>NC_063359.1:2265546-2284294 GCF_021869965.1 Rhincodon typus
CCCCCTTGACCTGTCCGTCCTCCCTGGACTGACCTATCCCCTTCCTAACTCCCTACCTACACTCACCTTTACTGGCTCCATCCCCGCCTCTTCGACCTGTTTGTTTCCTCTCCACCTATCCTCTCCTCTATCCCTCTTCTATCCGCCTCCCACTCTCTCCCTATTTATTTCAAAACCTCCTTCCCCTCCCCCTTTTCTGATGAAGGGTCTAGGCCCGAAATGTCAGGATCAGTGGAAGGGTGCTTTTCGGAATGGAGATCTATAACAAGGGGAATTCTGCAGGGGTCACTGCAGTGACCTTTGTTGTTTGTGATATATAAATGATCTGGAGGAAAATATAGGTGGTCTGATTAGTAAGTCTGTGGATGACATCAAAATTGGCAGAGTTGCAGATCGGGAGGAGGATTGTCAAATGATACAGTGGGATATAAATAGATTAGAGATTTGAGTTGAGAAATGGCTGGTGGAGTTTAATCCGGTCAAATGCGAGGTGATGCATTTTGGAAGATCAAATTCGGGTGTAAATTATACAATAAATGGCAGAATCCTTAGCAGCATTGACATACAGAGGTATCTGGGCTTACAGACCAACAGATCCCCCAAAGTGGCAACGCAGGTGGATAAGGTGGTCAAGAAGGCATACAGCACACTTGCCTTCATCAGCTGGGGCATCAAATATTAAAGTTGGGAAGTAGTTTACAGCAGTATAAAACCTTAGTTAGGCCACATTTGGAATACTGCGTGCAGTTCTGGTTGGCAACTACCAGAAGGATGCGGATGCTTTGGAGAGGGCGCAGAGAAGGGTTACCAGAATGTTACCTGGTCTGGAGGGTTTTAGTTCTAAGGGGAGGTTGGATTAGCTCGGATTGTCTTCACTTGAAAGACTGAGGTTGAGGAGCGACCTGATAGAGGTCTACAAAATTATAAGAGGCATAGATAGGGTGGATAGTCAGAGGCCTTTTCTCAGGGTAGAAAGGTCAACTACAAGAGGGTACAGGATTGTGGCAAGAGGGGAAAGTTTAAGGGAGAAGTGCGGGGAAAATTTTTCATGGAGAGGGTGGTGAGTGCCTGGAACGCACTGTGAGTGGAGATGGTGGAAGCAGGCATGTTAGTAATGTTTAAGGCATATCTTGATAGACACATGAATGAGAGGTGAACAGAGGGACAGAAACCTCATAGGGCAATAAGCAGCAGGTCTAAGTAAGAATTAGGAATCAGCACAGGCTTGGTGGGCCAGAGGGCCTTTTCCTGTGCCTTATTGTATTGTATTATAAAAGAAAGGAAATTGTGATCCGAATTCAGCACTCTAAATGGTATCTAACAAGGCTTTACAACATCTATAACCACTACTTTGTATTCCAATCCTCAAGGTGAAGACCACATTCTTAAATTGAATTCTTAAATCCTTCTGTTCCTCCTGTCAGTATCTTCTCACCATGTGAAATATACTTGATCTATCCTTCTCTGGTGTAAAATAGATGAGCTCTGCAACTGGCAATTTTATCCACTCACTTATTCTATCAATGTCCCTTCATAATAATGCAAAATGAAACTCAGAAACTATACTTTCTGCTCCTGTCTGCACTGTGCATGCGCCACCTAACCTGATGTCAGAAAACTTTGATATTAAGATCTCTATTCCCTTGTCTGACTCAATAAAGCTGACACTTGGATAAAAATGGCTGGAGACACTACCAGTCATATTCTGCCAATATATTCAATTATCAGTATTCTGTGCTTCCTAAACCGTTCCCTACTCTTTTAAGTATGCAAATTCTTTCAATTCCAAGAGTTCCCATTTTTGGTAGCAGTCAATTATGTGGAATTTTATCAGGTGCACCCTGCAAGTCTAAATAAGTGGCATTCAGAGACAACCTCCGATGTATCATATTAGTGACCGAATTAAAAAAAACTTAGTTTGTTAATTTGAAAACAAGGCTAATCAGTTCATATTTGTCTAAGTTTTGCCACCCTGTCATTAATAACAAATTTTAGTAACTTCTTCAGAATAGATATCATTCTGACATTTCTATAGTTTCCTGACTTATTTCTCTTAATTTTCTCAGGTAATAGAGTAACATAGACAACTTTTGAATCCAAGGAAGTGGTCCAAATGTACCAAACTCTGGTTCAAAATCTTTGTTCAATGATTAGGTGGACTGTCAATGCTAAATTGCCCATAGTGTCCTGGGATGTGCAGGCTAGGTGGATTAGCCATGAGAACTGCAGGATTAGGGATAGTGTAGGCAGTGGTTCTGGGTGGGATGCTCTATGGTCAGTGTGGACTCCTGGGCTGAATGGCCTGCTTCTACACTGTAGGGATTCTATGGTTCACTGTCTAATCTCAGGAACAGATTCTAAAACTGCAAAACACACCATGGGAGGAATCTACTCTGTCGCCTGGCAATGCATTTCCTGCTCTACTACCTTAGGATCTTAGGTTTAGGATCTGCATGGCTACGCATGCTCATAAAGCACTCATGCATCCATTTCTATCACATTCTATATTTCCCTTTCTCTGTTTATAGGACAAGATCGCCCACAACAGGAGGGAGAAGGCTGACACTGGTGAAGGGTTTCAGATTTATAAAGTCTGACCCAATAGGAGTAGGCAGCAGAGTAGGCAGGGTAAGACTGTGTTCATTCCTGTGCTGATGGAGAGACAAAAATGTCACAAGAAGCTAGTGAGAAAGCCTGCAGTCTGCTGTTTTCACATGGTAGATAGTGTCAGACAATTGTTTACGTAAGCAGCTCTGCATATTCAGCAACTAAATTTTTTCTCTTCTCCACTACATGTGCCTGGCAACAACAAAAAAGTGCCAAAACTTCCCCCAGTTAGTATTACCATGTCCGAGGGTGGTGTCTCTCAAAACCTACATTACTGTAGTGTTTCCTTCCCTCCCTCCTCCTTGAATCAAAAAAGAAAAGCAGTTAAAAAATTGTTTGCAGCTTAAAAACAGAATCTTAGCAATGTACATTGTCTTGACCAGTAAAGATGGCAGGGGTTCTTCAAAGCTTGTGATAAGTGAACCATATAAAATAGTGGGAGGTCTTGGATCCATAAAACATTGAGGACAGCCACATCTGCATGAAGTGCCAGAGGGTAGCAGTCCTTGAACAACATGTGGCTGATTTGGCGCAGCGACTCTCTTCACTACATGCCATACAAGGAGAGAGATTTCTGGATCACTCATATCAGAGAGTGGTTGCTCCATATCATGATAGACAGGCAAGGAGGAGTGCAGAGATGGCAGGTGAATAGGTGACCATTCGTCAAAAGGAAAGGAGACTGCAGATTCAGGAAACCCAGGACTCCTTGGAGCTGTCTAACAGGTATGAAATTTTAAATGTCTATTTAGTGAGTCTTGCAGGGGCAGTTTCAGAAGTGGGGAGTAGGTTGAGACGCAGGACCTGCATGGCGGTAATCTCACAAATACTACCTGTGCCATAAGCGTCACCATTGAGGCAAAGGCAGATCTGGAGGTAAATGTTTGGCTTGAGGGCTAGTATAGAAGAAAGGGTTGAGATTTTTGGGACATTGGGATCATTTTTGGAAAAGGAAAATACTGTTCAGAAGAGATGGGCTTAACCTGAGCAGAACAGGAACTAATCTCTTAGTTTAGAGAGTAAGTGGTGGAGGTAGAGTGGATTTAAACTTATTAGGTAAGGGGGTGGGTTGACAAATGTGCCTAGTTTTAGAAAGAGAGGGTAAAAGAGAGATGGTGAATGGGGGAAAGGAATTGACTAAAGAAATGAACACCTTCCAGTGGGCAAGAAAGAGGTAAGGGCGGGGTTAAATTGTATGCAAATGAACAGAAACATGGCTCAAGCCAGGACAGGACTGGATACTTAATATCCTGGGTTATAAGGCTTTTAGTTGAAATCAGGTGGGTAAAAGGGGAGGAGGTGTAGCAGTCTTGGACAAATATATTGCTCTCGATCAAGATACAGTTCCTGAATTGGAACTGATGTGCTTGAAGGTGAGAAACAGAAAGGGAACAGTGACCTTGTTGGATATTTATTATAGATCTCCAAATAGTGGGGACTAAGTAGAAGCCAGCATTTGTAGGCAGTTTATGGGCTGGGAGACAAGTAGGGTTGTGATAGTTGGTCATTTCATTTACCCTAGAGTAAACTGGGAAAAAGGTAGACAAACAGGAGGCTGGAAGAACACAGCAAGCCAGGCAGCTTCTGGAGAAAAGGAGGTCAACGTTTCGGGTCTGTGGGGGTAGGGGAAGCTGCAGATAAAGAGGTGGGTGGGGCGGAGAGGGGTGGCCGTATGGTAGTGTTAGTTGGACACCGGGAGTAGGCATGAGCTGGTTGGTCAACGGGAAGGATGAATCTGTATGGTAGCTGGAAGGGAGAGTCAGTAGGTGGAATGGAAGGGAGGAGGTGGCACTCGAAAGGGAGCTGGGGGATGGGTGGGAAGGTTATTTGAAATTAGAGAACTCAATGTTAAGTCCTCCAGGCTGTAGGGTGCCCAGGCAGAAGATAACATGCTGTTCCTCAAAATTGCAGTTTGAATCACTGCAACACTGGAGGAGGCCGAAAATGGATATGTCGGAGGGGGAGTTGGAATGGGTGGTGACTGGGAGGTTAGGCTGGTCATTATGGGCCAGGTGAAGATGCACGGCAAGACGGTCATCTAGTCTATGTTCTGACTCACCAATGTAGAGAAGACCGCATCAGGAACACCAGATGCAATAGACTTGGTTGGAGGATGATGCAGATAAAGCTCTGTCTCACCTGGAAGGACTGTTTAGGACCCGGAAGCAGGTGAGGGAGGTGGTGTGTGGGCAGGTGTTGCATCTTTTACAGTTATAGGGGAAAGTACAGGGGGTGGGATTCGGAACGTTTGGTGGGGCGTGTGGTGCAAACTAAGGAGTAGCGAAGGGAATGGTCCTTGCGGAAGGCAGAGAAGGGTGGGGACTGGAAGATGTTCTGGGTGGTAGAATCAAATTGGAGTTGGTGGAAGTGTTTGAGAGTGATACATAAGATGTGGAGGCTGGTGGGATGGAAAGTGAGGACAAGGGAGACCCTATCTTTATTATGTTTGGAGGGAGCTGGTGGTTTAGACCTGTGAAGCGGGGAGGAGGGCTGTCTGGATGACAGAGGGGGGGAAAACAATGTTGTTTGAAAAAGGAGGACATCCAGGATCCTTGGGAACGGGATGTCTCCTCGTCAGAGCAGATGCGACGGAGACGGAGGAACTGGGAAAACAGGTTGGAGATTTTTGCAGTATAGAGGGTAGGCGGAGGTATAGTGCAGGTAGTGTAGTCTGTGGCTTTATAGTAAATGTCAGTCTGTAAACTGTCGCCAGAAATGTAAATGGAGAGGTAAATGTAAAAGGGGAAGGAGGTGTCTGAGATAGACAAAGTGAATTTGAGAGCGGAAAAAAAGGTAGTGTAGGACATGGAAGGGGAGAAATTCCTGCAATGTGTGCAGGACAGCTTTCTGGAACAGTACATTTCCAGTTCTACCAAGGAGGGAGCTGTGCTGAATCTGGTCCTAGGAAATGAGGGAGGTCAAAACTAGAAAAGGGGTTTGGGGGTGGGAGCAGAGAGATCATGAGAAAAGGGATCAGTCTGAGGCTGGTGCAGTTAGAAAAAAGAGCAGGTCAAATAGTCAAGGAGGCAGGAGCAAAGCAGAAAACAAGGTAGGACTGATAAATTAAACTGCATTTATTTCAATGCAAGAGGCCTGACTGGTAAGGCAGATGAACTCACGGCATGGTTGGGAATGTGGGACTGGGATATCATAGCTATTACAGAGGGATGGATAGGACTGGCAGCTTATGTTCCAGTAGATGGTATAGGCAGAATAGAAACAGGGGCAAAAGAGGTGGGGGAGTTGCATTTTTGATTAGGAATAACATTACCGCTGTATTTAGGGAGGATATTCCAGGGAGTACGTACGGTGAAGTCATTTGGGTGGAACTCAGAAATAACAAAGGGATGATCACCTTATTGGGATTGTACTATATACACCCCAGTAGGCAGTGGAAAATTGAGAAACAAATTTGTAAGGAGATCTCAGTTATCTATAAGAATAATAGGGTGGTTATGGTAGGGCATTTTAACTTTCCAGACATGGACTAGGACTGCCATAGTGTTAAGGGCTTGGATAGAGAGGAATTTGGTAAGTATGTACAAGAAAGGGTTCTTTTTCAGTATGTAGATGTACCTCATAGAGGCATAGTTATACAGCATGGGAACAGGCTCTTTGGCCCAACTCGTCCATGCCAACTAGGTTTCCTAAACTGAACTAATCCCATTTGCCTGCATTTGGCTCATATCCATCTGAACCTTTCCTATCCATGTACCTGTCCAAATGCCATTTAAATGTTGTAATTGTACCCACCTCCACCACTTCCTCTGGCAGTTCCTGTTTTTGTTTGTTTTAAGGAGACAAATTTATCTATTTGTACCAGCATAACATTGCCCACTTCAGTTTTCACTTAATTTCTTCTGCTGTTTACCTTCTAGCTACCATTGTTTTTGTCTTTTCCAGTCCTATTCAATCTACATGCACAACAAAATATTCGGAGAATTAAATGTACTCCCAGTGGTAGAAATTGAAGGCAAAATTGTAACTTGCGATATGCTGACAGCGCAGCACTACTTGCAGAATTGGAAGAGGCCCTAAAAACTATTGGAGGTCAAATAAAATCTCACAATTCAGAATGTGGATTAAGTATCAGCACCAATGGTGCAGGAATATTTTTGCTATTTACATTACTGGGAGCGATCCAATTTATTGCTGTCTTAAACATCAAATAAATACATTGCTCTACAAACAGAAACTTGTAGGATCTAAATTAAACCACAGTTAATCTTTAACTGAATTATGGTTACTACAAACATCATAAACAAATTATGGAAGAGAGTAGTGGTGGCCAGTTCTCTTAACCATGAGCTTTGCATTTCGTACTTGTGTATGTACATCTAATTAAAGTGTTTCTGTTAGTCCATAAGATATAGGAGTAGAATTAAGCTACTCAGCCCATTGAATCTGCTCCATCATTCGATGACGGCTTATACGTTTCTCAACCTTATTCTCCTGCCTTCTCCCTGTAATTCTTGATCCCCTTACTAATTAAGAACCTATCTATCTGTCCTAAACAGACTCAATGATTTGGCCTCCACAGCCTTTTACGGCAATGAGTTCCACAGATTCATCACCTTCTGGCTGAAGAAATTCCTCCTCATCTCCATTCTTAAGGGTCATTGCTTCACTCTCAGGCTGTGCCACATTCACACAATCCATGCCTCTCAGTGTTCTGTAAATTTCAATGAAATCCTCCCTCATTGAGATTCTCCATTGAGTACAGACCCAGAGTCCTCAACCGCTCCTCATATGACAAACCCTCATCCCTGGAATCAGTCTTGTGAACCTCTTCTGGACATCCCCCTCCAATGCCAGCACATTCTTCCTTAGATATGCAGCCCAAAACTGCTCACCTACTAGAGAAGGAGCAAAACTTGACCTTCTCTTGGGAAATAAAGCAGGGCTAGTGACTGAGGTGTCAGCGGGGGAACACTTTGGGGCAAGTGATCACAATTCTATTAATTTTAAAATAGTGATGGAAAAGCATTGACCTGATCTAAAAGTTAAAGTTCTAGATTGGAGGAAGGAAAATTTTTACAGTATTAGGCAAGAACTTTCAAAAGTTGATTGGGGTAGATATTTGCAGGTATAGGGATGGCTAGAAAGTAGAAATTCTTCAAAAATGCGGTAACGAGAGTCCACAAACAGTATGTTAGGGTGAACGAAAAGGCTGGTTGGTGTAGGGAATGCTGGATAATGAAAGAAATTGAGCTTCTGCTAAAGGAAAAAGAACCATATGTCAGGTATAGACAGCAGGAACCGAGTGAATCCCTAGAGGAGTATAAGGACAATAGGAGTATACTTCAGAGGGAAATCAGGAGGGCAGAAAAGGGACATGAGATAGCTTTGGCAAATAGGGTTAAGCAGAATCCAAAGGGTTTCAACAAATACATTAAGGTCAAAAGAGTAACAAAGAAGAGAATAGGGTCCCTTAAAGATCAGCAAGGCCACCGGAGATGGATGAGATACTAAACAAGTATTTTAGATAAGTGTTTACTACGGAGAAGGATACGGAAGCTAAAGAACTTGGGGAAGTAAACAGCAATATTTTGAAAAGTGCCCACATTACAGAGGAGGTGGTGCTGGATGTCTTAAAATACATAAAGGTGGATAAATCCCCAGGACCAGATCAGGTGTACCCTAGAACTTTGTGGGAAGCTGGGGAAGTGCCCCTTGCTGATATATTTGTATCATTGATAGCCATGGATGAAGTGCCAGAAGACTGAAGGTTGGTTAACGTGGTGTCACTTTTAAGAAAAGTGTTAAGGAAAAGCCAAGGAACTATAGACTGGTAAGCCCGACATCAGTGGTGGGCAAGTTGTTGCAGGGGATTCTGAGGGAAAGGATTTACGTGTATTTGGAAAGGCAAGGAGTGAGTAGGGATAGTCAAGATGGTTTTACGTGTGGGAAATCATGTCTCACTAACTTGATTGAGTTTTTGAAGAAGTGACGAAGAGGATTGATAAAGGCAGAGCAGTGGACGTTGTCTATATGGACTTCAGTAAGGCATTCAACGAGATTTTGTATGATAGACTGGTTAACAAGGTTAGATCACATGGAATACAAGGAAAACTAGCTATTTGGATACAAAATTGGCTTGAAGGTAGGAGATAGAGGATAGTGGTGGAGGGTTGCCTTTTGGACTGGAGGCTTGTGATCAGTGGTGTGCTGCAAGGATCAGTGCTGGGTTCATTGCTTTTTGTCATTTATATAAATGATCTGGGTGTGAATATAGGAGGTATGATTAGTAAGTTTGCAACTGACACCAAAATTGGTGGTGTACTAACAGTAAAGAAGGTTACCTCAGAGTACAATGGGACCATGATCAGATGGGCTGAGGAGTGGCAGATTGAGTTTAATCTAGACGAATGTGAGGTGCTACATTTTGGTAGGGCAAATCAGGACAGGGCTTATACACTTAATGATAAGGTCCTAAGGTGTGCTACCGAACAAAGAGTCCTTGGAGTGCAGGTTCACAGTTCCATGAAAGTACAAGCACAGGTAGACGGGGTAGTGAAGGAAGTGTTTGGTACGCTTGCCTTTGCTTGGTCAGTGTGCTGAATATAACAGTTGGGAAGTCATGCAGCTGTACAGGACATTGATTAGGCTACTTTTGGAATCCAGTGTTAAATTCTGGTCTTCCTGCTGAAGGAAAGATGTTGTTAAACTTGAAAGGGTTCAGGAAAGATTTACAAGGATGTTGCCAGGGTTGGAGGGCTTGAGCTATAGGGAGAGGTTGAATAGGCTTGGGGCTATTTTCCCTGGAACATTGGAGGCTGGTGGGTGACCTTATAGAAATTTATAACATCATTTGAGACATGGATAGGGTGAATAATCAAGGTGCTTTCCCCAGAGTAGGTGAGTCGAAAACTAGAGGGCATATGTTTAAAGTGAGAGGGGAAAGATTTAAAAGGGATCTTAGGTGTAACTTTTCACACCGAGGGTGGTGCGTGTACGGTACAAACTGCCACAGGAAGCAATAGAGACTGGTACAATTACAAAATTTAGAAGGCACCTGGATGGGTACATGAAAAGGGGAAATTTAGAGTGATATGGACCAAATGCTGGCAAATGGGACTAGATTAAGTTAGGATAACTGGTTAGCATGGATGAGTTGGACCAGAGAGTCTGTTTCTATTCTGTAGATCTCTGTGACTCCAAGCGGAAGACTTCAAAGTAGGGGAGTATTTGGGAAACAGCAATCATAACATAACACGGTTCAGTATTAAGTTGGAAAAGAATAAAAGTCAATCAACGATTAAGATCATAGACTGGAAAAGGGCAGGTTTTAGAGCTCTAAAAGTGCATCTGGAGAACATTGATTAGAAATGCATTTTGTAGATAAAACAGTGGCTGAAAAATGGGAGAATTTCAAAAGGGAGATGAATAGGGTGCAAGATATGTACCTACCCATGAGAAATAAAAACAAAGTATCAATCTAGAGCACTCTAGATGACTAAGGATATTAATGAGAAAATAAGTAAGAAAAAGGAGGCATATGATGCACACTGTAATAACAACAGCAACAGAAATCAGGAAGAGTATATCAAAAGCAGGAGAGAGGCTCAGGCTGAAATAAGAAAGGCTAAGATGAAGCATGAGGAAAGGATAGCAAGCCGCACTAAAACATATTAGTAGTAAAAGAGTAGTGAAGGATAGACAGAGGTCCATAAGGAACAAGTAGGGAAGGCTGCTCAGTGAAGCAAAGGATATGGCAGAGATACTAAATGAATATTTTGCTTCCATCTTTACAAATCAGAATATGGTAACAATGCCCTAGTTGAAAATGTGGGTACTCAGCAACTGAGGAGTATAGTGATTGAGAAAGAAGAGGTGCTAAAAAGGCTGGCAGCACTCCAGGCAGACAAGTCACAGGCCCAGACAGGATGCATCCTAGATTGCTGAGAGAATTAAGGGAGAAAATTGCAGAGCTGTTGACGGAAATTTCTAGGCCTCTCTGAACAGAGGAGTAGTCCCGGGGACAGCAGGATTGCAAATGGGACACTCTGTTTAAGAAAGGGACAAAGAATACTACAGGCCTGTCAACCTGACATCAGTAGTGGGAAAAATGATGGAGGTCATAATTTGGGATAAGGTAAATATATCTTAGAGAAAAATAATATTATACAGTCAACATGGTTTGTCAAGAGCGGGTCATGCCTGACAAATTTAATTAAGTTCTTTGACGATGTGACATAGGTGGTAGATGAGGGTACAGCTGTGGAGTTGTTTATTTAGACTTTCAGAAAGCATTTGATATGGTGCCAAGTGGCAGGTTGGTTAGCAAATTAGAAATATTTGGGACTGATGCATCCTTGACAGCAGGGATTAGAAGTTGGCTAAAGGATAGTAAACAGAGAGATGGGCATTTCACAGCTTGGAGACGAGTTGAAAGTAGTGTTCCCTACGGATCGATGTTGGGACTCATGCTCTTTCTGATTTTTATAAATTATTTGGAAATGGGTGTTGAGGACAAAATCACTAAATTTGCAGATGATATGAAGGTAGGGAGATTAGTGAATTGTGACGGTAATGCTAAAGCTTCAGAGGGATGTTGTCAAGTAGCTAAATGGGCAGACACCTGGCAGATGAAATTCAATGCAGAGAAATGTAAGGTAATGCCTTTTCATAGATAAAACATGGAGAGACAATACAGGCTCAATGGTTCAACTTTGAGGGGTGTACAGGAGCAGAGGGACCCTGGGGTTCATGTACATGATTCTCTGAAGGTGGCCAGGCAAGTTGAAACAGTTGTTAAGAAGGCTTACAGGATTTTTGGGTTTATAGAGGCACAGAGTTTAAAAGTGATGCTACACCTCTACAAATCATTAGTTAGACCATATTTGGAGTACTATGTTCAGTTCATTTAAGGAAGGATGTTAAAACCCTGGAGACAGTTCAGAGGAGAGTTACTAGAATGATAACAGGAATGAAAGATTTTAGATACAAGATAAGGTTAAAGAAATTGGGCTTGTCCTCCTTAGAGCAGAAAGATTAAGAGGTAACTTTATTTAGTGTTCAAAATTATGAACAATTTTGACAGGGTAACAGAGGATATTCTATTTCCACTAGTTACTATGTCAGTAACTAAAAGTCACAACTTCAAGACTGTCAGCAAGAGGGCTGGAGTGAAATGAGGAGGAAATTCTTTACTCAGCAAGTTGTTAGGATTTGGAATGCGCTGCTTCGGGGAGTAGTGGAGGTGGTTTCCATTGGAGGTTTCAAAAACAGCTGGATATATATTTGAAAGGGATAAAGTTAGAGGGCTACTTAGATAATGGTGGAGAGCGACACTAGTTGGGTAGCTCTTTCGGGAGCCAGTACAGATACAATGGGTCAAATGGCCTCCTTCTGTACTGTAAAAATTCTACTTCTTTTTACCTTACAGGATGCAGTACCATGACGTTTAACTGTATCATCCACCACGAGAGACATTTACCTTGGTGCTACACTATCTAGAGTAGGTGTAGTGACAACTTGGTGAGCACATCACTGACACAGATCCACAGCCAGCAAAGGAAGAAATATCTAAGACTCTCTTATTCAGAGGACTGCTAGAGACCAGGCATCTGCTGAGCTCCATGCAGATGAAGTAGCCTTGTTCCTGATAGTAAGCAACATCTTGCACATGTAGGAACAGGTAAGGGAATATCAGGCAGTGATACCAGAGGCCCTCACTAGACGAGACTGAAAGATAACAGTCTATCCAAGTTCTGGATACTGTTGTGAATGAAGCATGTGAGTGCTTCAAGGAAAAGATTGTTGCTACCTGAATGACCCAGATTCAGAAGAACACTCAGTGGTTGCTAGGTAAGTGCTCAAAATTGAATTCCATTGTTGTATCTATGGGTGCAGGTTATCAATGGCAAGGCAAGAGAGGGAGAAGGCACCTCAACCTCATTCCAGATGCCCCTTCAAATCATGGAGGCAGATAGATGCCAGTAGGCAAACACATGGACAAGGAGTGCCAGCCAGGCACCCAGTAGTTTCATCCCAAAATATCCCAGAGGTGCCGTGTTCTTTCATGTGACCTCTGCTAGTGACCCCATCACTTGTAATAGGGCAGGCCAAGAGGATGTACCTGTAGCTGTGTAGGAGACTCTCAGCATCAAGTCTCCAGAGGATACCCACCAAGCTCATCAAAGAGACCAGGGCATAGCAGTCAGCAGACAACTTTCACTTGATCTGTGAATTTTGGAGCAATACCTAGATATAGTAGTCACCAAAGATGATTGTTTGAGGGCACTTGGTAGCATGAGTGCTCATTAAATGTATCTTGTTTGCCCTTCTATAAGTGTATATTCACTTGCACTAGTGTAGTCTTACTATAGTCTCATTATACCACTAGATGCTGATATTGTTGTCTGAACTGCATTGAGTATAAGAATTGGAAGGTCATGTATAACTGTATAGTACATTGGTTAGGCCATTTTTGGAATACTGCGTGCAATTCTGGTCTCCCTGCTATTGGAAAGATGTTCAAAAGAATTGAAAGGGTTCAGAAAAGATTTACAAGGATGTGGCCAGGGTTGGAGGGTTTGAGCTATAGGTAGAAGCTGAATATGCTTGGGGCTATTTTCCCTGAAGCATTGGAGGCTGAGGGGTGATCTGATAGAAGTTTATAAAATCATGAGGGGCATGGATATGGTGAATAGCCAATGTATTTTTCCTAAGGAGGGTAGTTCAAAACTAGAGGGCAAAGATTTAAAGTGAGAGGGGAAAGATTTAAAAGGGACCTAAGAGGCAACTTTTTCATGCAGAGGGTGGTGTGTGCATGCAATGTACTGCTAGAAGAAATGGTGATGGCTGGTACAATTACAACATTTAAAAGGTATCTGGATGGGTATATGAATAGGAGGGGTTTAGAGGGGTATGGGCCAAATGATGACAAATGGGACTAGATTAATTTAGGATATCTGGTTGACATGGATGAGTTGGACCGAAGGGTCTGTCTCCATGTTGTACATCTCCATGACTTTATGACTCTAAGTGAAAAAAAATGCAGCATCATCCCCCATCAGACGCAATGCTGGTCTTCCATCAGGACGCCTTTTACTGTCTAACATCATCAGCAATGTAGTACCTAATGTTATTGTCATGACTCAGTGAAGCAAAGACCTAGTATTTCGGTTCCTGAGACTGATTTCAGAGACAGTAACTTGTTGGATGAGGTCACAGTGAGGATATGATCTCTGGGGTGTTCACAATACCATGATTTTAGGTTCAATCTATGTGAGTAATGGAGAAATATGGCCAAACTCTTCAAGGTGTAGGCAGGAGAGATCTTCTCCCTGGTGGGGTTCTCAATAGTCAGACAAAACATTCTCAGAATAAGAGGAAAGTGAACCACTGAGACTGTGAAAGATTTCATTCTTCTGGGGATTTGGAGAGAGGGGGGAGCGGTGGAAAGAGGGGAGTGTTTAAACTTCTCCTGCTTGTAGTAGTTAAAGCATAATCTGAATATATTCAGCGAATTGGCCTCCAAAGCTTTTCGTTGTACAGAACAGATTTCAATCAATGATTTATGTCCCAAAGATGAAGCAGCAGACCTCCAGTCAGGTGCTTTAAAATAAATCGTAATATAAAAGCAACCTTGACATGGTTGCTCACTAACCCTGGAATAGGTTAAGAATAAAATTTCCACCATTAGCTTGCACCCCATATTGACAAACACTGTTGCCAGGAATCTCTGATGACAATGTGTGTAATCTATTTTACCTCGTACAAGTGGGAAATCTGATAAAGCTGAAAACCTGACTGTCCTAGTTTCCTAGATAACAAGGTGTAGAGCTGGATGAACACAGCAGGCCAAGCAGCATCAGAGGAGCAGGAAAGCTGATGTTTCGGGCCTAGACATCCTAGTTTCCTGACACCCTGCATCCAAAGGGAACCATAGAAATGTGCACACTTTACCAAATAGAGTACTTTCTGGATACATTTAGGAGTGGCTGATAGCGAAATTCCACAAAGGTCACGAGTGACTGTTTGAAACAAATCAGAACCAGGCCAGTAGCAATGTCCTTTAGGACTTGACCAGCTCAATCTGTAGTACTGTTACTGAGTCGCTCTTAGTGGCGGACATTGAAATCCCTATCTAGATTACATTCTGTATCCTTGACACCTCCTCCAAATGCTGCTGAGTATTGATTCATCAGCTGAGGGCAGATGATACATGACAATCAGCAGGAGGTTTTTTTGTCTATGTTTGACTTGGTGTCATGGGATTTTATGGTGTTTAGTGTCAATGTTGAAAACTCCCTAGGCTGCTCATTTCTGACTGTTTATCACTGTGCCACCACCTCTTCTGGACTAGTCTTGCTGGTGGGACAGGGCAATACCCAGGGATGGTGATCACGATATCTGGGACATTGTCTGTAAGGTATGATTCCATGAGTTGACTGTCAAGCTTTCTTGCTTAACTAGTTTAACCAACCCCCAGCTGTTAGTAAGGAGGACTTTTCGCATCAACAGGCCTATGTTAGCTGTTGTTGTTTCCATTGCTTGGGTTAATGCCAGATGGTGTGTCAGGTTTCATTTCTTTTTTGAGATGTTCTAGTGATTGTTACAACTGAATGGCTTGCTAGGCCATTTCTGAGGGCAGTTAAGAGTTAACCACATTACTGAGGGTCTGGAGTCACACATAGGCCTGACCAATAAGTTCCTATCCAAAAGGACATGAGTCAAACAGATGGGTTTTCCAACAATCAAAATGGCTTTCGTGGTTATCATTACTCTCTTAATTCCAGCTTTTTATTGAATTAATAAAATGGCCCAATTCAAACCAAGGTCCCCAGGGGTAACCATAACATTACCTGGGTGGCTGGATTAATAGTGCAGTGATAATACAACTAGGCCATCACCTATCCCAACATGCCAAGATCAAAGCTAAGATACATAGTGAAGTCCAAGTTACAGCAGAGTGAGACAGTACACCTTATTTATCCAATTATAACCAGATCCTGGGCTAGGTTCCCAAGTCATTACAATTCCCAAATCATTAAGCTCCTCCTTTATCCTCACCCTTTTTTGGATACAACAAGGTTAAGTTACCAAGGATCCCTCCCTTGCGAATGCTTTTCTCTCAGACCAAATGCACTTGTGTTTTAAAAGAAGCCAATTTAAACAGGCTTTCTTGAATTAACAAAAAAGTGGATCTTTCAGTGATTTAACATGGAAGGAAACACATGTACATACAGATAAGGAATAAGAATTGAATGCAAAAGAAGTTAAAAGATATTTGGACCAGACTCTCTGGATGATTCTTGAAGAGTAAATACTAGAACGTTGATAGCCAAATAATCGATTTCTGTTTTCTTGGCTTTGCAATTAATCGATCTTTTTGTCCTGTTTCCTTTTGACACTGGTTACCTTGCAGCATTAAATGCGAGAGATTCCTTCTGTTATCCTGTTTCCTTTCGACTGGCATGTTAGGCAGCTAGCCTCTAGCAATCAGAGTGAGAGAGTCTTTTATCTGCAACACTGGTGTAACTAGTGAATGGTTCTTTGACTGGGACCCTCAACAACAGTCTACAGACCATACCCTGGCTTCTCCACATGAACATCAGTTCATTAGTGCATCTTCTTCCACCAGGACACCTCTTCCCACAAGCACACACAAGTCAGAGTTGCAAGTTTGATTTCAATTGCTTTCTCTGTATACTCCTGGAACAGCAAAACACAAAAAAAAGGTGCCTTTCTGCTGAGTCAGCCCCTTTGTTTTCTCTACCTATTATATCTGACTCTCTCTCGGTTTGAAGTTTCCCTAACACATCTACAGATGTGATGTTCTATGGGTCCCACATAGGGCTTTGCCAGACAACACTGAACTTCTATCTGCAGTCTTTTTGCCTACAGCAGTTATCTTGCAGAACACATATTGGAATTAAAAATTAAAGATTGACCATAGTACTTCAGGGTTCTAATCCATCATTAAGATATTCCCAGCATACTAGTCACCAGATGAAGCCATGGTGGGTCCAAAGAAATTCCCAATCTATAAATTCCCCCGCCTGGCCACTATAGTCTGAGGCCAATTTTTAAATGGATGGCTCCATATCCCCAGCAACTCGTTTCAGACCCAATCCCCAGCCTTCAACTGATTCCTTCAATTATGTCCCCGGTGGATTTTTACACAGGAACTGAGGTCTGAGACTTGAACAAAGAACAAGAACAAAAAACAATATAGCACAGGAACAGGCCCTTCAGCCCACTAAGCCTGCGCTGATTCCTAGTCCTTATTTAGACCCAGTACTTACTGCCCATTCGTGGTTTCTATCCCTCTGCTCATCATCTCCTGTTCATGTGTTTATCAAGATGCGCTTTAAAACGTTGCTAATGTGCCTGCTTCCACCACCTCCACTGCAGTGCATTCCAGGCACCCACTATCCTCTGTGTGAAAAATTTTTCCCCGCACTTCTCGTAGTTGACCTTTCCACTCTAGGAAAAAGCCCCTGACTATTCACCCTATCTATACCTCTCAATTTTGCAGGCCTCTATCAGGTTTCGCCTCAGACGCCATCCTTCTGGTGAAAACAATCTGGTTTTATCCAACCTCTCCACCTACCTAGAACCTTCCAGAACAGGTAAACCTTCTCTGTACCCTCCCCAAAGCATTCACGTTTTTCTGGTAGTGTGGCACCAGAACTGCACGCAATATTCCAAATGTAGCCTAACAAAAATTTTATACAGCTAGAAAACACTTCCAATCTCAAACTGCCCAGGCTTGGGTACAATCACCTGGAGTACTTCACCTGTGATATTGGTAGCAGTGGGATTCAAACCCCTCGATTTGATAGAAATAGAGTTTAAATCTAGCACCTTAAACTGCTCAGCCACGCTACCACCATACTAAAGTATAGTTACAAAATGGCAGTAAATTTGACACTGTTACAGAATAAATACGCACCATTGCATAACAGGTTCTACAAAATAAAAATTTCTACTGCATGGCTGACAGCAATGAGAAAGACTCCCTGTAATCAAGAAAACATCATCAGGAGTGGAATTATTTGGTCTTGATTTTCCTGGTCAAAGTGAGAAAATCATTAGTGAGTTCTCCTTTGAAAGGAATTTGGAGCATGTTAATTTAATTAGGAGCACATTGGGTATGCTGTATGTGTAGCTGTGGAGGTGACTGAAGCAACAAAGAAAGAAACAAAGATATTATCAAAGATCATTTTCAGATCTTGGACTAGAAATCAAGACACCCAGACTCAGGGACACATGGAGTGGGCACTACTTGTCTATTTTAACTGATTTTGGGAATGCAACCTCCACTGTTTATTAGCCATATGTCTGTAACTTGGAGCTGCATATCAGGTATCTACGATACCAAGTAAAGACAACCAGGAATGTACATTCTGGCTGCAAACAGTAGGGAGATCCAGTTGCATACCTAGAAGTATCTAGATTAAAAGAAATTTGAATCCTCAATGCTGCAGAGTGAATTCTGTTTCTAACAGATAACAATCTTAATTTAGTTTCCCTTTACATTGCTCAACATCTTAGAGGAAGTTTAATTATAAAGGTACTACTTCCAAAACACAAAAAGAAACATCATTAGAAACCCTTTCCTCTTAACCTTTTTAAGGTGTATAAACATTTTAAAATCACTGAGCAGGAATTAGTGAGTTTCATAAATTCCCTTCAAACCTACATTCAAACAATTACCATAGTTACCCATGACATCGAACCAAAAAAAATGTTCATGTTGTTGCTTTGATAAAGGCAAGTCCTTACAAGATGTTCATCTAGGTTTGGTAATTAATTACATTACACTGGGCTATGGTTAAATGAAAACGGACTCCAATTTGTATTAGAACTTGATGTGATCCTCCAGTCGATCAGTGATGGCAGTGGCGGCAACAGAAGCAGCTTGTTCCAGCGATTGGTGGCAGCAGCAAAGGCGATCGGTGGAGCATGTCCCAGAGGGAGACTGACCAAAACTCCAGGAGAGGGCTAGCCCAGGAAGACAATACTTAAAATCTGGACTTTTCCTTTTAAACAATCATTATCCCAATTCAGTCCACGATCATATATACAGAGAAATAAGAAGATATTATCTTTATAGTTCTACTAACAATAACATGCATTTATCTTGTTCCTGCAAAGGAGAAAAACGTCTGCAGGTATTTGAGAAGAT
>NC_063359.1:2284694-2319774 GCF_021869965.1 Rhincodon typus
CTAGGCCCGAAGCGTCAGCCTCTCTGCTCCTATGATGCTGCTTGGCCTGCTGTGTTCATCCAGCCCTGCACCTTGTTGTCTCGGATTCTCCAGCATCTGCAGTTCCTACTATCTCTTTATCAAGTGGGGGTGAGTTTTATGGAGGGTTTCAAAAATACAAAATAAATACACATTGCAGCTATAGCTCATTCAGGAATAAAAAAAATGTACTAAAGAGATTTAAGTATTCTGCACTATGTAGGAGGGTAACAGAGAAGTAGCATTTTTCATGGATATCCACTGTAACTTTGGAAATCTGTGGAAACCACAGAGAAATGACACCATTAGTACATTTTCTGTACAGTTTCCATGGAACTCAAAAGAAGCTATGGTGGTCATTCAGGAAAGTCTCTCACAAAATCTACCTTCTGAATGCAATTACTTGGTTATTTTCAACTTTCGGAAATGTGGCTTTTTTTTAAAATCAGAAATAAATGTGATTTTTTTCTGTTGGATCTAACTTCACATCACCCCAACAATCAGCTTGCTACTAAAGCAACTGTTTCCAAAGAAGACGGAAAATAAAGTGACTGTAACAGCAAGACAATATAAACAGTTGTATTATGCAGAAATGTTGACCTATTACTTTGGGTATAAGCTTGGCCAAAAGTAGTTACTTTAGTAAAAAGAACAACTTTTATGTATTTTACTTACTTCATTAAGTCTGAAGACTTCACTTCATTTCTGAAAACACAAAAATATGCAAATATTACTACAACCTCTACCTGATTTTGATACTATTTATATTTCAAATTTGTTAATGTGTTAAAGTTGAATAAAAGGAAAACTTTCCCGACGAATAATATTTCCAATTTGAAACCCAATTCTGATTATAGATATTTGACGATAAAAACACATTTCTAAGGCTTCAAGCTTCATAGATCACCACATCATAAAGGAAGGGTGCAGGAACCAAAATGACCAATGGAGTTGTTGACAATTGCACTGTGTTCAGCTCTATTCCCAATTCTAGTTAACGAAGTAATCAATGCTCACATACACCAAGACCTCAGGCACATCCAGGAATGAACTGGAAAGTGGCATGTAACATGTACCCAACCCCCAATATAATTATTTCCAACAAGAAAGAGCAGAACCATCTTTCCCTGACTGTCTATGATATTGCCATTTCGGACTTCCCCACCATCACCATCCGGGGAATTACTAGTGGACAGGAACTCAATGGAACCAGTTACATAAACATTAAGCAAAGCATAGCAGGTCATAGGCTGGGTAGAATTATAGAATTCCTACAGTGCAGAAACAGGCCATTTGGCCCAACAAGTCCACACCTACCCTTCGAAGAGCATCCCACCCAGACACATTCCCCTACCCTTTCCCTGTAATCCCACATTTCCCATGGCTAACACATGTAACCTACACATGCCTGAACGCTATGGGCAATTTAGCACAGCCAATCCACCTAACTTGCACGTCTTTGGACTGTGGGAGGAAACTGGAGCTCCCAGAAGAAATCCATGTAGACACAGGAGAATGTGCAAACTCCCCACAGACCAGAGAGTGGAGTTGAACCCGGTCCCTGGTGCCATGAGGCAGCAGTGCTAACCACTCTACCACCATTAAATTATTTTTCAGAAGGTTGCTCTTCCCTAAAGTCTCTCTGAGGCCCAGTGGAATGTGATGTTATACCAATGTAGCCAATTGTTGAGTAAAGTTTCAACAACAGTCAAGAAGCTTGGCGCCATCCAGAACAGATCAGTGTGCTTGATTGTCATTTCAACAGAACATCCACTCACTCCAACATTGGCAATGCTGGCATGGTGTAAATCTAGGGTATACACAGGCAGCAAATCACCAAGGTTTCTTTGGAAACATGTCTGAAGTCCACAAGCTTCATCATCTAAAACGATAATGATGGCTGATGCACGGAAATGCCATCATTTCCAAGTTCTTCTTTGAATCACACACAATCTAGTTTTGCGTATATATTTTGCTGTTCGATTATCACCTGGTACAAACTGGAACTTCTTACCTAAAATGTTTTTGAGAGTATAATTACCAGTTTAACAAGTTTAAATTTTTACAGTCTAAGGAGGCAACATATTGCCAAATTCTCAAGGACCATTAGGGATAAACAATCTGAATAATTTTGGTCTCCATGCTATGAAAAAACTGTTGTTTTTATATCTCTTCAGAAATGAGATGGCAGAAAAAAAAAAAGAGGTGAAGTTGTTATAGTGGGAAAGAGTGAAGTTATGCGCTTTGATTGGAAGAAGAGAGGTGTAGACTATTTTCTAATAGGAGAAAGGCTTTGGAAATCTGAAGCACAAAGGGTCTTAGGAGTCCTAGTTCAGGATTTTCTTTAGGTTAACATGCAGGTTCAGCTGGCAGTTAGGAAGGCAAATGCAACGTTAGCTTTCATTACAAGAGGTCTAGAATACATGAGGATGGATGTACTGTTGAGACCATATAAGACTGTGGTCAGCCTGCATTTCGATAACTGCAAGCAGTTTTGGGCTCCATATCAAGGGAAGAATGTGTAGGTCTTGAAGGAGGTCCAGAGGATGTTCACAAGAATGATTCTTGGAATGAAGGGCTTATCATATGAGATGCAGTTGAGGAGTCTGGGTCTGTACTTGATGGAATTTAAAATGATAAGAGGGACGTCTTAGACATGGGGTATCGACCATTCAGTCTGCGTATTGTTTAATTGTGTGCTTGTGCTATCTATTATATAATTAAATATGACTCTTTCATGTAGTGCATGTGTTTCACCAATTTTAAATACAAATGACAATGCTGCTTTACTTCAAATATAAATAATGAAAGGCAGAGAATCAGCCAAAGCAGATTTATTCCTAACTCAATTGCATTTCTCTATCAAAAACATCAAGGGCTGGGGAATAAGCCTTTTCGGGATTTTTTCCTAGCAAATTTTTGACACCAAGATGTTACCTCACGTTCTGCTGCTTTCAGGTTTACATCTTGCAGTCATTTAAAATCTGACTGCTCATGTGTCCCTGTTCTTCCATGCTGACTTCTTGTTTGGTCAGTGATTTGCCAGTAGGCTTCTCAATCAAGACTGCTTACCTCTCCTTTCTCTTTGGAGTGTGGGACAAGGAATATATCTTTGTCCACTTAAAATAAAATGGACCATCTTGGCTAATAGGATGGGACACCATGATTCTCATTAGTTGTGAATATGATACTCCATAAACTGCACTGTCTGGCCTCCAAATCATGTCCTAGACCTTCCAGTCTATATCAGTGAGGGAGTGACTAATGCAGACTGCGATCTAATTTACCCTTGTATCATTTTATGTTGGAGGCTTTCAAACATCTGATGCCAACCCTAGCAATGATGCAGGGTTAGACACAGTCATAAGTACCTCTTCCATTTTGGGTTGGAGTCCTCTCTCAACCCTGACAGTATACAGCCTTTCTCCTTAATTCTGACAGTGTTCAGTCTACCTTCTTCACTTCTAACAGTGTTCTCCTCCCTCGCTCCATCTCACTGCTCAAAAAGATTCAAATAATAACAATGCAGATTGTTCTGACATTGGCCAGGCAGGAGCCAGGGAAAATTTCAACGGGAGTTCTCAGACAAATAAAAAAAGATTCAATTTCTGATTTCTAATACTCCAAAACATAGAATTAAAAATTGTGTTGACTATCAAGCAGAATATCCTTACATCTTGCAATTTCTTTGCAACAAGCTTATTGTTGTCATTGATGTCTTGCATTCTGATAGTTCTCCTACTTTTGTCAGTCTAAGAGGTCAAATACATAGGGGTCTTAGTCTAATGTTCTCCTTAGGTGTGCTGCCCAGCCATTTCATGCACAGGTGGTGACAGGCCCAAAATAAGGGTATGGTATATCAAGAAACAAAAAACATTGCAGTTTCTCTAGATGACACTTTCCCTTGATCTTTGCATTGGACAGTTACCCCACTGCACCTTAAACAAATTAAATACATATAATCATAGAACCCCTACAGTGTGGAAACAGGCCATTCGGCCCAACAAGTCCACAGTCACTCTCCAAAGAGCATCCCACCCAGACTCACCCCACTACTCTATCCCTGTAACCCTGCATTTCCCATGGCTAATCCACCTAGCTACACATCCTTGGACACTATGGGCAATTTAGCATGGCCAATCCACCTAACCTGCACGTCTCTGGACTGTGGGAGGAACCTAGCGCACCTGGAGGAACACCACACAGACACAAGGAGTATGGGCAGACTCCACACAGAGAGTTGCCCGAGACTGGAGTCGAACCTGGGTTCCTGGTGCTGTGAGGCTGTAGTGCTAACCACTGAGCCACCGTGCCACCCATATATGTAAAACTATGTACAGGGTATGGTCTGCATCAACAATTACAGATTTAGATAACTTGCAGCCACATCCACGCTAATGGTAATATCCTTTTGTCTTGTTAAAGGTCATTCCTGTAAAGGAGAGCACATACATTGTGTGAATGATTATAATTTTCAGGGTTCTGTTTATAAAGCTTTGTGAATGGCTTTATGCAAAGTTCTCTTAAGAAGATGAACTGAGTAAATTGGCATTACTGTTGGGTAATAATGAGTAATCTCCGAACGTTTACTGTCTTTTAGTTCAATTCAAATGATTATGTCTTAAAACGCATAAAGGTGGATAAATCCCCAAGACCTGATCAGGTGTACCCTAGACCTCTGTGAGAAGCTAGTGAAGTGATTGTTGGGCCCCTTGCTGAGATATTTGTATCATTGATAGCCACAAGTGAGGTAACCGAAGACTGGAGATTGGCTAATGCGGTGCCACTACTTAAGAAAGGTGGTAAGGAAAAGCCAGGGAAGTATAGACTGGTGAGCCTGACATCGGTGCTGGGCAGGTTGCTGGAGGGAATCCTGAAGGACAGGATTTACATGTACTTGGAAAGGCAAGGACGGATTATGGATAGTCAACATGGCTTTGTGCATGGGAAATCATGTTTCACAAACTTGATTGTGTTTTTTGAAGAAGAGGATTAATGAGGGCAGAGCGGTGGACGTTGTCTATATGGACTTCAGTAAGGCATTCGACAAGGTTCCTCATGGTAGACTGGCTAACAAGGTTAGATCACATGGAATACAAGGAGAACTAGCTATTTGGATGCAGAACTGGCTCGAAAGTAGGAGAGAGAGGGTGGTGGAGGGTTACTTTTCAGACTGGAGGCCTGTGAATTGCAGTGTGCCAAAAGGACTGGTGTTAGGTCCACTACTTTTTGTCATTTATATAAATGATTTGGATGTGAACATAGGAGGTACGGTTGGTAAGTTTGCAGATGACACCAAAATTGGAGTTGTAGTGGACAGCAAAGAACATTACCTCAGAGCACAACAGGACCTTGATCAGATGGGCCAATGGGCTGAGGAGTGGCAGATGGAGTTTAATTTAGATAAATGTGAGGTGCTGCATTTTGGAAAGGCAAATAAGGCTGGACTTATACACTTATATGTAAGGTCCTGGGGAGTGTTGCTGAACAAAGAGACCTTGGAGTGCAGGTTCATAGTTGTTTGAATGTGGAGTCGCAGGTAGATAGGACGGTGAAGGTGATGTTTGGTATGCTTGCCTTTATTGGTCAGTGCATAGGCCACTTTTGGAAGTGGAGCATGGGAACCGGAGCTACGGATCAGAGGATGGGGTAGCTGGTGTACAGGGAAAAACAGCATGCAGAGAGTCTGAGAGGAAGGACAGACAGTTGATAGGTCAAAGTTGCAGTCAGTGCGACGGGTTGAAGTGTGTCTATTTTAACGAAAGAAGTGTCAGGGATAAGGGTGACGAACTTAGAGCATGGTTCCGTACTTGGAGCTACGATATTGTGGCCATTACGAAGACTTGGATAAGTCTCTGATGTTGAGGTTTAGATGTTTCAAAAGAAATAGGGAGGGAGTTAAAAGAGGTGGGAGAGTGGCATTGCTAGTCAGGGATGGTATCACAGCTGCAGAAAGGGAGGTCATCGAGGAGGGTTTGTCCAGAGTCAGTATGGGTGGAAATCAGAAACAGGAAAGGAGCAGTCACTTTATTGGGAGTTTTTGATAGACCCCCCAATAGCAACAGAGACACTGAGGAACAGATTGGGAGGCAGAGTTTGGAAAGGTGCAGAAGAAATAGGGTTGTTGTCATGGGTACCTTCAACCTCCCTAATATAGACTGGAACCTCCTTAGTGTTAATAGTTTGGATGGAGCAGTTTTTGTCAGGTGTGTCCAGGAAGGATTTCTGACTCAATTTGTAGATAGGCCGACTAGAGGGGAGGCCATATTTGATTTGGGGCTTGGCAACGAACCAGGCCAGGTATCAGATCTCTCGGTGGGAGAGCATTTCGGTGATAGTGATCATAACTCCCTGACATTTACTATAGTCATGGAGAGGGATAGGAGCAGATGGTATTGGATAGTATTTAATTGGGGGAGGTGGA
Organism: Rhincodon typus; assembly: GCF_021869965.1. Taxonomy (NCBI): domain Eukaryota; kingdom Metazoa; phylum Chordata; class Chondrichthyes; order Orectolobiformes; family Rhincodontidae; genus Rhincodon; species Rhincodon typus. The sequence continues at coordinate 2,291,137 of NC_063359.1, forward strand.
ATTACAATGCTACTAGGCAAGAACTGCGGAGCATAAATTGGGAACAGATGTCCTTAGGGAAATGCACGATAGAAATGTGGAGGTTGTTTAGGGAGCACTTGATATGAGTACTGGATAGGTTTGTTCCACTGAGGCAAGGAAGGGATGGTAAAGTGAAGGAACCTTGGATAACAAGACATATGGAACATCTAGTCAAGAGGAAGAAGGAAGCTTACTTAAAGTTGTGGAAGCAAGGATCGGACAGGGCTCTAGAGAGCTACAAGGTAGCCAGGATGGAACTGAAGAATGGGCTTAGGTGAGCTGGAAGCGAGTATGAAAAAGCCTTGGTGGGTAGGATTAAGGAAAACCCCACAGCGTTCTATACTTATGTGAGGAACAAGAAGATGGCCAGAGTGAGGATAGGGCCGATCAGGGATAGTGGAGGGAACTTGTGCACGGAGTCAGAGAAGGTAGGGGAGATCCTTAATGAATACTTTGCTTCAGTATTCACAAATGAGAGGGACCTTTACGTTTGGGAGGACAGCGTGAAACAGGCTTGATATGTTCAAACAGGTTGATGTTAGGAAGGAGAATGTGCTAGAAATGTTTAAAAACATGAGGATAGATAAGTCCCCTGGGCCAGACGGGATATACCCAAGGTTTCTATGGGAATGGAGGGAAGAGATTGCTGCACCTTTGGCGATGATCTTTGCATCCTCACTGTCCACTGGAGTAGTACCAAATGATTGGAGGGTGGCAAATATTATTGCCTTGTTCAAGAAAGGCAATAGGGATAATCCTGGGAATTACAGCCCAGTCAGTCTTACTTCTGTGGTGGGCAAATTATTGGAGAGGATTCTGAGAGATAGTATTTGTGATTATTTGGAAAAGCACAGTTTGATTAGAAATAGTCAGCACGGATTTGAGGGGGGCAGGTCATGCCTTACAAGCCTTATTGAATTCTTTGAGGATGTGACAAAACAGATTGATGAAGTTTGAGCAGTGGATGTGGTGTATATGGATTTCAGCAGGGCATTTGATAAGGTTCCCCATAGTAGGCTCATTCTGAAAGTTAGGAGGCATGGGATTCAGGGAAATTTGGCTGTCTGGATACAGAATTGGCTGTCCAATAGAAGACAAAGGGTGATAGTTGATAGAAAGTATTCAGCCTGGAGCTTCGTGACCAGTGGTGTTCCACAGGGATCTGTTCTGGGACGTCTGCTCTTTGTGATCTTTATAAATGACTTGGATGAGGAATTGGAAGGGTAGGTTAGTAAGTTTGCCGATGACATGAAGGTTGGTGGAGTTGTGGATAGCGTGGAGGGCTGTTGTAGGTTGCAACGGGACATTGACAGGATGCAGAGCTGGGCAAAGAAGTGGCAGATGGAATTCAACCTGGAAAAGTGTGATGTGATTCACTTTGGAAGGTTGAATTTGAATGCAGAATACAGGGTTAATGGCAGGATTCTTGGCAGTGTGGAGGAACAGGGGGATCATGGAGTCCATGTCCATTGATCCCTCAAAAGTTGCTACCCAAGCTGATAGGATTGTTAAGAAGGTGTATGGTGTGTTGGCTTTCATTGGCAGGGGAACTGAGTTTAAGAGCTGCGAGGTTATGCTGCAGCTTTGTAAAACCCTGGTTAGGCCACACTTGGAATATTGTGTTCAGTTCTGGTTGCCTCATTATAGGAAGGATGTGGAAGCTTTAGAGAGGGTGCAGAGGAGATCTACCAGGATGCTGCCTGGACTGGAGGGCAGGTCTTATGAGGAAAGGTTGAGGGAGCTAGGGCTTTTCTCTTTGGAGCGAAGAAGGATGAGAGGTGAGTTGTTAGAGGTGTACAAGATGATGAGGCATAGATAGAGTGGATAGCCAGAGACTTTCTTCCAGGGCAGAAATGAATAGTACGAGGGGGCATAATTTTAAGGTGACTGGAGGAAAGTATAGGGGAGAGGTCAGAAGTAGATTCTTTACACATGGTGGTGGGTGCGTAGAATGCACTGCCGGCCGTGGTAGTAGAGATAGATTAGGGACATTTAAGCGACTCTTGGATAGGCACATGGATGATAGTAAAATGTCAGATATGCAGGGCAGTTTGATCTTGGAGTAGGATAATAGGATGGCACAACATCGTGGGCCAAAGGGCCTGTACTGTGCTGTACTGTTCTATGTTCTCTCAAACTTGTTTCAGCAATGGTGACCATGAGAACTGATGTCAATTATTTAAACAATCCTTTTGGACATTCTGAAGAAGAGCCATACCAGACTTGAAATGTTAACTTCATTTCTCTTTCCACAGATGCTACCAGACCCATTCAGTTTCTCCAGCTTTTTCTGTTTCAGATTTTCAGCATCAGCAGAATATTGCTTTCATCTGGTTCCTTACTGTGTTAGGGAAGGAACTCTGCTATCCTTCTCCGATAAGATAGCCCACATTGCTGACAACATGAGTCAATGTAGTTGATTCTTGACTGCCCTCATTTCAAAGGCAACCACAGGTGGTTAACAAATTCTGGCTTTGCCAGCACACGCAGAACCCACAAAAGAATTAAGACAAAAAAAAGACTTTTCAAAGGCATCATACCCTGCATTAAAAGTTATTTCTTTATATCAAATCTTCCATACAAAATACTGAACCCTGCATTGCTTTGATCTATTCTCCATTAAACTAATAAAGTAATTGTAAAACTAGTCATGGAGCGCCTTCGCAACACTGGAAGAGGTAAATTTCGATCGGCTCTTCACTTGAGTGTATCACACCGCATGTCACCACATGTATCATATTGTGAATATTCAACCATACAAAAAGAAACAAATCTTCAATTTAATTTTTTTTGTATAAACTAAAGATAGTATAATTCCTTAAGAGAATTAGAAAGAAATGTGAACCGAAAGAACTGCAGATGCTGTAAATCAGGAACAAAAACTGAAGTTGCTGGAAAAGCTCAGCAGGTCTGGCAGCATCTGTGAAGAAAAAATCAGAGTTAATGTTTTGGGTCTGGTGACCCTTCTATATAACACTGCCAGACCTGTTAAGCTCTTCCAGCAGCTTCTGTTTTCGTTGAAAGAAATGTGGCCATGTCTTCATTACTCACTGTCTGTCGTCCAGCAGGCATCTGTCAAGTCCATATTGTGGTTTGTAGTTCTCTCGGTTAAACCAAATTTGATTGGACAACCTATATTTCAAAGAAGATACAGTAAAAAGAAAATAGGGAAAATAATTCTGCATTTCCAATTTACAAGTTAACTAAATGTAACTAACCTCACGATTCATTTCTATGAACAACGATCAATCAAAAGGCAGTTTCAAAATTGTGAAACACAATATTAAGATATTTTGATTCCGCTGTCTAATAAGCCTCCAGACAGTGTTTAAATGAAAAATGAGAAATCCTTTTCAATTAATATATGATGAATTTTGTTATTCAAAGGAAGTAAAACTAAAATTTCACTAAATGAACTGATGGGGTAAATTTTACTTGAAGGGCAATGCTTCATAAAATGTGAACTCACATTGAGAAGTTGGGAAAGAATGAATGTATTGACGTAATTAGCATCCATTACAATTTATGGACAGAATTGTATGAAGAGGGCTAACTACTATGTCCAAATTCGTAACAAGCTCCTCAATGCAGACAGCTTTACACTGGAAGTAGGAGCATGTAAATTCTACTGCAAAGGGTTTTAAACACAGTGTAGAATTTTATCTAAACACACTCATATGCAGTAAGAATGCCAGCAGTATATCAGGAATTAAGATATTGAAATGGACTTTGGTGTTCTTTGGCTCAAGCATCATTTTTCTGAATTCCCTAGCATTCTCTTGCGCAAGACTCCTCTGACTGACATACTGTGCAGTTAAATGTAATCCTTTTTCTCTTCGTAACTTGTCAAATTTCCATTTTAACAGCTAGTACTCCAATTCACCCGTATCTTGCATTCTCTCCTCAGGGGTAGGGCTTTATACCAAATACTGCGGGGCTGTTCAGTTGCATGGAAAATAATCTAAGTCTAAGAAGAAGATCAGGATGTAAGTTAATGATGAGGCTGATCGTTATGAGAAAATAAGTAACGGAGGTTATGAAGGTCATATTGCACTAAGTGATTGATAAGGGTAGAGAAAACTGCTAATAGGACAAGTTTAAAGGTTTTCTGGAATAAAATTAATGGATTAAAGTGCAAATAGAGAAAAATGGGTATGATTTGGAGGTGATTACTGACACAGTGACAGGCAGATTAGGTCTGGGAGTAGACTATCCAAGGCTACTCAGCGTTTTGGAAGGATAGACAGAAATGAAAAAGAAGTGGGGTAGCTTCATTAGTAAAGGATAAGTTCACTGCTGTGGGGAGAATTGATTTGGTATTGGAGATCAAGATGTAGAATCAGTTTGGGTAGAAATAAGAAATAGCAAGGGAAAGAAATCCTTGGTTGGAGTAATCTATAGGTCCCGAACAACAGTTCCACAGAAGGACACTGTATAAATAATGGAGGCCTGTAAGAAAGGTATGTCAATAATCATGGGTGATTTTAATATGCAGCTAGACTGGATTAATCAAATTGGTAAGAGTCGCCTCAAGGGAGAGTTCATAGAGTATATAAATTGTTTCTTGCTGTAAGATACTGGGGAACTGACCAGGCAGCAAGCTGTTTTGGATTAAGTATTGTGTAATGACATTGGCCTATTTAAAGATAAAAATGGATAACAAAAGCTTCTATACAAATATAAAAAGGAAGAGGTTAGCAAAAATGAAAGTTGGCCCCTTACAAAATGAACTCGGGAGTTAATAATGGGGAACACAGAAATGGACGACATTAAATCAATATTTACCTCAGTGTTGACAACAGAGGACATTGCAATCATCCCAACAATAACAGGTTATGCAGAAAAGAAGGAACTTAAAACACTTGCTAACTCTAGACAAAAAGTACTGCGCAAACTATTGGAATTAAAGGCAGACAAGTACCAAGGGCCAGATGGTCCACATCCTAGGGTCTTAAAGGGAGTGGCAGCAGAGACAGTATATGCGTTGACTATAAGATTCCAAAATTTCCTGGATTCTGGAAAGGTTCCTTTAGATTGAAAGAATACTGATGTAATGTCTTTATTCAAAAAAAAAAGAGGGACATAGTAAGTAGGAAACCATCAACCAACTAGTTTTACCTCTGTTGTTGGGAAATAGTTAAAAATATCCATTATTAAGGAAGAAGTAATGGGACATTTAAATAGTCAAAATGCAATCCACTACAGTCAGCATGGTTTTATGGAAGGTAAATTATGTTTGACTAATTTGCTACAGTTCTTTGAAGATGTAACATGCAAAGTGGATCATAGGGTTCCTGCAGATTGTACTATCTGGACTTCCAGAAGGCATTTGATAAATTGCTACACAAAAGATTAATACATAGAGTAAGATCACACGTGGTTGGGGTAATATATTAGCATGGGTAGAGGATTGGCTAATTAACAGAAAGCAGACAGTCCGGACAAATTGGGCTTTTTCTGATTGGAAAACTATAACTAGTGGGGTGCCATAGGTTTCAGTCCTAACAACCCAACAATTTACAATCCACATTAATGACATGAATGGAGGAATAGAATGTACTATAGCCAAATTTGCAGATTCACTAAAATAGTTGAGAAAGTAAGTTACAATTAAAAGATATAAAAAACGGTATTGATAGATTAGGTGAAAACGAACCAAAATTTGGCAGATGGAGTTTAACTTGGATAAGTGTGAGATTATTGATTTTGGTAGGAGGAATGAAAAGGCAATATTATTTCAATGGAGAGAAACTCCAAAATGCTTCAGTGCAGAGGGATCTGGGTGTCCTCATACAGAAATCTCCTTTTCAGGTACAGCAGGTAATAAGGAAGGCAAAAGGAAATTTGGCATTTATTGCTGAAGCAATGGAGTTTAGAACAAAGAACAGTACAGCACAAGAACAGGCCCTTTGACCCACCAAGCCTGCGCCGACACATCATGCCTTTGTAAACTAAAACTACAATGTCGTGGCCATTACAGATACTTAGGTATCTCAGGGAGAGGAATGGATGTTGGAAGTTCCGGGATTTAGATGCTTTAAAAGAAATAGGGAGGGTGGAAAAAGAGGTGGGGGAGTGGCATTGCTAGTCAGGGCAAGTATAGCAGCTATTGAAAGGCAGTTCGAGAATGGTATGTCCACAGAGTCAGTTTGGGTTAAGGTCAGGAACAAGAAAGGAGCAGTCACTTTGGTGGGGGTTTTTTAACAGACCCCCTAATAGTTGCAGAGAAGTAGAGGAGCGGATTGGGAGGCGGATACCGGAAAGGTGCAGAAGTCACAGGGTTGTAGTCATGGGTGACTTCAACTTTCCAAATATTGATTGGAAACATTTTAGTTGTAATAGTTTACATGGAGCAGATTTTGTCCAGTGTGTTCAGGAAGGATTCCTGACACAGTATGTAGGTAGACCAACACGAGGAGAGGCCACTTTGGATTTGGTGCTTGGCAACGAACCGGGCCAAGTGTTAGACCTGTTGGTAGGACAGCATTTTGGCGGTAGTGATCATAACTGTTTCTTTCACGATAGTCATGGATAAGGATAGGTTCATACGGCAGGGTAAAGTTTATATTTGGGGGAAGGGTAATTACAATTCAGTTAGGCAAGAACTGGGTAACAAATTGGGAACAGATGCTGTCAAGGAAGAGCACCACAGAAATGTGGAGATTGTTTAACGAATGCATACTGCATGTGCTCGATATGTTTGTCCCTAGCAGGCAGAGAAGACGCGGTCCAGTGAGGGAGCCACGGTTCTCGAGAGAGGTCGAACGACTGGTTAAGAGGAAGAAGGAGGCTTATGTAAGGTTTAGGAAAAGAGGAACAGAAAAGGCTCTAGAGGGATACAAGTTAGCCAGGAAGGAGCTGAAGGAAGGGCTTAGGAGAGATATAAGGGGGCATGAGAAAACCTTGGCGGATAGGATCAAGGAAAACTCCAAGGCTTTTAGACGCATGTGCAGAACAAGAGAATGACCAGTGAAAGGGTAGGGTCGATCAAGGATTGTAAAGGGAATTTGTGCACAGAGCTTAAAGAGATAGGAGAGGTCCTTAATGAATACTTTTCTTCAGTATTCACAACTGAGAGGGACCTACTTGTAGAGGAGGACGTTGTGAAACAGGCAGGTAGGCTAGAGGAGGTTGATGTTAGTAAAGAAGATGTGCTAGGAATTCTGAGGAAGTTGAAGATAGATAAGTCCCCCAGGCCTGATGGGATTTATCCAAGGATTCTATGGGAAGCGAGGGATGAGATCGCAGGGCCGTTGGCGATGATCTTTTCGTCCTCACTGTCCACGGGTATAGTGCCGGAAGATTGGAAAGAGGCAAACGTCATTCCCTTGTTCAAAAAAGGGAACAGGGATAACCCCGGAAATTACAGGCCAGTTAGTCTTACGTCAGAGGTGGGCAAATTATTGGAAAGGGCTCTGAGAGTCAGGAATTATGATCACTTGGAAAGGCACAGTTTGATTCGTGATAGTCAGCATGGATTTGTGAGGGGTAGATCATGCCTCACAAACCTTACTGAATTCTTTGAAGAGGTGACCAAACACGTGGATGAAGGTTGAGTAGTGGATGTGGTATACATGGATTTAAGTAAGGTGTTTGATAAGGTTCCGCATGGTAGGCTCATGCAGAAGGTAAGGAGACATGGGATGGGGGAGGTGTGGCAGACTGAATTCAGAATTGGCTGACCCTGAGAAGACAAAGGGTGGTAGTGGACAGAAAATATTCAACATGGTGCTCAGTTACGAGTGGTGTACCACAAGGATCTGTTCTGGGTCCTCTCCTATTTGTGATTTTTGTAAATGATTTGGATGAAGGAGTGAAAGGGTGGATTAGTAAGTTTGCGGACGACACGAAGGTGGGTCACATTGTGGACAGTGTGGAGGGCTGTTCTAGGTTACAAAGGGTCATTGATAGGATGCAGAGCTGGGCTGAGAAGTGGCAGATGGAGTTTAACCCTGAAAAGTGTGAGGTGATTCATTTTGGAAGGACAAACTTGAAAGCAGAAAATAGGGTTAATGGAAAGATTCTTGGCAGTGTGGAGGAGCAGAGGGATCTTGGGGTTTATGTCCACAGTTCCCCGAAAGCTGCCACCCAGGTGGATAGAGTTGTTAAGAAGGCGTATGGTGTGTTAGCTTTCATTAATAGAGGGATTGAGTTCAAGAGCCGTGAAGTTATGCTCCAGCTATAAAAAAGTCTGGTTCGGCCACATCTGGAGTATTGTGTCCAGTTCTGGTCACCTCATTACAGGAAAGATGTGGAAGCATTGGAAAAGGTGCAGAGGAGATTTACCAGGATGTTACCTGGAATGGAGGGAAGGTCTTATGAGGAAAGGTTGAGAGAGCTAGGGCTTTTCTCTTTAGAACAACGAAGGACGAGAGATGACTTGATAGAGGTGTACAAAATGATCAGGGGTATAGATAGAGTAGACAGCCAGAGACTTTTTCCTAGGGTGGAGGTAGCTTTTACGAGGGGACATAGTTTTAAAGTGAAAGGAGGTAGATATCGGGGAGACGTCAGAGGTACGTTCTTTACTCAGAGAGTGGTAGGGGCGTGGAATGCATTGCCGGAGAGGGTAGTGGAGTTGGCCTCATTAGGGGCATTTAAGCGGCTATTAGATAGGCATATGGATGATAGTATAAAGTAGCGGTGGAGGTTAGATAGACCTTAGGTTTCGGGTAAAAGTTCGGCACAACATCGTGGGCCAAAGGGCCTGTACTGTGCTGTACTGTTCTATGCTCTCTAAAAACTTTTTGCCTCTGTGTTGTGTATCCTCTATTCACTGCCTATTTGTGTATCTGTCAAGATTCCTCTTCAACATTGCTATTGTATCCGCCTCCACCACCTTCTCTTGCAGTGCATTCCAGGCACTTACCATCCTCTGTAAAAAGCTTGCCTCTCACATCTCCTTTAAAAACTTTCCCCTTTTACCTTAAACCTATGTAACTCAGTAACTGACATTTCAATCCTGAAGAAAGATTCCGACTATCTATTCTTATCCATGCCTCTCATAATTCTGTAAACTTCTATCAGGTCACCCCTCAGCTTCTGGCATTCATAGCTAATTCCCTCCAAAGAAGGCAAAATCCTGGTAAACTGTTTCTGCACCTTCTCCAAAGGCCCTATATCCATTTATGCAATATTTCAAATTAACTAATAGCTGCAACAGGACTTACCAATTTTTATACTCTATGCCCCGACTATTGAACTCAAGCATGTCATATGCCTTCTTGACCAGCCTATCCACTAATGTTGCCACTTTCAGGGAACTGTGGACCTGTATGCCTAGATCCCTCTGTATGTTAATGCTTCTAAAGATTCTGCTATTTACTGTATACTTGCCTCCTCCATTAGATATTCCAAAATGTAACACCTCACGTGTCTGGATTAAATTCCATCTGCCACTCCTCCGCCCAAGTCTCTAGCCTACCTATATCCTATTGTATCTTCTGGCAATCCTCCTCACTACCCACAGCTATCAAAAACTTTGTGTCATTTGTAAGAAAACTTACTAATCAGACCACCGACATTCTCCTCTGAATCATTTATATATATTACAAATAACACGGTCCCAGTGTTGGTTCCTGCAGAACCTCACTGGTCACAGATCTCCAGTCAGAGAAACAGCCTTCCACTGATACTCTGTCTTCTATGAACAAGCCAGCTCTGCATCCAATTTACCAGCTCACCGCAGATCCCATGTGACTTCACCTTCCAAATCAGCCTGCTGTAAGGCACCCTGTCAAAGGCCTTGCTAAAGTCCAAGTAGGCAACACCCATTGTCGTTCCCTCAATCATCTTTGTCACTTCCTCAAAAAACTCTAGACACCTTCTCCATCGCACAAAGCCATGTTGTCTATTGCTAATAAGCCCATATTTTTTCCAAATGTAAGTAATTCCTGTCCCTAGGAATCATCTCTAATAATGTCCCTACCAGTGATACAAGGCCCACTGGCCTGTAATTTCCTGGATTATCCCTGTTCCTCTTCTTAAACAAATAAATAATATTGGCTATTCTATAGTCCTCTGGGACCTCTCCTGTGACTAAACCAGAAAGGAAGATTTTGTACAAGACCTCAGCGATTTTCTCCCTCATCTTCCTCAGTATTCTGAGGCAGATCTCATCAGGTCCTGGGGATTTGTCTACCTTAATATTTTTAAAAGCAGCCAACTTCTTTTTTTAAAAAATATTGACATGCCAAGGATATCAACACATCCCTTTCTAGACTCACCATTGAGTCACACAGCATGGAAACAGACCCTTCGGTCCAACTCATCCATGCTGACCAAGTTTTCCAAACTAAACTAGTCCCACTTGCCTGCGTTTGGCCCATAACCCTCTAAACCTTTCCTATTCATGTAACTATCCAAATATCTTTTATATGCTGCAACTGTATCTGCATCGACCACTTCTTCTAGCAGTTCATTCCACTCACGAACGATCCTCTGTGAAAAAGTTGCTCCTCAGGTCCCTTTCAAATCTTTCTCCTCTCACTTTAAAAATATGCCCTCTGTTTTTGAACTCATCCACCCTAGGGAAAAAAAACCATTTGCTATTCAACTTACCTATACCCTCATGATGTTATACAGTCACCCTCAACCTCTTATACTACAGTAAAAAAATCCCAGCTTATCCATATAACTCCAAACCCCCAGTTCCGGCAACATTCTAGCAAGTTTTTTTCCTTAACTCTCCAATTTACTATTATCCTTCCTATAGCAGGGTGACCAGAACTGTACAGTGCTCCAAAAGCAGGCTCACCAACATCCTGTATAATCTCATCATGACATCCCAATTCCTATAGTCAATGGTCTGAACAATGAAGGCAAGCGTGCTAAACACTTTCTTAACCACCCTATCTAGCTGAGATGCAACTTTCAAAGAACTATGTATCTGAACCCCCAAGTCTCTCTGTTTGACAACACCACCCAGGGCCCTATCATTAACTGTACAGGTCCTGCCCTTGTTTGTTTTACAAAAATATAATACCTTGCATTTATCCAAATTAAACTCTATCTGCCACTCCTCAGTCCACTGCCCCAATTGATCGAGATCCCTTTGTAATCTTAGAGTACCTTCTTCGCTGTTGACTATACCACCAATTTTGACGAGATCCGCACACTTACTAACCGTGCCTCCTAAATTGTAAAAATAACAAACAAAAGTGGATCCAGCACCAATCACTGCGGAACACTGCTAGTTACAGGCCTCCATTCTGAAAAACATCCCTCCACTACCACATTCTGACTCCCACTGTCAAGCCAATTTTCTATCCAATTGGTAAGCTCTCCCTGAATCTCGTGTGAACTAATTTTACTAAACAGATTACCACGCAGAACCTGGTCAAAGGCTTTACTAAAGTGCAAGTAAACAATGTCTACCGCTCCGTCCTCATCAACCTGTTTGGTTATGTCCTTAAAAGATTCATTCAAGTTTGTGAGACACGATTTCCCAAGCACAAAGCTATGCTGACTTTCCCTAATCAGTCCTTGCCTCTCTAGATACACGTAAATCGTATCTCTCAGAATCCCCTCCCAGTGTGTAGAAGATGCTTGTATATGCGCAATCTCCGAGGGCGTACTCCAAACCATTGTCAGCACCTTTACGGAGGCTTTTGAGAATATGGATCTCATCCTGAACTTCTGCAAGACAAAATGTCCTTCATCAACCTGGCCTAGCATTGTGGAGCAAACCCCTGATCATCAAGGCCTCGGAAGTGCCCTGTCAGCCAAAGCAGCTATTGAAGAAGAAATCCAATATCGCCTCTGGTATGCAGCCTTCAGCCACCTGAAGAAAAGGATATTTGAGAATAACAACATCAAATCCGACACCAAGATCACGGTTTGCAGAGCTGTGGTGGCTCCCATCCCAGTACGTGGCTCTGAGACCATGGCAGACACTTGAAGGCACTGGAGCAGTACAACCAACACCGCCTATGCAAGATCTTGCAAATCTGTTCGGAAGAATGACGTATCAACACCAATGTCCTTGACCAGACCAACATCCCCAGCATCAAGGCACTGACCATCCTCAATCGGCCATGAAGGGCTGGGCACCTTCTGCCCATGACCAATAGAAGACTCCCTACGAGGTGCTGTTCTCCCAGCTTCGAAATGGCAGGAGAGCCCCAGGTAGGCAGAGGAAGCACTTCAATGATACCCCGAAGGCCTCACTGGTGAAATGCGACATTCCCACAGACACCGGGGAATCACTGGCCCAAGACCATCCAAAATGGAGGAGTATCCAGGAAGGTATCAAGCACCTCGAGTCTTGCCATTTGGGGAAAATTGGAAGCCAGGCAATAACAGAGAAAGAAGTGCACTGCCCCACCACCCTTTCCTGTGACTAACACATGCCCTAAGTGTAACAGAGCCTGTGTTGTCTGTACAGCCACCAACACACTTACCCTGAGAGTAGAAGAGAGTCATCCTCGTCTGTAAGGGGCTGATGATGACGACAATACTCTAGCCATGGCCTAACTGATGTTTTATACACTTCCAGTGTAACCTCCCTGATTTATATCTATCTCTCCTAATACATTAAGGGGCTGGTGTACATGCACACTAAGGTACTTCTGACCTCAGTGCGTCTTGTTCATCAGGTATTCCCTTGCCCTGTTTTCCTTGTTCAAATGCATCACCTCACATTTATCCAGATTGAATTCCAATTGTCACTGATTGGCCAACCAATATCCATTTCAAGCCCACCGACTCCCACAGCTACCTAGAATACACCTCCTCCCACCCACCTTCCTGCAAAAATGCCGCAAAAATGCCATCCCCTATTCCCAATTCCTTCGCCTCCGCCGCATCTGCTCCCAGGATGAGGCATTCCACTCCCGTACATCTCAGTTGTCCTCGTTTTTCAAGGACCGTAACTTCCCTCCCTCAGTGGTCAAGAACGCCCTCAACCGTGTCTCCCACATTTCCCGCAACTCATCCCTCACACCCCGTCCCCGCAATAACAACCAAAAAAGAATCCCCCTCGTCCTCACGTACCACCCCACCAACCTCCGGATCCAATGCATCATCCTCTGACACTTCCGCCATCTGCAATCCGACCCCACCACCAAAGACATCTTTCCCTCCCCACCCTTATCTGCTTTCCAGAGGGACCACTCTCTCCATGACTCCCTTGTCCGCTCCACACTCCCCTCCAGCCCCACCACACCAGGCACTTTTCCCTACAACCGCAGGAAGTGCTACACCTGCCCCCATACCTCCTCTCTCACCCCCATCCCAGGCCCCAAGAAGACTTTCCACATCAAGCAGATGTTCACCTGCACATCTGCCAATGTGGTATACTGCATCCGCTGTACCTGTTGTGGCCTCCTCTACATCGGGGAAACCAAGCGGAGACTCGGGGACCGCTTTGCAGAACACCTACGCTCGGTTCGCAATAAACAACTGCACCTCCCAGTCGCGAACCATTTCAACTCCCCCTCCCATTCCTCAGACGACATGTCCATCCTGGGCCTCCTGCAGTGCCACAACGATGCCACCCGAAGGTTGCAGGAACAGCAACTCATATTCCGCTTGGGAACCCTGCAGCCCAATGGTATCAATGTGGATTTCACAAGCTTCAAAATCTCCCCTCCCCCTACCGCATCCCAAAACCAGTCCAGCTCGTCCCCGCCTCCCTAACCTGTTCTTCCTCCCACCTATCCCCTCCTCCCACCTCAAGCCGCACCCCCATCTCCTACCTACTAACCTCATCCAGCCCCCTTGACCTGTCCGTCCTCCCTGGACTGACCTATCCCCTCCCTAACTCCCCACCTACACTCACCTTTACTGGCTCCATCCCTGCCTCTTCGACCTGTTTGTTTCCTCTCCACCTATCCTCTCCTCTATCCATCTTCTATCCGCCTCCCCCTGTCTCCCTATTTATTTCATAACCCCCTTCCCCTCCCCCATTTCTGATGAAGGGTCTAGGCCCGAAACGTCAGCCTTTCTGCTCCTATGATGCTGCTTAGCCTGCTGTGTTCACCCAGCTCTGCACCTTGTTGTCTCGGCCTATCTGATCAGCCTGTCTACAACATTTTCGAGTTTAACACTATCCTCCTCCTAATTTATCATCCCATCAATTTTAGTATCACCTTCTAACTTAATGATTAACCCTCTTATACTTAAGTCTAAATTATTTATATTAACCACAAACAGCAAAGGCCCTAACATTGACCCCTATGGAACCCCACCGACTTCTCATTGGAAAAACAGCCCTTAAACTTTACCCTCTGCTTCCTGAAGCTCAGCCAATTGTGGATCCAATTTACCAATTTATATCCAATGAGCTCTTACCTGTGCTATCAATCTCCCTTGTGGGACCCTATCAAAAGCCTTACTGAAGTCCAAGTAAACTACATCAAAAGCACTCTCCTCATCTATGCACCTGGTCGCCTCATAGAGCACAGAGCTGCACAGCATGGAAATAGACCCTTTGATCCAACTTGTCCATGCCGACCAGGTATCCTAAATTATTCAAGTCCCAGTTGCCAGCATTTGGCCCATATTCCTCCAAACCCTTCCTATTCATGTACCCATCCAGATGCCTTTTAAATGTTGTAGTTGTACCAGTCTCCACCACTTCCTCTGGCAGCTCATTCCGCCACCACCCTCGGTGTGACAGTTGCACCTTGGTTCCCATTTAAATTTTTCCCTTCTCACCTTAAAATTTTTCCCTCTAGTTTTGGACTCCCTTACCTGGGGAAAAGACCTTGGCTATTTACCCTACCTATGCCCCTAATGATTTTATAAACTTCTATAAGATCACCACTCAGCTTCCGACGCTCCAGGGAAAATAGACCCAGTCTCTTTAGCTTCTTCAGCTTCTCCAGCTTCTCCCTATAGTTCAAACCCTCCAACCCTGGCAAAATCCTTGTAAATCTTTCCTGAATCCTTTCAAGTTTCACAACATCATCTGAAAACCAGGGAGACCAGAACTGAATGCAATATTCCAAAAGTGGCCTAACCAATGTCCTGTACAGTCGCAACATGACCTCCCAAGTCCTTTGCTCAATGCACTGACCAACAGAGGCAAGCATACTAAATGCCTCCTTCACTATGCTGTCTACCTGCGACTCTACATTCAAGGAACTATGAACCTGAACTCCAAGGTCTATTATTGAGCAACACTCCCCAGGACCTTGCCATTAAGTGTATACGTTCTGCCCTGATTTGTCTTTTCAAAATGCAGTTCCTCACATTTATCTAAATTAAACTCCACCTACCACTCCTTGGCTCATTTGCCCATCTGATCAAAGGTCCTGTTGTACTCTGAGGTAACCTTCTTCGCTATTCACTATATTACCAATTTTGGTGTCATCTGCAAACTTACTAACATTCCTCCTATGTTCATATCCAAATCATTTATATAAATGACAAAAATTAGCAGACCCAGCATTGATCCTTATGGTACACCACAGGTCGTCATAGGCGTTCAGTCTGAAAATCAACCCTCCACCACCACCCTCTGTCTCCTACCTTCAAGCCAGTTCTGTATCCAAATAGCTAGTTCTCCCTGTATTCCATGTGATCTAACCTTGCTAACCAGTCTATCATGAGGAACCTTGTCATACGCCTTACTGAAGTCCACATAGATCATCGCTGCGCCTTCATCAATCGTCTTCGTTCCTTCTTCAAAAAACTGAATTAAGTTAGTGAGACACAATTTCTCATGCACAAAGCCATGTTGACTATCCCTAATCAGTCCTTGCCTTTCCAAATACATGTAAGTCCTGTTCAACAGGACCCCTCCAACAACCTGCCCACCACTGATGTCAGGCTCACCAGTCTATTGTTCCCTGGCTTTTTCTTACCACCTTTCTTAAATAGTGGCACCTCATATTAGCTAACCTCCAGTCTTCCAGCACCTCACCTCTGGCTACCGTGATACAAATATCTCAGCAAGGGGCCCAGTCATCAATTCCCTAGCTTCCCACGAAGTTCTAGGGTACACCTGATCAGGTCTCAGGGATTTATCCACCTTTATGCGTTTTAAGTTGTCTAGCATCTCCTCCTCTGTAATATGGACATTTTTCAAGATGTCGCTATTTATTTCTCCAAGTTCTCTAGCTTCCATATCCTTCTCCACAGTAAACACTGATGCAAAATACTCATTTAGTATCTCCCCCATCTCCTGTGATTCCACACATAGGTGGCCTTGCTGATCTTTAAGGGGCCCTATTCTCTCCCTAGTTACTCTTTTGTCCTCTTCGAAAAATTCAATCAGGTTGATAAGAACCCCTCTTAACAAAACCATGTTGACTGTTCTTGATTAATCCCTGCTACCTCAAATGAAAATTAATTCTGTTCCTCCAGATTGGCTTCCAATTGTTGGCCCACCACCAAGGTTAGACTGTCCGGCCACATGAACTTCTAACTGGAATTAGAATAAGGTAGAGAGTTTAAAGTTTTGGCAAAGATTTATAGCTCAGGTTATGGATGAGGTTGTTGACTTGCTCGCCAAACTGGCTTGTTTTTGTTCAGATGTTTCGTCACCATGCTAGGTGACATCATCAGGAGCCTTCGATGAAGCGATGTTATTCTACTCCACTTGGAATTTATACTGTCCGGTCCGTTATGGTGACTAGTGTCATTTCCGGTTTTGATCTGTATGGGTTTGTATATGGGGTCCAATTCTATATGTTTGTTGATTGAAGTATGGGTGGAGAACCAGGCCTCTAGGAATTCCCGTGTATGCCTATGTTTGGCTTGGGCTACTATGGTTACTTTGTCCCAGTTAAATTGATGGCCTTCATTGTCTGAGTGTGCTGATATTAAGGAGAGTTTGTCGTACCGTTTTGCTCTAGCTGATGTTCATGTATTCTAATGGCTAGTTTCCTTCCTGTCTGTTCGATGTAATGTTTGTGGCCGTCGTTGCATGGTACTTTGTAAACCATGTTCGTTCTGCATGTTGTGGGAATGGGGTCTTTAATCCTCGTAAGTGCTTGTTGTAGAGTGGCTGTGGGCTTGTGGGCCTCCATGATTCCTAGTGGTCTTAGGAGTCTTGTTGTCAGTTCCGATATGTTCTTGATGTAGGGCAGTGTGGCCAATGTGTTAGGGCATATTGTGTCCTCCTTTTTGTGTCTGTTTTGTAGGCATCTGTGGATGAAGTTGTGGGGATATCTATTTAAAGCGAGGATCATATACAAGTGTTTTTTCTCTTTCCTGTGTAGTTCTGGAGTGTTGCAGTGTATCCAGGCCCGTTTAAATAGTGTCCTAATGCAGCTTTGTTTGTGGACATTGGGGTGATTGCTGTGGAAGTTGAGGATTTGATCTGTATGGTTGCTTTTCTGTATAGTGAGGTTTGGAACTCCCTGTTTGACAATCGCTCCACTTTAACATCCAGAAACGGAAGCTGATTGTGGTTTTCTTCTTCCCTTGTGAATTTAATCCCTGTGAATACGCTGTTGACGAGGTGGTGGGTGGCTTCTAATTTGTTGCATTTATTAATGATAAATGTGTCATCTACATACCGGATCCACAGTTTAGGTTGAATGCGGGGGAGGGTGGTGTGTTCTAGTCTTTGCATGGCTGCTTCTGCGATGAGTCCTGAAATGGGTGACCCCATTGGTGTACTGTTGATCTGTTTGTATGTTTGACAATTAAAGATGAAGTGTGTGGTGAGGCAGAGGTCTAGTATTCTAAGTATTTGTCCTTGCTGATGGAGCTGCTGGTCTGAGTTGCTGTTTCCTGTAGTAATGTGGCCACTGTTCCTTTGGCTAGGGGGATGTCAATTGATGTTAGTAAAGCTGTGATGTCAAAGGATACCATAATCTCGTTGTGGCTGATTTTTATGTTCTTGAGGGTATCAAGGAAATCCTGGGTTGAGTGGACAGAATGGGGTGATCTGTCTACTAGGTGTTTCAATATCTGTTGTAGGTGCTTGGCCAATTTGTGTGACAGTGTGCTTGGTAGGGAAACAATGGGTCTGAGAGGGATGTCTGGTTTATGTACTTTAAGTAGTCCATAGAAGCTGGGGGGTGTTGGTGTTTGTGCCTTCTCATGAAGTCTGTCTTGGTTATCTGCCCTGTATTCATTAGTTGCGTCAGTGTCTGGGTGATCCTATTACCTAGCTGCAGTGTTGGGTCTATTGCTACCTTTTGGTAAGGGCTGTATCTGCAAACAATGTCTGTGCTTTCTTAACGTAGTCTGGTTTGTTCATAATGACGGTCATGTACCCTTTGTTTGCTGGTGGGATTATGATATTCTTGTCTTTCATGAGTTAGCTAGGAAGGAGGTTCTATGTAGCCAGTATGAGGAGTTCGCACCAAATTAAGAAGCAGAACTTTAGAGGTAATAATCTTGGGTCTATTACCTGAACCATGTGCAAGTTGCCCTAAGGTAAACAAGATTAGAGAAACGAATGTGTGACTGAAAGGCTGGTGTGGGAGAAGTGGATTCCAGTTTGTGGGACACTGGCATCAATACTGGGGAAAGTGAGAGCTGTACCATTAGGTCTGTCTACACCTGAAGCATACTAGGACTGGTGTTACTGTGAACCTTATAAGTAAAATAAAATTAAATTGTGGAGACCAAAGGCCCAAATTTGTATGATGAATGAAAGTGTAGGGAAATGCAATAAGGGAAATAAGTCATGTGGGAAACAATAAACGAACAATGTCAGGAAGGGGTAGCGAATGCTGACCTAATTGTTGTCACTGTTTTTTTCTTTAATTTTATCATTTTTGGTTTGGACCTGTGAACTGTGAGCTGAGAGCTGAAGATGACCTTTGAACTCTGAGCAGCAGCTTGTTTTAAAGAGAACAAACGATATTTGTTTATGAGGCCAGGCCTAGAAGTTAATTGCAGCTTGATTCTTGTTCAAAGAACTCTGTAGACTTTTCAGTTCCAGACATGCATTATGTTCAAACAGATGGCAGATGTCTGAATGTGAACAGGAATCACAGGAGACTAATGGCAATCAGTTTAACAAAGAAAATGAAAAAGAGAACAGAAAGAGAAGAGAAAATCTCAATCGAGTTAGTGAGGCACAATTTCCCACGCACAAAACCATGCTGACTATCCCTAATCAGTCCTTGCCTTTCCAAGTACTTGCAAATCACGTTCCTCAGAATCCCCTCCACCAATTTGCCCACCACTGATGTAAGGCTCACCGGTCTATAGTTCCCTGGTTTTTCCTTACTACCTTTCTTAAACAATGCCACCACATCAGCCAACCTCCGGTCTTCACCTGTGGCTATCGATGATACAAATATCTCAGCAAGGGGGCTAGCAATCACTTCACTACCTTCCCACAAATTTCTAGGGTACGCCTGATCCGGTCCCAGGGATTTATCCACCTTTATGCGTTTTAAGATGTCCAGCACCTCATCTTCTGTAATATGGACACTTTTCTGTCATTAGACTTCTGAAATGGATCTCTCAAGTTTTAAATTCAATGTTGATCTTGCTCTTTGTGCACCTTCTCTGCAGCTGTAACGCTGTATTCTTCACTCTATTTTATCACCCTAATGCACTTTGTATGGTATGATGTGCCTCTGTTGAAAAGTACAGCAAAATTTTTCACTGTACTTGGGTATCTGTGACAATAATAAATCAAAATCAAAAGATAAGATTCTATCCAAAACATAAAAAGTCCCAGTTAGGCCACCAAGATGACCAATGTACCTGACTGACTGGTATTCAGGACAAAAGCTGGTTTCATTATTAACAGAAAATAACTATTTATTGTAATACACAACTTTAACAAGTAGCAGAGTATAGAAAGGATTTCTAAGTCACTACTATGCAGCACACTGTTTTAAAAACCCAAACACACACACTCATTCATAATTATGACAGACAAAGGCAAATAGCTTGGCAAAGATATTGTGTTGAAATAAAAGTAGACAGGGAAAAAAAGTTCTGAAAATCGAAAGTCCAGATTGCAAGAGTCCTTTAAGTTGTCTCTTACAAATCTTTTTGATTTTAGCAATGACAACACACTGTTGTCGGTAAAGTGATGATTGTTCTTCACTTCACTGGGTCTTTCCTTGTTAGAATTCTTCCTTTTAAGCTTTATTGGTTTTTTTTATACTTACACCACATGGAGAAAAAGCATGAGAAGGAATTTTTCAGTTTGCAGGTTGTGGATGACTTTGCCATTCCTACATTAATAGCTTTGTACCAAACTGCAGCTCAACCAGAGGGATATCATCAAGCAGACTTCCCCGACTCAAAGAAACTCAGTGCCACTCTGTCTCAGAGTACCTTTCTCACTGCTTTGAGAAGAAATATTGTCCTGCACAGGTGAAAAATGAGCACCATTTGAATCTTCTAAGTTGCAAAACTCTTCTAGTATTTCAGCTAGAAGCAGTCAAACTTCCATTTCAGTTTATAGTTCCAAAACGAAAAGTATTAGAATCTATCACCTGCAAAATGGAATTTACGTGGGTCTGCATAGCAATTTTAAAAAGTTATAATAAGTGGTAATTTGAAGTTCTCGTTCTCATGGGCTCTGTTACATTCCTCATTCACCCTGGATAGAAGCCTTCAAATGAGTGGTATTATCAGTCACATAATAAAAGAAAGGTCAGAAGATAGGAATTCTGCAGCTCATTCTTCCCTGACTCCCCAAAGTTTGCCCACCATCTGCAAGACACATGCCAGGAATGTGATGAAATACATTTCACAAACCAGGATGACTGTAATTCCAACAGCACTTGAGAAATTTGAGTGTTTTCCTGGACAAGGAATAGAGGGTGGCAAAGGTACAGATTATACTCTGGGTGGGTGAGCTTCAATGTTCACATTGATGATGATGAGCGAACCAGTAAGAGGATTAATGAGTTAATGGCGCAAATAGAAACAAAAGGGTACAATTTGGTAGCAATTACTGAGACATGGTTACAAGGAGACCAGGTCTGGGAACTGAATATCCAAGAGTACTTGGCATTTCGATGGGATAGACTTAAAGGAAAAGGAGGTAGTGTAGCTTTGCTGGTGAAGGAAGGGATCAGTGCTGTAATGAGAAATGACATAAGCATGGGAGATCAAGATGTTAAATCAGTCTGGGCTGAAATAAGAAATAGCAAAGGGAAGAAGTACTTTGTAGGAGTAATCTATAGATCCCTAAACAGTAGTTCCGTAGTGGGGCACAGTATAAACCAGGAAATATTAGAAGCTTGCAAGAAAGGTACAGCAATAATCATGGGTGATTTAACATGCACATAGATTGGAAGACTCAAATTGGCAAGGGTAGCCTGGATGCAGAGTTCATTGAATGTATTAGAGATTGTTTCTTGCAGCAGCATGTTGTGGAACCAACCAGGGAGTAGGCTAGTCTGGATTTGGTACTGTATAATAAGGAGAGATTAATTGATGACATCATAGTTAAGGATCCTTTAGGAAGTAGTGGTCATAGTATGATACAATTCAAAATTCAGTTTGGGGGTGAGAAAGTGCAGGTCCATAGTAATGTTCTGGAATTAAATAAAGGAAATTACATAGGTGTGAGGACAGATTTGGCCCGAGTAGATTGGGCAGGAAAGCTTAAAGGTAAGACAGTGGATGAGCAGAGCAGTTATTTAAGGAGCTACTCAATTCCTCACAACTAAAATACTTCCCAGTGAGGAAGAAAGATGGTAAGGTGGTGGTGGGGGGGGGGAGTAACAAAACTTGTATGGCTAAACGAGAGGTCAAGGAAATTATAAAGTCAAAAACTAAGGTACACCATATTGCAAAGGCCGGTGGCAGGCAGGAGGATTGGGAAACTTTCAAACATAAACAAAGGGATACTAAAAATTTAAAAGAAAGTGCTAAGGTAAATTACAAAATATCAAATATCAAGAAGGTGGCAAAAGCTTCTATAGGTATATAAAAGCAAAGAGAGTCGCTAAGTGAATGTTGGTCCCTTGGAAGATGAAGCCGGAGATTTAATAGTGGGGAACATGAAATGGCAGAGATGCTAAATCAATACTTTGCCTCAGTTTTCACAGTGGAGGACAACAGTACCATTCCTATTGGAACGGGTAAGTCAGAGACAATAGAAAGGGTAGAACTTAAAAAAATCAGTATCAATAGGGAAAAGGTACTCAGCAAACTATTAGGATTGAGGGCAGACAAGTCCCCCAGGTCTGATGGCCTACAACCTAGGGGATTAAAGGAAGTGGCAGTGGAGATAGTGGATCCATTGGTTCCAATATTCCAACATTCCCTGGACACAGGAAAGGTTCCAGCAGTTTGGAAAAATGTTAATGTGATGCCTTTATTCAAAAAGGGAGGGAGGTAATATGTGGGAGATTACAGACCAGTTAATTTAACATCTGTTGTTGGCAAAGTGTTAGAGTCAATTATCAAGGAAGCAATGTCAGGACATTTGGAAAGTCAAAATGGTATCCATCAGAGTCAGCATGGTTTTTTGAAGGGCAAATCATATTTGACTAATTTGCTAGAGTTCTTCGAAGATGTAACAAGCAAAGTGGATAATGGGGAACCTGTGGATGTAATATATCTGGACTCCTGGAGGGCGTTTGGTAAGATGCCACACAAAAGGTTAATTCACAAGGTTGGATCAAATGGGATTGGGATAATTTATTAACTTGGATAGGTGAATGGCTGATGGACAGAAGACAGAGAGTCGGGATAAATGAGTTTTTTTCTGGATGGCAAGAAGTAACTAGTGGGATGCCATGGAGTTCGGTACTTGGACCCCAGCTATTCACAATCTACATTAACAACTTGGATACAGGGATAGAAGGCTTTATAGCCAAATTTGCGATGACACAAAAATAGGCAGGATGGTAAATTGCAATGAAGAAATAAGAACCTTACAAATGGATATAGATAGGTTAGGAGACTGGGCCAAAATGTGGCAGATGGAGTTTAATGTGGCTAAGTGTGAGGTCACGCATGTTGGTCGGAAAAATGGCAAGTCAACCTACTATCTAAATGGGGAGAGACTTTGGCTTGCTCCGGTGCAGAGGGATTTGGGTGTCCTCATTCATGAGTCACAGAAAGCTAGCATGCAGGTACAGCAGACAATAAAGAAAGTGAATGGAATTTTGGCTTTTATAGCTAAAGGAATGGAATATTTAGGTAAGAAAGTACTGTTGCAACTATACAAGGCATGGGTGAGACCGCACCTGGAGCATGTGTACAGTTTTGGTCCCCTTATTTGAGGAAAGATGCAGTGGCAATGAAGGCAGTTCAGAGGAGGTTCACTAAGTTGATCCCAGAGATGAACGGTTTGCCATATGAAGAGACTGAACAGGTTAGGCCTCCCGCAGTCCAAAGAAGTGCAGGCTAGGTGGATTGGCCATGCTAAATTGCCCATAGTGTTCAGGGATGTGTAGCTTAGGTAGGTTACTGGGGATGGGTCTGGGTGGGATGCTCCGAGGGTCAGTATGGACTTGTTGGGCCGAAGGGCCTGTTTCCACACTGTAGGGATTCTATGATTCATGATAAAAAGTATAGATAAAATAGATGTGGAGCAGATGCTTCCTCTTGTGGGACATTCTAGGACAAGGGGCCGTAGTCTTAGGTTAAGGGGTAGCAAATTTAAAACAAAGTTAAGGAGAAGCTACTTCTCCCAAAGAGTTGTGAATCTGCGGAATTTGCTACCACAAGGTGCGATGGATGTTGGGGCAGTGAGTAAATTTAAGGAGTTTTCCAATTAAAAATCTGTCTATGGGTTGAAGGGTTATGGGGAGAAGGTAGGAAAATGGGGGTGAGGAGTATATCAGCCATGATCGAAAGGTGGAGCAGACTTCGACGGGCCAAATGGCCTAATTCTGCCCCTATATCTTATGTACTAGGATACCTTTCATTATGTTGAATGACACCACTATTGTGCTAAACAGTTCAGACTTCATACAGATCTCGCAATTCAAGATGGGCATCCATGAGGTACCACGGACCCTCAGCAGCAAGGGAATTCAACCACAATACACAACATTATGGTCTGGCATATACCCCAGTGCACGATTACCATCAAGCTAGCCATCAGCAATGGTCAATAAAAAGTGCGAGAGGGCATAGCACAAGCAGCACCAGGCATATCTCAAAAATAAATGTCAATTTTGTGAAGCTATAACACAGGACTACTTACAGGTTAAACAGTGGGCGCAGCATGAAATAGGCAGAGTGAGCCAATAGATCAGGTTTAAGCTCTGCATCAGTTGTGAACAGTGGTGGAAAATTAAACAACTAACATGAGGTCCAGACTCCACAAATGTCTCCAGCCTCAATGAGGGAGTCCAGCACATCATTGCAAAATACTAGGTTGAAGTTTCTATGTCAATCTTTAGCCAACAATGGCAAATGAATGATCCAGCTGAGCCACTCCCTGAATTCCTCAACATCACAGATGCCAATTTGATTCACTCCACGTGATATTAAGAAATGGTTGGAGACTAGGAATTGCAAAAACTATCGTCCCTGACAACCATCAATATTGGCATCTACTTTACAATGTGGAAAACTATCCAGGTACGGCCTGTGCATAAAAAGGACAAATTCAATCAGCCAATCACTGTCTATTAGTCTAATCTCAATCATCTGTAAAGTGGTGTAATGGGCCATCAACGGGGCTATCAAACAGTACTTGCAAAGGAGTTATAAACTCTGATGCTCAGTTTGGGTTCCGCAGGATTACTCAGCTCCTGGCCTCATTACAGCCTTCAACACATGCAACCCATCTCCCGCACTTCTGCCCTCACGCCTTCTCTTCCCTCCCGTAACAGCGATAGGGTTCCCCTTATCCTCACCTACCATCCCACCAGCATCCACATCCAGAAGATTATCAGACGCCATTTCCGCCACCTCCAGCGAGATACCACCACCAGACACATATTCCCCTCCCCTCCTTTGTCTGCTTTCCGCAGGGACCATTCCCTCCGGGACACCCTGGTCCACACTTCCTTCACCCGCAACACCTCCCACAGCCCTACGGCACCTTCCCTTGTAACCGGCGAAGGTGCAACACCTGCCCATTTACCTCCTCCCTCCCCAGTATCCAAGAGCCCAAACATATCTTTCAGGTGAAGCAACACTTCACCTGCACTTCCCAGAATCTAGTCTACTGCATTCGCTGCTCACAATGTGGTCTCCTCTACACTGGGGCAGTGAAGCATAGACTTGGCGACCGCTTCGCAGGACATTTACATTCTGCTCGCAAAAAAGACCCTGAACTACCTGTTGTCTGCCACTTTAACACACCATCCTGCTCCCTGGCCAACATCTCTGTCTCTGGCTTACTGCAGTGTTCCAGCGAAGCCCAACGCAAGCTGGAGGAACAACACCTCATTTTCCGCTTAGAGACCTTACAGCCCTCCGGACTCAATATTGAGTTCAATAATTTTAGGGCCTAAAAACTCTCCCATGTCCCAGCCCCCTACCCCACACACCAGGCCTTGTCACCACATAGTCTGCCATTACACACTCCCCTGTTGTCCCAGTCTCCATTAACAACTATTCACCCTCCCAGCCTGATTGTTAGCAATTCCTTTATCTGTCCAACTGTCTTTCTCTCTCTTTGGGCCCTATCTTATTGTTTACTCCCTACCCCTCCCACCTCCCTATTTTCTGCATATAAACTGACATTTTCCCAGCCACCATCAGTTCTGAGGAAGGGTCATTGGACCCGGAACGTGAACCCTTTTTTTCCCTTCACAGATACTGCCAGACCTGCTGAGCCTCTCCAGCAATTTTGTTTTGTTCCTGATTTACAGCATCCGCAGGTCTTTTGGTTCTCATTACAGCCTTTGTCTAAACATTGATCAAGGTGCTAAACTGGAGAGGTGAGGTGAGAGCGTCGGCTCTTGACATCAAGGCAGCATCTGATCAAATATGGCGTTGAGACATCGTAGCAAAACTGGAGTCTATGGTACTAAGGGAAAACTCTCAGTGGGTTGGAAACATGCCGAACACAAAAGATGAAGATTGTGGTCAATTATCCCAGCTTGAGGACTTTAAACAAGAGATGAGTTTCAAACCATAATATTCCTCCAGTATATTGTCTAACCTCAGCACTGGCATAGCTCAGCTGTCCTGAGATCCTGATTGTTATTTTTGTTACCTCTGGATTTGACTATTCCAATGTACTCCAGGATGACCTCCTGTATTCTAACTTGCATAAACTTAGGTTCTTCAAAATGTTGGTGTCGACATCTTGCACCAAGTTCTGTTTACCTATCATCCCTATGCTCACTTACAATGGCTCCCAGTTTAGTAATACCTTGATTTTAAAATCCTTACCCTTGCTCTCAAATACCACCATGGCTTTTACCCTCTCTATGACTGGAATCCCCTCTATATCAGCAAACCTTCAAGCTATCTGTGTTCATATAATTCTAGATTCTTTAGTACCCTTAATCTTAATCAATTTTACCATTTCTGATTTCAACTATCTGTGCTCTAAGTTCTAGAATTCCCTCTCTGAACCGTTCTGTCACTCTAATCTTCCTCCTTTAACAAAACTTCTCAGAACTTTTTAATCAAATTTTTGATCATCTGTTGCCAGTCTTCTTATGTCTCAGTTGTGAAGCTTGGGGACATTTATTACATTGAAGGTGTGATATAAAGATAATATCTGTTGTTATGTAAAGTGCTATAGGCCCAGAATTTATCATAATCAGATATTCTCAACTATTCATGTCTATTCATGTTAGGTGAAGTATGCATGTACGAAGCTGTTACAGGATGCTATGACAGCCTGTTGACAGTATATGGGTAACATGGCCACATCTTGCTCCTTCTCCTCCCTGGATGCCAGTCATTCTGCACCTTCCTTTAATTGCAAGTCCACCACTCTTTGTAGTGTGATGTAGTGCAGGGCACAATAAATTACAATAAATTTGGAGATCTTCAACTGGAAAGGCTGAAAGGCATCTCCAGATCTGTAAAATAACATTAGCTGCACATCCAATTGATGTTTTAGGATCACCTTTGTGGTTCTTTGTATCTGCCCTGTGTACCACTGGCAGCATCCCCTAAGGAGCTCATGCTGTGTGAAGGTGTGTAAAACCTTTAGGAGATGTGACAGTTGCAGAATGAAGGAATCATGACAGCTCCCAAGATATGTTGTACACACATCTGTGATAATCTTCTGGTGGTCACAAGTTATCAGTAAATTGAGGGAATGGAATTCCTTGATGAGCATTGCAGACCGATCTGCAATCTGAGGGCATCTCAATTGCTATATGTTTGATGCAAATAGCTCTCTGCACCTGTTGGAATCTAACCAAAGATGAAAAACTGATAGCCTTCTGGAAATTCATGCCCAATCACTGCCTTAGAAGAAAACCTTTTTCTAGGAACCTTCAGATTTCAACAACAACCAGCCATGAAAGCTTGCTCTCTGCTTTGTGCCTTCCAAATTAATTGTACACCTGTACTGTCTCTGAGCTTGATCCCAGGGATGAGTTACTTAAATTCTGCTCTACTTGTGAAGCAGATAGAATACATTCTTAGTCGTGTTGTGAGCACCAGCTTCTCACCAGACAGCTTGAGGCTATTCAACTTCACTCTTTGAAAGCTTTCTAGCTTGTCAGTCTCACTGATCAAGCATTTTGTTCTAGCCTCATTTACTATGGTAAGTTCACATACCTTGGGTAACCTGTGTATTGGCTGTTAAAACCAGAAACCCAAGTTAAATCCCGAGTTAATTATGGATTTAAATACTTCAATTACGTATCCTATATCTCTAAACTGGTTTCCTGCTAGCCTGCAAACCTATTTGGGTTAAATCCAGAAATGGATGGGATTCACAGTTTTCACAGTGGAAGACAGCAGCAGCACACCAGAACTTCAGGAGAGTCAGGGGTCAGAGGTGAATATAGTGGCTATCTCTGAGGAGGTGCTGGGAAAGCTGAAAGGTCTGAAGGTGGATAAATCATCAGATGGACTACAATCTAGAGTTCTGAAGGAGATAGCTAAAGAGACTGTAGAGGCATTGGTGGTGATCTTTGAGGAATTACTGGAGGCAGGGAGGGTTCCAGAGGACTGGAAAATGGTTTATGTAACACAGGGATTTAAGCAAGGAGGGAGGCAGAAGACAGAAAGCTAGTTAGCTTGACCTGAGTTGTTGGCAAGAGTTTAGAGTCAATTAGAAAGGATGAGATTGCAGAGCACTTGGAGGTGCATGATAGAATAAGGCTGAGTCAGTGCAGTTTACTCAAGTGGAGGTCATGCCTGACAAATCTGTTAGAATTCCTTGAAGAAGTAACATGAAACTTAGACAAAGGAGAGCCAATGGACATAATCTATTTGGATTTTCAGAGACCTTCAAAAAGGTGCTGTACGAAAAGCTGCTAAATATGATAAGAGCACATGGTGTTGGGAGCGAAGTACTGGCATAGATAGAAGATTAACTGACTGGCTGAAGGCAGAGAATGGTAATAAAGGGGTCTTTTTCAGGATTGCAGCGGTGACTAGTGGAGTTCCACAGGGGTCAGTGCTGGGACCACAAATATTCATGTTATACATTAACGATCTGGAAAAATTACCTGAGAGCATTGTTGCTAAGTTTGCAGATGACACAAAGATACGTGAAAGGACAGATAGTGTTGAGGAAGGCGGGGAGATTGCAGAGGACTTAGATAGGTTACGAGAGTAGGCAAAGACGCGGCAGATGGAATAATGTTGGAAAATATGAGGTTATGCACTTTGTATCAGAGATAGTAG
>NC_063359.1:2320274-2334768 GCF_021869965.1 Rhincodon typus
TGCTCCTATGATGCTGCTTGGCCTGCTGTGTTCATCCAGCTCTACACCTTGTTATCTCAGGTTATGCACTTTAGTAGGAACAATAGGAATGTAGACCATTTTCTAAACAGGGAAAGGCACTGGAAATATGGAGCACTAAGGGATTTGAGAGTCCTAGTTCAGCATTCTCTTAAGGTTAATATACGGGTTCAACAGGATGAGAGGGCTTCTCAAAGGGTCACAGAGCATGGAAACAGACCCTTCGGTCCAACTCATCCATGCCGACCAGATATCTTAAATTATTGTAGTCCCATTGCCAGCATTTGGCCTATATCGCTCTAAACCCTGTCTACTCATGTACCCCTCCAGATGCCTTTTAGATGTTGTAACTGTACCAGTCTCCACCATTTCCTCTAGCAGCTCATTCCTTATACGCACCATCCTTTGCGTGAAAAAGTTACCCCCTTGATCTCATTTAAATCTTTCCCCTCTCACCTTAAACCTATGCCCTCTAGTTTTGGAAAAGGCCTTGGCTATTCACCCTATCAATGCTCCTCATGATTTTACAAACTTCTAGAAGGTCATCCCTCAGCCTCTGACCCTGGCAACATCCTTGAAAATCCTTTCTGAGTTCTTTCAAGTTTCACAACATCCTCAATAAAGCAGGGAGGCCAGACTGAACACAGTATTCCAAAGGTGGCCTAACCAATGCCCTGTACTACCGCAACGTGACCTCCCGACTCCTATACTCAATGCACTGATCAATAAAGGCAAGCATACAAAATGCCTTCTTCACCATGCTGTCTACATGCGACTCCACTTTCAAGGAACTATGAAGCTGCACTTGTCTCTTTGTTCAGCAACACTCCACAGCAGTATAAGCATAAGGAGCATATGGGTATAAAAGTCTTGCCCTGATTTGCCTTTCCAAAATACAGAATCTCACATTTATCTAAATTAAACTCCATGTGTCATTCCTCAGACCATCAGTTCAAGATCCCATTGTACTCTGAGATAACCTTCTTCTTTGTCCACTACACCACCAATTTTGGTGTCATCTGCAAACTTACTAACCATACCTCTCATTGAAACTTACAGAATACTGAGGGGCCTTGATAGGGTGCACATGAAGATGATGTTTCCACTAGGGGAAGATACTAGAACCCCACGGCACAGCCTCAGAGTAAAAGGCCTTTAGAACGGAGATGAGGAGAAATTTCTTCAGTCAGAGGTTGGTGAATTTGTGGAACTCATTGCTGTAAGTTATTGAGTATATTTAAGACAGAGATAGATAGATTATTGATTAGTAAGGGGATCCAGGGTAGGGAGAGAAGGCAGAAGAATGATTGAAAACATATTAGCCATGATCAAATGATGGAGCAAACTCAATAATTCTACTTCTATATCTGATCGTCTTACGGGTTTCCAACCCAATGCCAATTTTGCGGCTTTACCTACCCTGACCCATGCCTGATGTAACCTAACCTTAGCAGTTAGAACTGCGCTTAAAGTTCTGTTGTATAGCTGTTTCCAGTACCAGATAGTCACCTTGTTTTTGACATTTCCATAATTTTGATATATAGCAACTGTTAGCGCATACATTGTTTCATACTTTGAGATGTTAAAAATTTAGTTAGTTCACCTTAAGATAATGGTTGTACATTTTCCAATAATGTACTATAGACATGTCCTTAGGAATATACTTCACCAAAACATTATGGTCACATTTGTATTGTGAAATGGCATTCATTGAAAGGATGCCAATCTTCTGGTTGGCAATGCTCATTCCCAGGAAGCCACGGTCAGAAAATCAATGCTTGAATCTCCACCATAGAGACAAAAAGAAAAGAAATTGCTAGTGAAACTCAGTAGGTCTGGTAGCATCTGTGGGGAGAAAGCAGATTTAACATTTCGAGACTTCTTCATAACGGCAGACAGAAAGCAACATCCACTGTTCGGAAAGATGCAAAATTAGATGGAGTGTCTGAATCAGGCCATTTTCAGTGCTATTAAAGCTGGTTAAGAATCCTTAAGCTTTTATAACACATTTTGGCATGGATTAAAGTTGGAGAACTAAAACATGAAGAAAGTGTTTGTTTCATAGGTCTGGGTGAGTCCATTTTAATTCATCATGCAACTTTTAACACTTAATGAATTATGTGCGCTGAAATTAGCCTATGCCTGTTGTGCAAAATAGTTTCAGAGTGCGTTGGCAGCCCTTGCCTGAGGAAAATTAATGCAGAAAATGGTAATCAGGTATAAAATAGGCTGCCAATTTGCTGTAAGCCCATTTTGTGCTACTGGCGCAGGCTAATTTAACTCTTTTTTATTTTTGATTGAAGATTGTGTTGATCAATTGGAGTTAAGTAACAGTTCCTCTGACAACAGACAGGAAATAAAAATCTAAGCAATTTGACTGAAATGCTCTAAAAACATTATAATATCAACCTTTTACAATATTTATTAAATAATCAACTAATAAATTTTTGTTATGTAAGGAGATGCAGGATATGGAATTAATTTAATTTGAGATAGAGATGAATTTTTTTCCCAAAACAGCATCGACTCATCAAGACCTTGCCGGAGAGAAATGTTACTGTAACAAGTCAGAGGCAAAATTCTATACTTACAACAACGGAGACTGTACTCGCCTGGTTTAAAAAAAAACATTATTAATAATTTGTCTTCAAAAGATTTTTCATATCCTGTTGTGAAAATATAAAGATTTAAAATAAATGCAGGAATGAAGATTTCAGCTCCTCCTTCCATAGGAATTTAAAGATTCCACTTCACAGCTCCAACTGTCTCTTGAATTATTCCACATTTCTTTCCTCCACTACCCCTTCCACAAGACCACTCTAAGTATTAATTACTCTTTGTGTGAAAAGACCTTTCTAGCTGTTATTACTTAACCAAGTTTTCCATAATTTGTTCTGTGATGTGCAGTTAGTTGAGCTGCAACGAAAAAAACAGCACTGTTGTGGGGAGTGGGTAGAAGGTTCACACATATACATACCAGCATGTTCTTGTGGCAGGTACATATACAATGGTGCCACATTGGCACTAGAGAGATATTGGAAGTGACTAGGATACGATACTTTTAATGTATCATCACCAAATGCACAGTAGCATTTATTAAATTAAAGTCGTAAAAGCAACAAAAATCTGCATTTTTTTTTATTATCATTGTTCAGGGGCAATTGAAGGACAATATGAGAAAACTTCTCAGTAGTCTTTCCCTGATCAGTGGTTAGCTTTCATGGATTTTAATATGTGCCCTTGTTCTATAGTCATGGTTTAACTCGAAGTCATGTAGCCTATGAACCACCTCCATTCCACTTTGCATCCAATTCAATGTCACCTTTTAAACTTGAAGAGTTTTATAATCTTTCTTAAGAATGCAGCTGTATGGCAAAAGATAAAAACCTTGTATCCATTCCCTAAATATCTCAGAGTTTATTTTATCTGTATGGGAATGGTGCTGATTGTACTAGCACAAAGGAAAAACCTAGGCCACAACACAGAGTGCCCCACATAGTGCTAAGGGATCCAATAATTCAATATTAAAGTTGTGCAATCTTCTCTCATCCAATCATAACAGATTCTGGAAATTCAAGTACTGTCTAATACGTGTTTCCAAAAACATCCCTTTCCCTTGTGATCAGGGAGCCATGATGTCAGTGTAAGAGACAAAGCTGAAGTATTTTCAACTTTCTTCAGCTAGAAATGAAGAGTGGATAATCCAACTTGGTCCTTTTTTGAGCTCCCAATCATCACAGGTGCCAGTCTGAGAACAATTCAATTAATTCCACCTGATATTGAGAAACTGCTGAAAGCACTGGAACACCAAAGAATATGGACTCTGAAAGTACCCCAGCTATAGCAATGAAAACCTATGCTTCAGGTCTAGCCATGCTATTAGCCAAGCTACTCCAGTACAGTTATAACTCAAGACACCTACTTGACAATGTGGAAAAATGCCTGAGTATTATATCCTGACCACAAAAGTCAGGACATGTCCCACTGGTAACTTTGGTAACCAAGCAGCACTTGCAAAACAACAGCCTTCTCTGCAAAAGTACAAAAAGCAAACAGTGGGAAGAAAGTCTACACGGTACAAACAGGGCAAGAGTGGGAATCAAATGGAAAAAACTTTCACTGGATAAAGTCATTGCAAACAAGCAGGATGATGGTTATGACTGTTGAAAGCCGATCATCTCAGCCCCAAGACTATGAAGTTTTGCAGAGTAGTGTCATGGGCTCACTCACTTTCAGCTGCCTCCTCAATGGCCATTCTATAACATCGCATCAAAGCTTCTGCATCAACATTCTCTGGGATACTGTTGATCAGGAACTTAACTGAATCGACCATACATGTATACTGTGCAGCAAGACCGGATCAAAAGCTGGGAATTCTACAATGAGTACCATTTTGGTCAACATTCACTCCCTCCACTGCCAATGCACCAGATGTGCCACCCAGACGTACAGCAAAAGTTGGCAAGGTCCCTTCAACAGTACCTTGAAAGCACGTGTCCTCTATCAAATAAAAGGACATGAGTAGCCGACGTAAGAAAACAACAGTACCTGCAAGCTCCCCTCAAAGTCATGCAGCATCTTGACTTGAAGCTATGTTGCCCTTCTTTCAAACATGTGGTCAAAATATGTCACCTCCCTCCTTAACAACACCATAGTTGTGCCTACACCACATGCCACATGGATTTCAATGGCCCAAGATGCCCACTAACCACTTTCTTCTCACAGGCATTTTGGTCAGGGCCATAAATCACGTTAGTGACCCTCACTAGCACACAGGGGTCGTAGAAAAGAAAAACACAGATTTCAGCTTGTCAGCTATATATGGAGTCTAACCCTAAATTAATCTCACCAATTCTCTTACAATGACAACTGAAAGCATTGAACCAATTAGCGCAACTGCCAGGATATAATCTTTATAGCCTCTGTCGTTTGTTCTGTGTGTTAACCCTCGCTAATAAATAATTTTCATATTTAATAGGCTAAGTTTAAGATTCTGCCTGTTTTAAAATATTTTCCAATCAACCCGTTCAGTGATGTTATTGAACACCTCCGGAGCACACTAATTCCACCGCTTCCATATTATTCTACCTTACCAAGGCAAATATCAGAAAGATTCACAATCAGCTGTGTACTATCATAAGAAGAAAATTCCAGACTGTTTGCTCACCATCCAATTTAACAAGCTCGACAAATACTGCT
Source organism: Rhincodon typus (assembly GCF_021869965.1). Taxonomy (NCBI): domain Eukaryota; kingdom Metazoa; phylum Chordata; class Chondrichthyes; order Orectolobiformes; family Rhincodontidae; genus Rhincodon; species Rhincodon typus. Next base: position 2,325,492 of record NC_063359.1, read on the forward strand.
TATCTGAGTATGACTACTCACTAAAGAATTATAGGATTCAGAATAAAATTCTAGTCAAAAAACAGCCTTTATAGTCATACTCAATCAATCATACCATACAATGCCCCAGAAACCACCATAATCTCCATTCCTGGGTATGACCTGTCTCATTGGTGAAAGTGGCACAATGGTATACATTTGGAAGCAAGTTTCGAGTCCAGACCACATGAAGTCTCAAGGCATCCAGTGAAACAGTGGCGTGGATATTCTTGCTGTAGAGAGAGTGCAATAAAGATTTACTGGATTGATTCCTGAGATATGAGGAGACATTGAGTTGGTTAGGATTGTATTCATTACAGTTTATAGGAATGATGGGGATCTCACAGAAACCTATAAAACTCTAACAACACTAGACATGTTAGACGTAAGAAAGATATGTCCGTGTGTGTGTGTGTGTGTGGGGTGGGGGGGGGGGGGGGGAGGTGGGGGGTGGTGGTGGATCCTGAACCAGGGCTCATAGTTTAAGGATAATGGCAAACCTTTTAACACTGAGATAAGGAGAAATGTCTTCACCAGAGAGTGATGGGGCCTGTGGAATTCACTATAACAGAAAGTGGTCGCGGTCAAAACATTATGTGTTTTCATGAAGGGAGTAGATACAGCTCTCGTGGCTAAAGGGATCAAGGAATACTGTGGGTGGGTGGGATTACGGTTTTGAGCTCCATGGTCATATTGAATGGGGGACCAGAGGGCTCAAGGAGTCAAATGGCCTACTCTTGCTTCTATCTTCTATGTTTCCTGTTGATTACCACCTACTGCACTCTTTTGTTAATGATTCCTCCACTTTGAATACCAATTGGAAGAAACACTGAGGATTGCAAGAGCATAGAATATACTCTTGGTAGGGGACTTTGAATTTCCATCACCAAGAGTGGCTCACCAACACTATTACTGACTGAGCCCCAACAAAAAATTGCCAGACTGGGTCTACGGCAGGTGGTGAGGCAAACAAGAGGGATAAACATACTTTACCTCATGCTCACCAATCTACCTGTCACAGGTGCATTTGTCATAGAATCACAGAATCCCTCCGAACAGATCCCATCCACAGCCACCCCCTGTAACCCTGCATTTCCCATGGCTATTCCACCTAACTACACATCCTTGGACACTATTTATAATTTAGCATAGCAATCCACCTAACGTGCACATCTTTCCATAACACAATTGCGGGGAGTAACCAATGCAGTCTTTGTGGAGGTATGGCTCTGTCTTCATGTTGAGGATATTCCCCACCATGTTGAGTGCCAGGACCACAACACTAAATGGGATAGACATGAGACAAATCTAGCAACTTGAAATTGGGATCCATGACGCACTTTGGGCCATCAACAGCAGTGTAAGGACAGCAGACTTCCACCCTTAGAGGGCATTAGTGAGCCAGATGGGGCTTTATAATAACCAATGATATCTGTCATAGTCACCATTATTAGGACTATCTTTAAGTTTCAAATTTATTAACTGAATTCAAATTTCACCAGCTATTTGGTGGCATTTGAGTCCATGTATGTAAAGCATTAGCTTGGAATTCCAGAATACCAGTTCAGTAATATTACTACTTTGGCAATGTAACCCACATTCTGGCGTGCCAGGAACAGCACAAGGCATATCTAAAAATAAAGCATCAAGCTGGTAACCTTCTATACTATATAGTCTACAATACCATCAATTTTGGTGTCATCTGTAAATTTATAAACATACCTCCCATATTCTCATCCAATTATATTTTATTGATATAAAAGACGAACAACAGTGGACCCAGATCCAATCCTTGTGGCACACTGCTGGTCACAGGCCTCCTGTTCGAATAACAACCCTTTCCCTCCACCCTCTGACTTCTACCATCAAGCCAATTTTGTATCCAACTGGCTCTCTCTCCTTCGATCCTGTGTGATCTAACCTTACTAACCAGTCCACCATACGGATCTTATTGAAGGCCTTGCTAAAGTCCACGTAGGCAGTGTCTTCATCTATCTTCTTGGTAACCTCTTCAAAACACTCAATCAAATTTGTGAGACATGATTTCTCACGCATAAAGTCATGCTAACCCAGTCCTGACCTTTCCAAATACCTGAAGATCTGATTTCTCAGAACCCCTTTCAATAACTTACCCACCATTGAGGGTGGCTCACCTGTCTATAGTTCTTTGGCTTTTCCTTGCAGCCTCTCTTAAACAATGGCATAATATTAATCACTCTCCAGTCTTCTGGTACCTCACCCATGGCTGTTGATGATACAAATATATCTTCAACAAGCCCCACAATCTCTTCCATAGCTTCACACAATGTTCTGGGATACAGAGATATTGATCAGAAGGGCCAAGAGACCAAGAAGTGGCAGATGGAGTTAAATTTAGATAAATGTGAGGTGTTGCACTTTGATACGGCAAACCAGGGTAGGACTTACACAGTTAATGGTAGGGCCCTGGGGAGTGTTATTGAATAGAGAAACCTAGGGGTTCAAGTTCATGATTCCTTGGAAGTGCATCACAGCTAGACAGAGTGGTGAAGAAGGCATTTCACAAGCGTGCCTTTATTGGTCATGGCATTAAGAATAACAGTTGGGATGCATGTTGCAGCTGTAAAGACATTGGTGAGGCCACTTTTAGAATACTGCATACAATTCTAGATGTTGGTAAATGAGAAAGGGTACAGAAAAAATTTACAATGGTATTGCTAGGACTGGAGGGCCTGAGTTATAAGGGGAGGCTGGGCAGGCTGGGACTTTTTCCTTGGAGTGTTGGTCGCTGAGTGGTGATCTTATAAAGGTTGATAAAATCATGAGGAGCATAGATAAGGCGAATAGCCAAGTTCTTTTTCCAAGGGTAGGACAGTCCAAAATTAGAGGGCATAGGTTTAGGCTGAGAGGGGAGAGATTTAAAAGTGACCTGAAGGGCAACTTTTTCACACAGAGGGTGGAGCTTGAATGGAATGAGCTGCCAGAGGAAGTGGTAGAGGTGGGTACAATTACAACATTTAAAAGGTAACTGAATGGGTATATGAATAGGAAGGGGTCAGAGGGATACGGGCCAAATGCAGGCAAATAAGATTGGTTCAGTTTAGGATTCCTAGTTGGCATGGATCAGTTGGGCTGAAGAGTCTGTTTCTGTGCTGTATGGCTCTATGACTCTATAGAGGAGTTACAACACAGGACTACTTTCAAGCTATACATTGGAAATATTGCTGGTTAGTTTGCCAAGCTGACTGGTTTATGTGCAAACATTTTGTCTCCTTTCTAGGTGACATCGTCAGTGCTGTGTAGCCTCCACTGAAGTGCTGTTGTTCTATCCCGCTCTGAATTTATATGGTCTGGTCTGTCATGGTGGGCAGTCTTGTTTCCGGTTTCGTACAGTAGTGGTATGTAGATGGGGTCTATTTCAACATGTTTGTTAATTGCATCGGTGGTTGAAAACCAGGCCTCCAGGAATTCTCATGCTAGTCTTTGTCTCGCTTGCCTACAAGCCTGGAAGGGAGACAAAACGTTTGCACAAAACCGGTCAGCTCGGTGAACCAACCAACAACTCCAACTGCAACCCGAGCTACAGATCTCCATTAAAACATTAAACATTGGAAATACCTTGCCATAGACAGGCCAATCAATCCCACAACCAAGCAATCAAAGCTAAACTCAAGAGTCCTGCTATCTTCAGTTGTGAATGGTGGCAGATAATTGAATATCCAGTTAGAAGGTTCCATAAATATCCAGAGCCCCAATGACGGGACAGCCCTGTGTATCAGAGTAAAAGATCAGGCTAAAGCATTTGCAAAAATCTTCATCCAGAGGTGTTGAGTGGATAATCTGCCTTGGTCAACATCCTCCACACCATCACAGTTATCAGGCTTCAGCCGACTGGTTCACTCTATGTTATATCAGGAAGGCTGAAAGCACTAGATGTTGCAAAAGCTATGGACCTTAACATACTGATAATAGTATTAAAGACTTTTACTTCAGAACTAGTTGCACTGCTCACCAGGCTGTTTCAGTAAAGCTAGAATGCTGTCATCTCTTCAACTTTGTGGAAAATGACAAAACACAGCTAAAATCCAACCTGGCCATTTATTGCCCCGTCAGTCTATTCTTAACCATCAGAAGTTGGAAGATGTCATTAACAGCATTAACAAACAGCACCTGGTCAGCAACAACCGGCTCACTGATCCTCAGTTTGTGTTTTGCTATTGTCACTCAGACCGTGGCCTGATGAACAAAAGAGCTAAATTCCAGCGGTTGGGTGAGGGTGACCATGTTTTAACATTAAGCTAGTATTTTACCAAATACGCTATCAATAAACCCTATCAATGGAAATCAGGGGAAAATACTCCATAAGTTAGAGTCATATTGCTAAGTTGTTGGAAGACTGTCATCACAGTCCAAGGACATTGATGCAGTAGTCCCTCAGGGTAGTTTCCTAGGTCCAACCATCTTCAGCCATGTCATCAATAAGCTTCACTTCATTGTACGGTATGACTTGGGAGTGGTTGCTGAAATTTCAAAATAATTAGTATCATTTGCAACTCCTCAGACAGCGAAGCAGAACTGCCCATATGAACAGGACCTGGATAGCATTCAAATTTGAGCTAATAGGTGGAAGATGACATTCAGACCACTCAAGTGCCAGTCTCTAACTATATCAAACATGACAGAATCTCACCATCACACTCAATCTCTCACTATCAACGATGTGGAGGTGCCGGTGTTGGACTGGGATGGACAAGGTCAAAAATCACACAACACCAGGTTACAGCCCAACACGTTCATTTGAAGACACAAGCTTTCGGAATCTCAATTCTTCTTCAGGTGTTAGTGAGAGACGCAGCATTGGAGACAGAATTTAAAAGCAAAGGATCAAAGGCTCATAGGAGTGATGTGTTGTTGAACAAACCTAAGATGGCTGCTAAATCTTTAATCAGTTGGAAAGAATTAATACACAAATTCCCAAATTTCTTTCCAGTCACTGCTCCAAGATAACTAAAGGTTTCATCAATTCCCTTAGAGGTGACATCCCATGTCAGACAATGCAATTTAGATGTGAGGCCTTGATTAGAATCTGGCTGTGTATCAACTTGGAGTCAGACTGGTTTTATTTAGAACATAGAACAGTACAGCAGAGTACAGGCCCTTTGGCCCACAATGTTCTGCCGAACTTTTACTCTAAACCTAAGGTCTATCTAACCTCCACCCCTACCTTATACTATCATCCATATGCCTATCTAATAGCTGCATAAATGCCCCTACTGAGGCCGACTCTGGCAATGCATTCCACGCCCCTACCACTCTCTGAGTAAAGAACCTACCTCTGATGTCTCCCCGATATCTACCTCCACTCATTTTAAAACTATGCTCCCTCTAAATAGCTACCACCACCCTAGGAAAAAGTCTCCGGCTGTCCACTCTATCTATACCCCTGATCATTTTGTACACCTCTATCAAGTCACCTCTCATCCTTTGCCGTTCTAGAGAGAAAAGCCCTAGCTCTCTCAACCTTTCCTCATAAGACCTTCCCTCCATTCCAGGCAACATCCTGGTAAATCTCCTCTGCACCTTATCCAACGCTTCCACATCTTTCCTGTAATGAGGCAACCAGAACTGGACACAATACTCCAAATATGGCCGAACCAGACTTTTGTATAGCTGGAGCATAACTTCACGGCTCTTAGACTCAATCCCTCCATTAATGAAAGCTAACACACCATGCGCCTTCTTAAGAACTCTATCCACCTGGGTGGCAGCTTTCAGGGAACTGTGGACATGAACCGCGAGATCCCTCTGCTCCTCCACACTGCCAAGAATCTTTCCGTTAACCCCGTATTCTGCTTTCAAGTTTGTCCTTCCAAAATGAATCACCTCACACTTTCCGGGGTTAAACTCCATCTGCCACTTCTCAGCCCAGCTCTGCATCCTATCAATGTCCCTTTGTAACTCAGAACAGCCCTCCGCACTATGCACAACTCGACCCAAATTCATATCGTCCGTGAACTTACTAATCCACCCTTCCACTCCTACATCCAAATCATTTACAAAAATCACAAATAGGAGAGGACCCAGAACAGATCCTTGTGGTACACCACTCGTAACTGAGCACCATGTTGAATATTTTCTGTCCACTACCACCCTTTGTCTTCTCAGGGTCAGCCAATTCTGAATCCAATCTGCCACACTTCCCCCATCCCATGCCTCCTGCAAAGTTTGAATTTATAAAATGCCACGTTGTCTACAAATCATTTACTTTTTGAACAAATAGAATGTATCTGCGATTACAAATCTGCAAATGCAAATTCTCCCCATAGATTTGTGTGTGTGTGTGTGTGTGTGTGTGTGAGAGACAGAGAGAGAGCGAGAGAAATGGGGGGGGGATAGAGAGAAGTGGAGGCATGGGGAAGATCTTGGTGAGGTGCTCACTATCATCGATAGCAGGAACTGCAGATGCTGGAGAATCTGAGATAACAAGGTGTAGAGCTGGATGAACACAGCAGACCAAGCAGCATCAGAAGAACAGGAAGGCTGACGTTTCGGGCCTAGACCCTTCTTCAGAAATGGGGGAGGGGAATGGGGTTCTGAAATAAATACGGAGAGAGGGGGAGGCGGATAGAGAAGATAGGTGGAGAGGAGACAGACTGGTCAAAGAGCCCACCGACTCCCACAGCTACCTAGAATATACCTCCTCCCACCCACCTTCCTGCAAAAATGCCATCCCCTATTACCAATTCCTTCACCTCCGCTGCATCTGCTCCCAGGATGAGGCATTCCATTCCTGTACATCTCAGATGTCCTCGTTTTTCAAGGACCGCAACTTCCCCTGCTCAGTGGTCGAGAATGCCCTCGAGCGTGTCTTCCACATTTCCCGCAACTCATCCCTCACAACCCCTCCCCACAATAATAACCAAAACAGAATCCCCCTCGTCCTCACGTACCACCCCACCAACCTCCGGATCCAACGCATCATCCTCCGACACTTCCGCCATCTGCAATCTGATCCCACCACCAAAGACATTTTTCCCTCCCCACCCTTATCTGCTTTCCGGAGGGACAACTCTCTCCGTGACTCCCTTGTCCGCTCCACACTCACCTCCAGCCCCACTTCACCCGGCACTTTTCCCTGCAACCGCAGGAAATGCTACACCTGCCCCTACACCTCCCCCCTCACCCCCATCCCAGGCCCCAAGAAGACTTTCCACATCAAGCAGATGTTCACCTGCACATCTGCTAATGTGGTATACTGCATCCACTGTTCCCGTTGTGACCTCCTCTACATCGGGGAAACCAAGCGGAGGCTGGGGACCGCTTTGCAGAACACCTACGCTCGGTTCGCAATAAACAACTGCACCTCCCAGTCGCGAACCATTTCAACTCCCCCTCCCATTCCGCAGACGACATGTCCATCCTGGGCCTCCTGCAGTGCTACCGGAAGGTCGCAGGAACAGCAAACTCATATTCCGCTTGGGAACCCTGCAGCTCAATGTTATCAATGTGGACTTCACAAGCTTCAAAAACCCCCCCCCCACCACTGCATCCCAAAACCAGCCCAGCTCGTCCCCGCCTCCCTAACCTGTCCTTCCTCCCACCTCAAGCCCCACCTCCATCTCCTACCTACTAACTTCATCCCGCCCCCTTGACCTGTCCGTCCTCCCTGGACTGACCTATCTCCTCCCTACCTCCCCACCTACACTCACCTTTACTGGCTCCATCCCTGCCTCTTTGACCGGTCTGTCTCCTCTCCACCTATCTTCTCCTCTATCCGCCTCCCCCTCTCTCCCTATTTATTTCAGAACCCCCTTCCCCTCCCCCATTTCTGAAAAAGGGTCTAGGCCCGAAACGTCAGCCTTCCTGCTCCTCTGATGCTGCTTGGTCTGCTGTGTTCATCCAGCTCTACACCTTGTTAGCTCACTATCATCGACGATGTGTTGAAGGTTGCGAAGAACATGGCATAGTTTCTCCACTCCCGGGAAGTACTGGACGATGAGTACTTCCTGGGAGAGGGAGAACTAAGCCATGTTCTTCGCAGCCTTCAACATATCATCGATGATAATGAGCATCTCGCCAACATCTTCACTACTCTCCACTTCTCACCTTTATACAACCACCAAACCTTAAACAGACCATTGTTTGCAGCAAACTGCCCAGCCTTCAGGGCAACATTGACCACAACACCATACAACCCTGTCACGGCAACCCCTGCAAGCCATGTCAGATCATCGACATGGATACTCCCATCACACGTGGGAACACCCCCCACTACGTGCATGGCAGATATCTATTCTTATAAGGTTGCCCCAAGGTATGGTATGTTGGTGAAACCATGCAGACGCTACAACAACAGATGAATGGACACCTCTCAACAACTGCCAGACAGGGGTGTCCCCCTCCCAGTGCGGGAACACGTCAATGGTCAAGGTCATTTGGCCTTGAATCTTTGGGTAAATGTCCTCCAAGGCAAACTTTGGGATAGACAACAACGTAGAGTCGACGAGCAGAGGCTGATAGCCAAACTTGGTACCGATGAGGACGGCCTCAACCGGGATATTGGGTTCATGTCGCACTACAGGTGATCCCACCACACTATACACTCTCTCACATGAACACACTCACACACACATGTTCACACAGACCCTCCTACACACACACACTCTCTCTCCATCCCTCCCTCACACATACTCTGTCTCCCTCCCTCACACACGCACACACACGCGCACACACGCGCACACACGCGCACACACGCACACACACACACACACCTTTCCCTCTCCCACACATTCAAGCACACTCTCTCTCCCTCCCTCCCTCCCTCACACTCTCTCTCCCTCCCTCACACACACACTCACTCACCCTCCCACACAGAAACACACACTCTCTTTCCCTCTCCCTCCCTCCTTCAAACACTCTCCCTTCCTCACACACTTTCCCTCCGTCACACACACTCTCTTTCCCTCCCCCACACAACACGCACACTCACACTCTGCCTCCCTCACACACACACTCTCTCCTTCCCTCACACACAAACACACACACACTCTCCCTCCTTCCCTCACACACAGAAACACACTCTCTCTCCCTCCCTCCCACACACACTCTCTCTCCCTCATACACACACACACACACACACACACACTCTCTCTTCGTCCCTCCCAGACACACACGCACACACTCTCTTCGTCCCTCCCAGACATACACGCACACACTCTCTTCGTCCCTCCCAGACACACACGCACACTCTCTCCCTCACACACACACACACTCTCTCTCT
>NC_063359.1:2354768-2373243 GCF_021869965.1 Rhincodon typus
CTCCCACATACACACGCACACTCACTCTCCCTCCCTCCCACACACACTCGCACACTCTCCCTCCCTCCCTCGCACACTCTCCCTCCCTCCCTCGCACACTCTCCCTCCCTCCCTCGCACGCTCTCCCTCCCTCCCTCGCACACACACACACACACACCCACACTCTTTCTCCCTCCCTCCCACACACACACACACACACACACACACACTCCCTCCCTCCCACACACGCACACACACACAAACACGCACACACACACTCTTCCTCCCTCCCTCACACACACATACATATAAATCTATGGGGTCAATTTGCATTTGCAGATTTATAATTGCAGATACATTCTATTTTGTTCAAAAAACACACAATTTGTAGACAGTCAATGCGACAGTTTATAAATTCCAACTTTGGAAACAAACGAATCTGACACCAAGTTGAAACACAGCCAGTTTCTAAACAAGGCCTCACACCTAAAATGCATTGGCTGACCTGGGATGTCACCCCTGGTATACTGAAGGAACTGATAAAACCTTTATTTATCTCGGGGCAGTGACCTGAATGAAATTCGGCAATTTGCATATTAATTCTTTCTAACTGATTAAAGATTTAACAGCCATCTTAGGTTTGTTCAACACCACATCACTCCTCTGACCCTTTGATCTTTTGCTTACAACTGTGTCCGATGCCGCGTCTCTCACTGACACCTGAAGAAGGAATTAGACTCCAAAAGCTTGTGTCTTCAAATAAACCTGTCATGTGATTTTTGATCCTATCTCACTATCAACATCCTGGGAGCCTACAACCAACCAGAACGTGAACTGAGCTAACTATATAAACACTGTGGCTACAAGGGTAGGTCAGACGCAAGGAATTCTGCAATGAGCAACTCACCTCTTGACTCTCCAAAGAACCTTAATCATCTATAAGCACAATTTAGGAGTGTAATGGAATATTCTCCACTTTCCTAGATGAGTGCAGCTCCAACAACACTCAAGGGATTACACATTAAGACAAAGCAGCCTGCTTGATTGGCATTCCATCATTTACCTTCAAAATCATTCCTTCACCACCAACACACAGTGGCAGCAATGGGTATCATCCTCAAGATGCACTGAAGCAATGCATCAAAGTTCCTTCTATCGCACCTGCCAAACCCATTATTAGTGTGGAACTGGAGGAACACAGCAGGCCAGGCAGCATCTGAGGAGCAGGAAAGTTGACGTTTCGGGTCAGGACACTTATTCAGAAATTGTTGAAGAAGGGTCCCGACCCGAAACGTCAACTGTCCGGTTCTTGCAATCATCTCAGTTGTTTCAGCATGGCAGGTCAAAATCCTGTAACTCTTCTTAACAGAATTGTATACCTACACCACGTGGACTGCAGTGGTTCCAGAAAGCAACTTACCTCTACCTTCTGAAGGGCAATTATGGTGGGAAATAAACACAGATCTAGCTACTGATGCCCAGATCACGTGAACAAATAATTTTTAAGAAACCTTAAGCCTGCAGAATTGTGCTCATTTATCTGTATGTATTTTTTTTGAAATCAGTTCCATGATTAATGCTAAATGTAAAAAGATTCTACATTCTCAAATTTAGCAAATCTGCATCATACCGTGAAATACTTACTTTCATGGGGAAATAGGGCTGTTCATTGATTTTAAGTACTCTGATAAAATCCCTTTTTTCCATGCCCATGTGCTCTAGTGTTACTTAGCTAAAAACTATAACATTTAAGGTGCAACATGTTCCATTATTAGTTATATTTGCTCCTGCTTTGGAACAAAGGCAGGGCTTGTTGCAATATTTTTAGTAGGCCACTCAACCAGTTCAACAGTCACTAAACAGCAATTCAAGGGTTACTGACAGCAGCTCAACAGGCAATTTAGTCAATAAGAGAAAGTCAGAGAAAGCGGCTCCATGTTGCTAAGGTAATGCTTTTAGTGGCTGGCTCCTGCAGTTGGGCAAAGGAAGGCCTGTGAACAGCAGGATTCTGCAAAGAGTGATGCAGCTGGAATATAACGTTGATTAAATACTAGAGTGTAATCTTGTGAAGCTAAATAGGAAGCAAGGTTTAAATGAGATTTGATGATTCACAGTGTCACTAAAACCATGGTAGTTTGTTAAGAAATTCATGGGATTTGTCTCGACCACACTTGCAATTTGTATGCTCTGTAGAGTGCTCAACCGCAATTTGTCTGTTAACCCTGATGTACCTTACATTAACACTACAAGATACAGGATTAGAATTAAGCCATTCACCTCATCGAGTTTGTTCCACAAATAAATACTGGAAGTTGAAGTATAAGCTGAATCTACATTGTAGACTGTTTTATATTTATAACTTTGTGTAATTAAGTTTATTTGGTTTGTTTAAAGCTGTGGAATGTTGTGGCTTTATTCTCTTAATCAGTACCTGCGATTTCCAAATTTGTCCACTTTAAACACAGACTAATCTCTAACCAAATCATAACATAAATTTAGTGACCTGATGTGGAATCATAACAAGTTCTTCATGCAAGTGCTCCTTATTCAGGAAGTGAAGTGCCTGGATGGATTGTAACAATTCAAGACTGCTGTCCACAAAGCAGGCTTGAAACCTTAGCACCTCCACCAACTCTATCAATACTTATAATAAGGTAACCCTACAGGAAGCCTACTGGAATACTTCAGGGGCCTAAACTGGTCTGAATAATGCAGTTCAGCAGTAAGACACTAACCTATAGATTTGCATGTAGCCAGTTACATTATCATTCTTTTTCAACATCTGCTCTTCAAGAAATGTAGGACTGAATGATCTAAAAGACAAAATGAGACAGGAAAACAATAATTTTGTGATTTATCTATTATAAACATAAAGTCTGTGTAATTAATTGTATAGTTAAAATCATAGAGAAGAGACTAAGTGAGTGAGCGCCATGACAGCAAGTGGAGAACCCAGAAAGACAGCCTGGTCCAGTCCATGAGCTTACAATGACAATTGCTGATGCCGTCCAAGGTGCTTTACAGAAATGCATAACCATTCTGTAAGTAGCTCAGAGATATGCCACGAGGGTTCCTAAAGGCTGGCACATGTCGGATGCCGATATCTGTGAATCTGGGGAAGCATGTGGCTGGTGCCCATACGGCGAGCCTGAAATGCTGGTGCCTGGTATCCTGTGTCCACCCTGAGGTTGTTTGGAGCAAGCAGAGAGTTGAATTTGCCAAGAAGTTGCTTCAGTTTGTATGGTGGGCTTTTCTGACAACTAGTTTGTATGGCAAATCTGGTAAGATAGCAACCCGTGGTGAGTTGGGCTACTAACAAGGTGTTTAACAAGCAATAATGAAGATCAATGGGTACTCATTCTGTCTGATGAGAATCTCGCCACGTCACTTGAGAAAAATGTACAAGACAGTGAGACAAATTCATGGTTAAGATGGAGCTCACCAATCATTTTGCCTGATTCTACCACTCATCTTGGCACAAACAACATCACTCAGAGCCTGATAAATTCCAATCTTTGTTATTCCCTTAACAAGGACTAAACAGAATTAGAACTCACTCTGAAAAAGTCTGCATAAAGCTGTTCATGTAAAAAGAGAACCGGTCTCCAGAGGGGAAGTGAGGATGGCTGCCCTTGACAGCAAGACCTCATTTCACTGAATGTGGCATCAATGAGCCCCAGCAAAACTTGAGACAATGGAGCTCATGGGAAAACCCTCTGCTAGTTGGAATCTAAACTAGTACGAAGGATGATTGCCGTGCCTACTGAAGATTAGTGATCTCAGCTCCATGATATATCCACAAGAGATCTCCAGGGTAGTGTCCTGGGCCCAACCATCTTTAGCTGCTTCCCTTCATCAGCTTCCCTTCATCATGAGGTCAGAGATGATTTGTTGATGATTGCAAAATGTTCAGCATCATTCACAACTTCTCAATATGCTGAAACAGACTGTGTCCAAATGCAGCAAGACCTGGGCAATGATGAATCAGACCAGTATGTCATTTGTAAGTTTTACTGTTTTTTTGCTTCTGGGAAGTGACAGTGAATAGAGATAAAACCTTGAAGGTGAAGGCAACAGTGACCATTACTATTATTATCATTTCAAAGAAAAATTAGTGGACCGAAAAATCAGGAGGAAGAAGCCTTACGAAAATGCTTCATCATGCCAGGCCCATAGAAGGATGTCAGCCACATAAGAAACCATAGACTTAAGAAGATACACTTCCAAGTCACGTTCAGCTTAATCTGATGAAGGAAATTTTATTTTAACTGCCATGTTTCACTAATACTTTCTCTCGACCAAATTGTGAAAAACAATTAGGAAAATTAATCTATTAGGAAAAACAACATGTTTATGCATCTTTTCATGACTTGCATCAAGCATACCAATGGGTTTAATCATGCTACCATATTTCTCTTTGATATAATTATATGGCATATGGCTTTCAATTTTAATGTACCACAGTCTCAGATGTCATCTAAATTGTGGACACTAGTGAGATGGTGGTTATTAGTTTCCCCAAAGACGTAACCATATCTTAGGTGGACTTATGTCAGCTACGCACTAAGATAAACATTACATTGGCTTCACTTTTTGTACTGTCGCTTCTTTTCTGTCATGAGCAAGCAAGTGCAGAGGAAGGAGAAGCAACACGCACATGCTATTATCTTAAGACACAGCTTTATTTATTTCAGCATAACTTTTGATGCCAGATACTGAAACGAACAGTCATTAAAATGATGAAAACAGATAAAATTATACAAATCAAATCACTGATGCCCAACAGCTGATGAATATAAAAGGCATGTCTAATCTTTTCAAGATCCAATATACAGAGCTTTATGTTCTCAGAGAAAAAAATTCATTACAGCATTTTGAGAATTCAGAAAAGAAGCTTAAATAACCCTTGAAGGCCTTTATCATGAGCTCATCACTGATCTAAAGCTGCCACATACATCAACATGGGCATGCATTACAAATAAACAGTCAATCATGGTATCACAGATGCAAGCTATGAAGGTCTGCAAGTAACACATACATAAACAATGTAGAACAGAACGTGGGGTGTGATAAGTAAGCTTGCGGATGGCACAAAGATTGGCTTAGCGGTTGATAATGAGGAAGAAGGTCTTAGGTTACAGGAAGACATAGACAGCCTGGTCAGATGGGCAGATCAGTAACAGATGGAATTAACTTCGATAAGTTTAGGGTGATGTACTTTGGAAGAGTTAATACGACATGGGACTCAATGAATGGCAGGACACTAGGAAGGTTAGAGTAAAGTATGTAGAACATAGAACATAGAACATTACAGCGCAGTACAGGCCCTTCGGCCCTCGATGTTGCGCCGACCTGTGAAACCAATCTGAAGCCCATCTAACCTAAACTATTCCATTATCATCCATATGTTTATCCAATGACCATTTAAATGCTCTTAAAGTTGGCGAGTCTACTACTTTTGCAGGCAGGGCATTCCACGCCCTTACTACTCTCTAAGTAAAGAACCTACCTCTGACATCTGTCCTATATCTATCACACCTCAATTTAAAGCTGTATCCTCTCGTGCTAGCCATCACCATCCGAGGAAAAAGGCTCCCACTGTCCACCCTATCTAATCTTCTGATGATCTTGTACGTCTCTATCAAGTCACCTCTTAACCTTCTTCTCTCTAACAAAAACAGCCTCAAGTCCATCAGCCTTTCCTCAGAAGACCTTCCCTCCATACCAGGCAACATCCTGGTAAATCTCCTCTGCACCCTTTCCAATGCTTCCACATCCTTCCTATAATGCGGTGACCAGAACTGTACGCAATACTCCAAGTGCGGCCGCACCAGAATTTTGTACAGCTGCAACATGACCTCATGGCTCCGAAACTCAATCCCTCTACCAATAAAACCTAACATACCGTACGCCTTCTTAACAACGCTATCAACCTGGGTGGCAACTTTCAGTGATCTATGCACATGGACACCGAGATCTCTCTGCTCATCCACACTACCAAGAATCTTACCATTAGTCCAGTACTCTGTATTCCTGTTACTCCTTCCAAAGTGAATCACCTCACACTTTTCCGCATTAAACTCCATTTGCCACCTCTCAGCCCAGCTCTGCAGCTTATCTACGTCCCTCTGTAACCTGCAACATCCTTCCGCACTATCCACAACTCCACCGACTTTGGTGTCATCCGCAAATTTGCTAACCCATCCTTCTATGCCCTCATCCAGGTCATTTATAAAAATGACAAACAGCAGTGACCCCAAAACAGATCCGGTGGATGAGAACTTGAAATGTCATGTCATTCAAGGCTCTGGGCCAAGTGCTAGATAGTGAAATTAGTGTAGATAGGTTGGCACAGACCTGATGGGCCAAAATGCCCCTTTTATGCTACATGACCATGAGATATTTTTGAAGATTATTCCAAGTGGCTATATAAAATGACCGCAAGCAATCTTTAAAAGCAAGCTGAACAAGATGTTGTATCTCATCTCTTCAGCCAAGTAGCAATGGAGTATAATTGAACATTACTGTTCCCGTTTATGGGCTTAAGAAGGGTATTCTGATCATAAATTTAACTGAGCTTTGGCCCAAGCATGAGCTTTACAAGCTAACGTGATGAATCAACCTCATTATATGGTGAGATTAGGCAGATTAGACAGGTATTTCTTTAACTCAAAAGTTAAATTACACTCACTTGCAGGTTTCCAAGCACCTAGTTACATTATTTTTCCCTTCACACTTAGGGTCATCTAGAACTCCAGACCTAAAAGACAAATACAATAAAAGATTAAAAATGGACATTAGAATGTAGATTTGTATTTCATTCAACACAATATAAAGCTCCACAACAATCACTGATACATGGCTGAAGGAAAGGCAGGACTGACAGCTCAGCATTCCAGGGCATAGAAGTTTCAGGTGTGATGGGGGGAGAATGTAAGAGAGGTGGGGGCATTGCATTATTGATAAAGGAGGCGCTCACTGCAGTAATGGGGAAGAAGGTCTTAGAAGTCTCTTTCAATGAGGCCTTTTGGGTAGAGCTTAGAAATAAAATAAGGTGATCATTTTGCTGGGATTATACTACAAGCCTACCAACAGTCAGAGGGAGATAAAGGAGCAAGATCTGTGTGCAAATTAGAGAGGTGCAATAGGGTTATAGTAGTAGAGGATTTCAACTTTGCTAACATTAACTGTGATCACCTTAGTGTAAAAAGATTAGATGGGTGGAATTTTTAAAATGTATCCTGAGAGTTTTTTGTGCCAGCAGACAGACAGACCTACAAGAGATGGGGCAACGCTAGACCTAATTCTAGGAAATTAAGTTGGTCAAGTGCCAATAGGTGAACATTTTCAGGATAGTGACCGTAACTCTAAGTTTCAAAGTCATCATGTGAAGCGTCTAAATTGGGGGAAGGTCAATTTCAATTGGTGGGATCTAGCAAACATATACTGGGAGCATCTGCTTGTAAATCTACATTTGGCAAGTGGGAGTCTTTCAAAAGCTGTATAGTAAGAGTTCAAGGGCAGCTTGCTCCTCTAAGAGTGAAAGGCAAATGCAGCACGGTCAGGGAACCCTAGATGCCAAGGGATATTGAGAACTTGATGAAGAAAAAGAAAGAAGCATACGGGGAGGCAATGGCCTCGTAGTATTATCACTGCACTGTTAACCCAGAGACTCAGGTAATGTTCTGAGGACTCGAGTTGAAATCCCGCCATTAGCAGATGGTGGAATTTGAATTCAATAAAAATCTGGAATTAGTGAATCCATTGCCAATTGTCAGAAAAACCAATCTGGTTTATTAATGCCTTTCAGGGACTGAAACTGTCATCCTCACCTAGCACAGAACATTAAAAACAGGGGAGGCCCTTCAGGAATATAGCAAGTGTTTAAAAATGAAATTAGGAGAGTAAAGAGGGACCACAAAATATCTTTGGCAGAAGATTAAAAAGAAAACTTTAAGGCATTTTATAAGTATAGCAAGAGTAAGAGGATTGCCAGGGACTGGGGCCTACAAAGGGGCGATCTGTGCATGGAGCCAGAGGATGTGAGAAAGTCTTAAACAAATATGTCTCATCTGTATTCACAAAGCAGAAAGACATTGTACCTGGAGATTTCAGTCAGGTTGTGAGGTTCAAGAGCATGTTAAGATTAATAAGAAGGTATTAGATGTTTTAGTAGGCATAAAGATGCATAAATCCCCAGGGCCTGATGAGATGTATCCCAGGCTGCTATAGGAGGCAAGGAAGAGATTGCTGGGGCTGTGGTGGAAATATTTAATACTTCACTGGCCACAGGTGAAATGCCAGTTGACTGTAGGATAGCTAATCTGGTTCCTTTGTCCAAGAACGGTAGCAGGAAAATGTCTGGAAATGATGTCAGTGGTAGGGAAATTATTCAAAAAAATTCTGAGGAACACGATTAATCAACACTTTGAAAGGCAGGGATTGATCAGGGACGGTTGGCACAGGTTTGTTAGAAGGAGATCCTGTCTGCCTAATTTAATTGAGTTTTTTGAAAAGGTGACTATATATACGGATGAGAGTAGTGCAGGTGATGTAGTTTACATGGACTTAAGTAAGGCCTTTGGTAAGGTCCCACATTGAAGGCTGATCCAAAAGATAAAAGCCCCTGGGATCCAAGGTAAACTGGATCCAAAATTGGCTTGCAAATAAGAGGTAAAGGGCTATGGTGGAAATTTGTTTTTGTGATTGGAAGCCTGAAACCATTGGTGAACCACAGGGACCAATAGGGCCCTTGCTGTTTGTTATGTACTTAATGACTTGGATGTGAATATAGAAGATATAAATAATAAGTTGCAGTTGACATGAAAATTGATTGTGTTGTTGATAGTGAGGAGGATGGTCTCAGGCTACACTCTGATAATGATTAGCTGGTAAATTGGTCATAACAATTGCAGATGGAATTTAATCCTTAGAAATGTGAGGTGATGCATTTTAGGAGGTCGAATAAGGGAAGAATTTGCACAATGAATGGTAGATCCCTAGGGAGTACTGAGGAACAAAGGGACATTGGTTCCAAGTCCATAGATTCCTGAAAGAGTCAGCATGGATAGATAATGTGGTGAAGAAGGCATAAGAATGCTTGTCTTCATTAGCCGGGGTATAGCATATGAGAACAGAGAAGTCTTGTTGAAACTTTATAAAGCATTAGTTGGGCCATAGATAGAATATTGTGTGCCGTTCTGGTCACCACATTATGGGAAGGTGATTGCACTGGATAGACTGCAGAGGAGATTCACCATGATGTTGCCTGAGATGGAAAGTCTCAGTTATGAAGAGAAATTGAAAAGGTTGGATTTGTTGTTTTCCCTGGAGCAGAGGACACGGGGTGGGGGTGGGATTTGACTGAGGTGTATTATTATTTGAGGCATAGATAGGGTTGATCATGAGAATCTTTTTGTCATAGCAAACTTGTCTAAAATCAGAGGGCATAAGTTTAAGGTGAGACGCAAGTGGTTTAGATGGGATTGCAGCAAAAATTCTTTCACTCAGAGGGTGGCAGGATGGAATGTGCTGACTGAGAGGGTGCTGCAGGCAGACACTCTTGCATCTGGATGAGCAGTTAAAATGCCAGGACAGAGAAGGAAATAGACTAATGGAGGTAAATTTGGTGTTCGCTGGTTCAAATAGATGAGGTGGCCCAAAGGCTTATATGCAATATGACTCTACTTTCACAATGAATTACCTGATGTAGTTGTATTTTTTTAAACATTTCCTTATATTCAAATTATTAAGAATTATTTGCAATCACAGCAATTTTGGCACATTTAACTAACTTCATTATCAACACACAAAATATGGTACTATCATGACCACAACAAGTGTCACTTGGTCTGTGATCTGCAATTATGTAAAGCCCCTTTAGTGCCTTTTTAGTTTTTGGAGTGTTTCAATTTAAACATGATCCACAGCAAACACTGTAGTTTTAAATAAGATGAAGATTGATTTATTGCAATAATTAAAGTTCTAAATTGGAGGAAGGCCAATTTTGACCGTTTTTCGGCAAGAACTTTCAAAAGTTGATTAGGGGCGGATATTTGCAGGTAACCATACAGCTGGAAAGGGGAAGCCATCAATAATGAGGTAATGAGAGTCCAGAGACAGCATGGTCCTGTTAGTGTAAAGGGTAAGGCTAGTAGGGGTACAGAATGCTAGATGATTAGAGAAATTGAGGTTTTGGTCAAGAAAATGAAGGAAGCATATGTCAGGTGTAGACAGTAGGGACTGAGCAAATCCTCAGAAGAGTACAAAGGCAGTAGGACTATACAAAAAAGGGACATGAGATAGCTTTGGCAAATAGGGTTAAGGAGAAGCCAAAAGGATTCTACAAATACACGTAGAACAAAAGGGTAACTAGGGAGAGAATCGTGTCTCTTAAAGATCAGCCTGTGTGTAGAACTGCAGGAAATGGTGGAGATACCAAACAAGTATTTTGCATCAGTGTTTACTGTGGAGAAGGATATGGAAGCTAGAGAACACAGGGAAATAAATAGCGACATCTTGAAAAATGTCCACATTACAGAGGAGGAAGTGCTGAACCTCTTAAAACAGTCAGCCTTGAAAATCCTTAGGTTTCAAAACAGTTCTTTCTCATTCCAGTCACGAGTTTTAAAAAGCACAAAAATAAAACACATAGTCCTTTTGGCTTACTGTAAGACAATCTCCTAGACCCAACCTGCACAGTGGTAACAACCTGACAACTTCCTCTGCAACATGTTCACAGAATCATAGAATCCTACAGCATGGAGACAGGCCCTTTGGCCCAAATGGTCCATGCCAACCAAAATGTCCATCCACACATTTCCCTACACTTGGCCCATATCCTTCTAAACCATTCTTATCCAAAAATTCATCCAAATGCCTTTTAAATGTTGTTAATATACCCGCCTCAACCACCCCGCTGGCAGCTCATTCCATACACGTACATCCTGTGTAAAAAAAGTTGCCCTTCATGTTCCCATATATTCTTTCCCCTCTTACCTTAAATTAATGCCCTTTAGTCCTTTATTCCCCAACCCTGGAAAAAAGACTGAGTGCATTCACCCCATCCATGCTCTCATGATTTTATACACTTCTATAAGTTCCCTTCTCAGTCTCCTACGCTCTAAAGAAAAAAGGCCTAGCTTGCCCAACCTCTCCCTATAACTCAGTCCCTCGAGTCCTGGCAACATCCTTGTAAATTTCTTCTGCGCTCTTTCCAGTTCAATAATATCCTATAACAAGGTGACTAAAACTGAACACAATACTCCAAGTGCAGCCTCACCAACATCCTGTACAACTGCAACATTACTTCCCAACTTCTGTACTCAATGCCCTGACTGACGAAGGTCTTTGTGCCAAAAGCCTTCTCCACTGCCCTGTCTACCTGTGACTCCACTTTCAGAGAACTATGCACCTGAACTCCAAGGTCCCGCTGTTCTACTACACTCCTTAAGGCCCTGCCATTCACCATGAAACTCTGACCTTGATTTGACTTTCCAAAATGCAACACTTGTCCATATTAAACACCATTTGCCATTTCTTGGCCCACTTCCCCAGCTGATCAAGAACCTGCTGCAATTTCTGATAACCTTTCTCACTGACCACGATACCGCCTATTTTAGTGTCATCTGCAAACTTACTAGTCATGCCTTGTACATTCTCATCCAAATAATTGATACAGATAACAAACAGCAACAGACCCAGCACCGACACCGCTACTCACAGGCCTCCAGTCCGACAAGCATCCTTCCACAATTACTCTCTGCTTCCCACCATCAAGGCAATTGTGTATCCAATTTGCCAGTTCTCCCTGGATTCCATGCAATCCAAGCTTCCAGAGCAGCCTACCGTGTGGAAACCTTATCAAAGAACTTACTGAAATCCATATAGACTACATCTACCGCCCTACCCTCATCAACCTTCCTGGTCATTTCAAAGAACTCTAACAAATTTGTGAGGCATTATCTCCCACGCATGATGGCATGCTGACTACTCCTAATCATACCGTTTTTCTAAATGCATGTATATCTTATTCCTCAGAATCTTCTCAAGTAACTTACCTACTACAGATGTTAAGCTTACTGGTCTATAATTCCCAGGTTTTTCTTTGCAGCCCTTCTTGAATAAAGGCACAACATTCGCTACTCTCCAGTCTTTGCTAAAACCTTAAACCCTCCAGTATTCCAGGACCTCACCTGTGGCTGATGATGAAGCCAGGGCCCCTGCAATTTCTTCTCTAACCTCTTGCAGGGTTCTTGGACATATCTGATCAGGACCTGAAGATTTATCTACCTTCATATATTCTAATACTTCCAACACCTCCTCTACTGTGATATGATCTGTCCCCAAGATATCACCACTAACTTCCATAAGTCCCTAAGTGTTCATGTCTTTCTCCACAGACACAGAGGAGAAAAATTCATTGAGGACCTCACCCATCTCCTGTGATTCCACATGTACATGCCCACTTTGGTCCTTGAGGGGTCCTATTCTCTCTCTAGTTATTATTTTTCCTTTAATATACTTAAGGAATCTCTTTGGATTCACCCTAATCTTTTCAGCCAAAGCTATCTTGTGCCCCCTTTTCATCCTCCTGATTTCCTTCGTCACTAAACTCCTGTATCCCCTATATACCCTCCAGGGATTCCCTTGATCCCAGTTGCCTGTTCCTGAGCCATGCCTCCTTTTTTTCTGGTGAAAGCCTCAATATCTCTTGTCATCCAGGGTTCCCTACGCCTGTCAATTTTGGCCTTCACCCTCACAGGAACATACCGACCTTGAACTCTAGCTATCATACTTATAAAGGCCTCCCACTTGCCAGAAGTTCCTTTGCCTGCAAACTTCTCCAATCAAATCCTGCAAGCTCCTGTCTAATTCCATCAAAATTCACCTTGCCCCAATTTAGAACTTGAACCTGTGGACCAGTTTTGTCCTTCTCCATAACTATTTTAAAATTAATAGAACTATGGTCACTGGTCCCAAAGCGCTCCCCTACTGTCACCTCAGTCACCAGTCCTGCCCTATTTCCTAACAGTAGGTTGAGTTTTGGTCTTCCCAACTAGGACCCCCTTCATACTGCTTGAGAAGGCTTTCCTGAACACACTTGACAAATGCCACTCCATCTAAGCCCTTAACACGATAGCAATCCCAGTCTATGTTAAGAAGTTTAAAATCCCCCACTATGACAACCTTATTTCTCCTGCAAGTCTCCGCAATCTCCCTGCATATCTGTTCCTCTAATTCCCATTGGCTATTTGGGGGCCTATAGTACAACGCCAATAATGTTACCATCCTCTTCTTATTTCTTAGCTCCAGCCACAAACCCTTACTGGATGATCCCTCAGTTATTTCATCTCTGACTACTGCTGTGATACTCCTCCCAATCAAAACTGCAACTCCTCTTCCTCTCTTTCCTCCACTTCTGGCCCGCATAAAGCACCTGTACCCTGGCACATTAAGCTGCCAGTCTGGTCCTTCCTTAGGTATGTTTCTGTAATGGCTATAATATCCCAGACCCACATACCTTTTCACACCGAGTTCATCGACCTTACCTGTCAGCCATCTTGCGTTGAAATAGATGCAATTTAATCGAACAGGCATTCCTTGCTCCCTGTCCTGTTCCAGCATGACCTGTCTCTTCAACTTGCTACTTCTGATTGCTGTATCTCCTTCCAGCCTTGCACTTGCCTCCTTGCTGTTGAGGATCCCACCCCCTGCCAATCTAGTTCAAGCCCTCCCTTACAGCACTGGCAAATCTGCCTGCCAGGATATTGGTTTCCCCCCCACCCAGTTCAGGTGCAACCCATCCCTCTTAATCAGGTCACCTCTGCCCCAGAAAAGATCTCAATGATCCAGGAATCTGAATCCCTTCCCCCTGCACCAATTCTTTAGCCACACATTCATCTGCTGCAAGAAACATAAAAAAGGTTCCACATAAACAGAATATAATTGTTGTTCAAGTCCCATCTGCTCCAAAGGTATGTAATAACATCTGTGAACAGGTTGATTAGGAAACATTTTTTTAAAACAACTGGTCAGACATCAAGCAGCCCATACACAGTAATCTTAATCAGACATTCTGTGGAAGCCGGATCTGGGTAATAAACTGCATCCTGAACCTGAAAACTTGCACATTTCCACATAAATATACACGATCCACCCCGTTGAATGCCTGCTCTTGATCAAGGGGCAGAAAGGCAGTTGATAGACCAGTTCTCCAGGGTAGGTAGATCAGGTCCTGGATCATAGAAAGAAAGAGTCATACATCACGCAAATAGACCTTTCAGTCCTTCTCGCCCATGCTGACCAGATTTCCCAAACTAAACTAGTCCCATTTGACTGTGTTTGGCCCATATCCCTCCAAACCTTTCCTATTCATGTACCTGTTCAAATGTCTTTTAAAATGTTGAAACTGTACCTGCATTGACAACTTCCTCTGGTAGTTTGTGGGATTTGAATTCAATTAAAGCAATCTGGAATTAACAGGCTAATGGTGACCATCGTTGATTGTTAGCAAAAACCCATCTGGTTCACTAATACCCTTTAGGGAGGGAATCTGCCATCCTTAGCTGGTGTGGCCGACATGTGACTACAGACCCACAACAATTTGGTTGACTCTGAACTGCCCTCTGCGCAATTGGGATGAGCAATAACTGCTGACCTAGCCAGCGATGCCCTTATCCTGTGAACAAATAAACAAGTCTTAGCTGGCAGAGATTATTGAGCGTTGTGTGTGGTATATGGTGGCAGCTGCCTTCTTTCTTCACTGCAGCATGATGGGAAGTGGGGATGGGTCTCTCCCTAAGGGCAGTCTGGGTCCAAATAGTCACAAGGAGAGCTCCCTTGCGCTGCACCCGTACCTGAACCCACTGTGAGTGGTGCTGTCAGCTACCAGCAGAAACAACGTAACCGAGGCCTATATCATGCACAGCTGGACAAACCACCCTTAAGTACCTATGAACCAAGTCTGAGGTGGGATCCCATCTGTGGGCACATAGCCAGTGGGGTTCAGGCGTTCCTGACCAGGGAGTGGCAAGCAAGCAACGAGAAAAGGTCTTCCCCCGCCACACCTTTGATCAAGTGGATGTTTTCATGAATACTTCAGTTTGAGACTGCGTAGGACCAGTCAAGGCAGATCATTATTCATAAGATAAGAACCCAGTGTTGGAAGCAGTATATTGACACGAATTGAGAATTGGCTAATGGACATGAAACTGTAAATGGAGATAAGGGGGTGTCTTTATGGTTGGCAACAGGTGACCAATGGGTTGCAGAGGGATCAGTGCTGAGACTGCAACTGTCTATAATATACGTTAATGACTTGGAGAAAGGAAGTGAACATATTTTGGCCAAATTTTCAGATGACACAAAAATAAGCGGAATGGCAAGTTGACAGAGGCACACAAAAAGTTTACAGAGATATTGTTGGTTAAGTAAGTGAGCAAGAAGTTTGAAAATAAAATATAACATGGGAATAAATCACAACCATTGGCTACACAAACCCTTCATCTAAGGACATTGGCATCCGGCACCCGCCAACCCATCATGGCCTCTTAGCAACACACTGGCAGACTCTTCAGGAGACACAAATGTGCAATTCAGGGTACAGTGGCAACTATATTGATAGTGCTGAAGCAGGGCTACTTTGTGCGTACAGACAGGCATCCTGCTCAAGAATTGGATCAGGCTGCTCACTTGGTCACTCAGATTTTGGTCATTTCGCACCTACCTGAATGCTCATACCATCCATATCAAGCCTTGACTTAGCTTGTGATGCTGTGCTATGTCTACTGCACATTACCACTTCAGCCAGAGTCAAAGATTTTGCTACTACCAGTTTAAGGGGCTATTTAGCACAGACAGGCCACTGGTTCTGCTTGTTATCCAAAGTCATCTACTTTGCAGGTACATGGTTAGGGGGCTGTCACAATACAGTCAGGTAGCATTCAGTGGTCAAACCTGTAAGATCAACACAAGCAGTCAGGGGAATTGCATATGGTCAGTCATGTCTTATACTGTTCACTAAAGTCAGTCAGAAGTCTAGCGAGCACTGGGTGCTGGGTGTCCATCCATCAATCTCTCAGGAGGGTTCAAGACGATGAGCGAGTGATGCTCTAGGGGTAGCACGGAGATCAACATCACAAGGTTTCAGTGAGTCAAGGCTGTAGGCAAAAAGCAGAGGCACTAAGAGTTGTGGTGATAAGAGGGGCTGCACAGTGGCTCAGTGGTTAGCACTGCTGCCTCAAAGCGCTGGAGACACAGGTTTGATTCCAGCCTCGGGCGATTTGGCTGTGCGGAATTTGCACATTCTCTCCATGTCTGTGTGGGTTTCCTC
The DNA here is from genome assembly GCF_021869965.1 of Rhincodon typus. Classification (NCBI taxonomy): domain Eukaryota; kingdom Metazoa; phylum Chordata; class Chondrichthyes; order Orectolobiformes; family Rhincodontidae; genus Rhincodon; species Rhincodon typus. Next base: position 2,371,081 of record NC_063359.1, read on the forward strand.
TAGGTCTTTCGGTTTCCTCCCACAGTCCGAAGATGTGTGGGTTAGGCGGATTGGCCATGTTAAATTGCCCACAGTGTCCAGGGATGTGTAAGCTAGGTGGATTAGCCATGGGAAATGCAGGGTTATAGGGATAGGATGATGGGATGGGTCTGGGTGGGATGCTCTTCAGAGGGTTAGCGTGGACTCGATGGGCCGAATGGCCTGCTTTCAAACGATAGGGATTCTATGAACAGAGTGGAAACTCAAGCTGAATAGAGTGACCAGCCCTGGAGAGCATGATAAGCTATGCAAGGTGGCTTACTGACTGTAACCACCACCGTGACCTCCAAAGGAGAAGTATGAAGGAGTATGGTGGGCATCAGCAAGGTGTAATTCCAGGATTTCAGGGGGTAGGGAGACAGTTGTAAATGATGTTCGTCGGGGTGGATCTCCACATTGGCAGGGATGGGTTAAAATGGGCTTTTGTGGGAGGGCGATATAATAGACAGATTCTGGGGGAGTGGAACCTGACAATTATGTAAGGCCCAGCAATGGTGGTGTCTATCACGATCTGTGTTGTAAGTCATACCTTTCCCTTCACCATTTGCAAACTGCTCCTAGAAACTGTGCAGTGAAGTGTGCTCAGTCCTTATCTGCAGAGAGATCAATATCAGAAGAGGTACTGCACCAATTACTCTTCTGACATCTAAGGAACACTTTCCCTCCTTTAGCGCCCAATTTAGATCCTTTCCACTGAGAATGATGGGCTCTCCAATGGGTGGCATATTGATTGCTATGGCTGCCTACCCAAGAAGGTGAAGACTGCCACTCCTTCATACATTTAATCCTATTCCCCTTTGGAAAACAGGGTACACAAAATGGTGAGGGAGGTAAGGAGTGAACGACATACTTAGAGTAATGGAAGATACTCAACTGGAGGAGGAACAGGACTGATGGCAAGTCCAGGAGCAGCAGCAGGCTGGATCAAGGAGCACCCAGCTATGGGAGAGGCCACAGCCACAGGGCCCCTCAGGATACACGGTAACGCACAGGAGGACCAGAGTTTTTCAGCCCTGCCTCCATTTCTAAGGAATGTGCTATGAGCATAGTACTATGTGCTATGAGCAGTATGGCTTTGTGGCCTTGGTGTCATTACATTGCCAGTGAGGAGGAATGCCTGATTGCTAATGTGTGTCTAGGTACCCAGCAGCCTCTCAAAGAGGGCCTGGTACAAATGTTACTGATGTTTGGCCAGATGTATGATGAGATGCAAACTGTTGTGAGAATGGTATGTGGCTATTGGGGTGGAAATCAGATGTGAGAGATGCCATTGAGGTAGGTAATTAATGCAATGTGTTTGGTAAGATAAGGCAAGAGAACCTATTTCGCCTTAAAGCAAGAAACATGATGAAAAACCTGACGCAAGCAGGACTTAGCCAAAATAATATAACATTCAGCTTGATATGTCTATGTAGGCCCTGGCACTTCAGTCCAGATATTTTTCTTCTTTTGCAGTCAGAAATTTGCACAAAGTGCTTTCTCACTAAGCTGTAATTCACCCTGCTGCTTCAATCAGGATAGAGTGTAATTTCACTTAGATCTTCATGAGACCAGAAGCAACTTTACATCAATTTAAACCAAATTAAAAGATACCAGTCTTAAAGGGGCAATGCAGCAAAAATCAGATGTTCAAATTTAAATCTACTAAATTCAAATTAAGTATCATTTGAGTTGAAGGCCTTGAACGTACCAGTGGGCACTGGTTGAGATATTCCTTTTAGAACAATAGGAACAAATGAGTCACCTTTACAGCAGCAGCGCATAGTGTGAGCTTTTTTTTGTCAACCTGTTTGACCATGTTAGAAGACACCTCTGAGGTCACCACATCCTGAGGTGAGACTGAAACCCAAACTTTCTACACTGCAAATAGGGGCACTGCCATTGCATCACAAGACTCTTTACAACTGTGTGATTAACTGTTGAAACAACTTTTACATCCATTAGATGAAATTAAACCAAAATGACAGTCCTATAAAGAGAAACAATAATTAAAGAAAGTCCCAAATGAAGCTTGTTAACTAAAACTAAAACGTCATTTTGAGTGGAAATGCAAGGTTGGGATTGGAGTGGAGGGCTGCACGTTCTGCGTGGGAGAGGTTGGAGTGCGTGAGAGGGGTGGAGAGG
>NC_063359.1:2373643-2389969 GCF_021869965.1 Rhincodon typus
ACCACCCCACCAACCTCCGGATCCAACGCATCATCCTCCGACACTTCTGCCATCTGCAATCCGACCTCACCACCAAAGACATCTTTCCCTCCCCACCCTTATCTGCTTTCCGGAGGGACAACTCTCTCCGTGACTCCCTTGTCCGCTCCACACTCCCCTCCAGCTCCACCACACCCGGCACTTTTCCCTGCAACCGCAGGAAGTGCTACACCTGCCCCCATACCTCCTCCCTCACCCCCATCCCAGGCCCCAAGAAGACTTTCCACATCAAGCAGATGTTCACCTGCACATCTGCTAATGTGGTATACTGCATCCGCTGTACCCGTTGTGGCCTCCTCTACATCGGGGAAACCAAGCGGGGGCTTGGGGACTGCTTTGTAGAACACCTACGCTCGGTTCGCAATAAACAACTGCACCTCCCAGTCGCGAACCATTTCAACTCCCCCTCCCATTCCTCAGACGACATGTCCATCCTGGGCCTCCTGCAGTGCCACAACGATGCTACCCGAAGGTTGCAGGAACAGCAACTCATATTCCGCTTGGGAACCCTGCAGCCCAATGGTATCAATGTGGATTTCACAAGCTTCAAAATCTCCCCTCCCACTACCGCATCCCAAAACCAGCCCAGCTCGTCCCCGCCTCCCTAACCTGTTCTTCCTCTCACCTATCCCCTCCTCCCACCTCAAGCTGCACCCCCATTTCCTACCTACTAACCTCATCCACCCCCTTGACCTGTCCGTTGTCCCTGGACTGACCTATCTCCTCCCTACCTCCCCACCTACACTCACCTTTACTGGCTCCATCCCCGCCTCTTCGACCTGTCTGTTTCCTCTCCACCTATCTTCTCCTCTATCCATCTTCTATCCGCCTCCCCCTCTCTCCCTATTTATTTCAGAACCCCCTTCCCCTCCCCCATTTCTGATGAAGGGTCTAGGCCCGAAACGTCAGCCTTCCTGCTCCTATGATGCTGCTTGGCCTGCTGTGTTCATCCAGCTCTACACCTTATCATCTCAGATTTTCCAGCATCTCCAGTTCCTACTATCTCTGATACAACTCCTGTTTCTCCTCTCTGTCGTGGAATTCAGCTCCAGAAATATGAGCACGAATCATTAAAATAAAACATGAGAGGCAGTGAGTGGAATCTTAGAGAGATCTGATGTGCTATGGTGACAATCATGTGAGAAGTACAGTGAGGCCTTTCTTGACGTCAGGAGCAACAAGTTACATTTTACAGTAGATTTCGGGGCATTGAGATGAGATTCCAGCTGGCTAGCGGTAAGACGCCTATTAACAGGATCGTTGTGCTCATTATCGCCAAATCTTGCCATATAAAATACAGGTTCCTATTCTACCATTAGCCAGATAGAAACTAGATAGATACTGCAAATACTGACATGGAAGTCAGAATGGATACCTAGCACATCTAGCTTGCAACTTGCTACTTCAGATCTCCATTTTGGATACCGAACACTAACAGCTCAGTTCATCGTGCCATGTCAGTGTTACATCTGCACCAGGTGCCAGCAGCTGATGTGGCAGACACACTGCATGAGCATCCACCATATGGCCATGTCTTGAGGTTGAAGAGAAGTAGTGTTCAACATGTCAAGAGTGACACTCTTCTGTCAGGGGATCCAGGCAGAGTTAGTACAGGGTACTGGGTGGCCATTTAACCATTTATTTTGATTCGTTCTGCTTTGGACGTTGCTCAGCAATTTAATTGTTTCAAACCAGTTGTAGGTAGACTTGAGGATGTGCACTCTCCTGGATAACGGCCTCCAAGTTCTCTTATTCAGTTTTGCTGTAGTGGGACTCTTTTGCTGTCTCGAGCCCTCATACCGGCAGCAACTACAATGGCTTTCTGGACCAGATCCTGAAGAAAATTTTAAATGTTTGACCAAGACTTGGCTTTGTTTTGGGGTTTTGCTGTGGGCTGACCAAGAATCCTTCTGTTCAGGATATGGCCTGAGTGAGGCTTGGTGTTCCCCAAGCTCAGTTGTACTGGTGAGGGTGTCCACTTACATCAGAATACCCTGCGACTCAAATGCTCCATTTTCTAATGATAAAGCCGTTGCAGTAAAAGCTCAGCAGGTCTGGCAGCATCTGTGAAGGGGAAAAAAGAGTTAACGTTTCGCGTCCAGTGACCCTTCCTCAGAACTGAGGAAGGGTCACCAGACCCGAAACGTTAACTCTGTTTTCTCCTTCACAGATGCTGCCGGACCTGCTGAGCTTTTCCAGCAACTTTGTTTTTGTTCCTGATTTACAGCATTCACAGTTCTTTTGGTTTTTATTTAAGCCTGTTGCAGTGCCTGTTTGGGACTTCAGCTAAACGATACTTTTACATGGTTACATCATTAATTCCACATACTAAACGGTCTCTCAGCATATCATTAAGGGCTAAAGCAAAGTCATATGCCTCTGCCAGTCACCTTAACTTTATCAAAAATCCCCATACGGATTCCCCTGGTTCTCGAATTACCGAGTAAAACCAATAGCATCTCAGAATTAGAGGAGGCTTGGGGTCATAATACTCCTTAACTAAATCCATTAATTCTTGAAAGGTTTTAGTACCTACTGCCTCAGGGAACGTTAGGTTCCTAATAACTGAAAAAGCTGTGGGTCCACAAGTTGTCAGTGGAATTACTTATTGGTTTTGATCTGCCCCAACACCATTTGGCCGGAAAAAATACCACATTTCTTTCCACATACTGCACCCAGTCTTCGATGGCGGGATCAAACAAGTCAAGCTTCCCAAATAATGGCATGATGCCAGGAATGCTTATCCCCAGCTCAAACATGACTGTTGCAAACAAATTTCTTTAGGAGCATGCTTTTCTCTTGTTGCCACTGAAATAGCTCCACAGAGGCCAGTATCCTGTCACCAAGCCACTCTTTATTTACAGCGGATAGTCCATGACACTGATCCAGCTCCCTCAGAGCTGGCTCTCACAGTAAACAGGATGTCTGACACTCCTGTTCTTATCTGTCAACCAGGGCTCCTTGATTGGACCAAATTAACACTCCCAATCAGGGAACTCATATTCTATGAGGTCTACCTGGCTGCCCAATTTCTGTTCCATTATGGCCATTTCATGCTGTGTGGCAAGTTGAAAATCTGTCCCATTACATAGTGAGATTACATATTTTAGCTATTGCTAATTCAGTCACACTGACCTATTGTTTTCCTTGCAGCTAGTTTCATGAGAAAAGGACCTAAAATACAAAAGCAAGATAAAACAAAAGTAGACAGAAACAAATATAATTTGATATAAAATTGACCATCATGTATAAGTACACTTATATACCTGTTACAGTTATTTAAAGAATCAGAAGGTCATACAGTAGAGATGAGGCCCTTCAGCCTATCATATCCAGACTGCCAAAACAACATTAATCCCACTTTCCAGCTCTAGGCCTCCTGTAACCTTGAATGTTATGACATTTCAAGTGCTCATCCAAGTACTTTTTAAAGAGGTTGTGAGGTTACCCACCTCAACTACTCTCCCTGGCAGTGCATTCCAGATGCCCATTACCCTCTGAGTGGAAATATTTTTCCTCAAATCTCCTTTAAAAATGTGTCTCCTTGTTACTGATCCTTCAACTAAGGGAAAACACTGCTTTCTATTCACTCTGTCCATGCCCCTCATAATCTTATGCACCTCTATCAATCTGAATCTTCTCTGCTCCAAAGAAAACAACTCCAGCTTATCCAGCCTGTCTTCATAGATAAAGTGTTCCATCCCAGGAAACATGCTGGTTAAAACAAAAGTGGTCAGTACTGCTGCCTCACAGTTCCAGGGACCCGGGTTTCATTCCAGCCTTAACTGATTGTCTGTGTGGAAATTGCACGTTCTGCATGCGTCTGTGTGGTTTTCCTCTGGGAGCTCTGGTTTCCTCTTAGTCCAAAGATGTGCAGGTTAAGTGGAATGGCCATGCTAAATTGTCCCATAATGTCCAGGGATGAGCAGACCAGGTGGATTAGCCATAGTAAATGTGGAGTTACGGGGTGGGGGACATGCTTTTTGGAGGGTCGTGCAGATTCAATGGGCTGAATGGCCTCTTTCTGCATGGTAGAGATTTTATGATTCTATGATTCTGCTGCACCCCTTCCTGTAGAATCACACCCTTCCTATAATGTGGAGAGCAAAACTGCAAACAGTACTCCAGCACTGCTGAGAAAAGTTCTGTACAGCTCCACTATGACCTCCCTGCTTTTATAATGGCAAATCGTCAGATGAAGGCAAGTTTCCCATAGCCCTTCTTAGCTAGCCTATTAACTTGCCGTGCCACCTTCAGGCATCTGTTGACAAACATGGCAAAACCCGTCTGTTCCTCTGAACTTCCTACTGTTCTGCTTTTCATTCAGTCCTCCCTTGACTTATTACTTCTTCCAAACTGCATCACTTCATACTTATCAGGATTACCTACCATCTGCCGCCGATCTGACCATCTGACCAATCCATTCATATCCTTCTGTAATTAAACTCCTTCTGCCACTCCTCAGCCCATTGACACAATTGATCAAGATCTCTTTGTACTCTTAGTTAACCTTTTTCACTCTCTACTATACCATCAATTTTGGTATCATTCACAAATGTACTAACCATGCTTCCTATATTTTTGTGTGAGTGTTATATTAATAGTCAGGGTATGCCCCTAAATGTAGTCAAATGTCAAATTTGTACGTCTCTTATTGGATAGAAATCTAATGTGCATAATTCCCAGTTCCATTATGGCAAGTTGTTTAACTGAACTTACATGGTAATTTTATATACTAACCATCAAATGGCTAGTATATAAAATTACCATGTAAGTTGCTGGATAATTGTAAAAATCAATTAGTTCATTAATGTCCTTTAGGGAAGGGAACTTGCCACTGCTATACAGTGTGGCTTACTGCTGGCTCTTGTCCACAAGATAATCAGCCTTACTGTCCGCTAAAGCATTCTAAAAGGCACTCAGTTGTGCATTTTTTTAGGTGCAGCTAGAGATGGACAATAAAAATGTCCTTGTTAATGTCACTGCACAGTCTAAGAGCAAATAAACAGTGACCACTCTAAAGAATTATGAAATTGATGATGCTTTATGACACTTGAATATTAGTTATGGTGGTATATATGTCATTTTCTAAAAATAAATATGCTCTGATATATCATGAAAATATATTTATAAATTAGTTAAACATAAAATATAGAGGGTTGTGGTAGAATTTGATTGTATAACTGGAGTGTCCAGTTTCCAGTGGCTTACCACACGGATCAGTGCTGGGTCTCTTATTGTTCATGATATGTATAAATGATATAGGTGAGAGTGTGGAGGTGAAGATAAGTGAGTTTGCAGATGACATGAAGATTAGCCGGGTGGTTGACAGAGAGGAAGAAATGGTTGAGGGGTGACCTTAGAGGTTTATAAAATCATGAGAGGCATAGATAAGGTGAATAACGAAGGTTTTTTTTTCCCTTGGGTAGGGGAGTTCAAAACTAGAAGGCATATATTTCAGGTGAGAGGAGAAAGATTTAAAAGGGACCTGAGGGGCAACTTTTTCATACAGACGGTGGTTCGTATGTGGAATGAACTGCAAGGGGAAGTGGTAGCTGCAGGTACAGTTACAACATTTAAAAGACATTTGGACAGGTTCGTGAATTGGAAAGATTTAGAGGGATACGGGCCAAATGCAGGCAAGTGGGACTAGTTTAGTCTGGGAGACCTCGTCAGCAACCTGAGTTGGACTGAAGAGTCTGTTTCTATGCTGAATGAATCTAACTGTAGTTACTGTAAAATACAGTTTACATCAAAAAGAACTTGTTAATTGCAAAGTACATTAACTTTATGGAAGATTCATGTCATGAATTACAATATTTCAGTCAAACTCACTTTTTTTTAAAATCACTAACACTGACCTAAATGTTTGATCGCACTCATTTGCACCATATTTCTCTGATAATACGTTTTCTTTATTATGCATGGAATCAGATCTGCAATGGAAAAAGGGCAAAGCAAAGGTAAGAGAAAGTGCATCATAAGAATGTAGTTCAATCTACAATGATTTTTCTTACACAGTGGATTGATTCATTGGCTGAAATCTTACATAAATCACATCAGACAGTTACAATCAAGTGCTTACAGATATCAAAGACAATTTTTAAAACCATGTAGCTCTCCCTTCAGTTAACTGCTATTCCAATGGGAATGTCAGATTGCAGAATCAACCTTTAATTATAATAACACAATACTTCAGATCTGTAAAGTGTATTTGTGACGAATGTGATGGAAATGAATAAAGAGTAGCATTTTTGAAATAGTATGTGATATAGTTCTACTCTTGTAAAGAAATGAATTTTAATGTCCAGTTGGACTGCCCCCAGCGAGCAGTGCCGGTCAGGTTGGGTCCGGGGCATGTGCATGTGTGCGAGAGAGTGAGTGAGGGTGGGGTGGTGTCTGGTGTTGGTGCAAAAAGTTTGATGAGTTCCAATGGTTGCGGGGGGAAAGCTGTCGGGTCCGTCCAGGGTTGGGGGGTGGGTGTGGTGCCGGGGATTAGCAGTGAAAGAGCATCAGGCAGCAGGGGAAGGAGCGTTAGGACATATCCAGTAGCAATGGGAGGTCAGGGAGGAGCAGAGCGAGGGTGGTTGGATCACGTCAGGATCATGAAGGTGTTAGGCTGTGGGGAAGATGTAGTTGAGAGTATATGAAGTAAATATGGAAGTCTGTTGAAGTTACTCAGGAGCTAAATTATGTATTTACTATGTTAACTTTCCGAATAACTATTTTATTTAAAATTTCATTGGGACCCTCCCAATTCTGACGTAAATGGAGACGTTCAGAGTTTCAGGCACAAAGGAATTGTCCAGCAGAATCTTCAATTTCCTGCACAATTCATTTGGCGACTGCTATGATGAAGATTCCACAGGGTTCTTATGTGTAATGTCCATCTATGATGGAATAACTACTGTTTGGCCATTGGAAAATCCAGGTCAACATTTCATTCATCCTTCTCCATTAATGGGGATTAACCTATACAAGAATGTGCCTCTGAGAAACTTTAATTGTACGTCAAAGTTCATACAATGACTAAGCATATCGTTCACTTCTCCTGTCTTCAATTTAATAGTTTACAAATGGAAATTTGGAAATCTAGGGCTATCTTACATTGCATTAATATGGTTGACTGCTCTGAGTCAATGGCAAAAACATCATGTCTACTCAAACTTAACATGGGGCACGGTTGGAATGATTAACAGGAAAAAAAAGGTTCAGTTTTCTGCAGAATATATCTGCGGGGAACATTTTTTTGATGACACAACTTCCTGGCATCAAGGTAGGGGCACTACAACTGCACTACAAGATCCACTAAAATATACATTGCATGATGACATTCCACTAAATGAACTTTGGTATTACTTTGATGCATCCAGTACTGAATTATGATCAATGTTTTGCTATAAGAACTCATTGCATTTGAAAGCAGCTTCAAATTAATCGGATGACATCTGGTTACATATTTTCTACTTACGGTGAACAATTGCTTTGCCTCTTGCTGCTGCAATAATCTCCTCCTTTACCATCAAAGGTACTACTGGTCATTTATTAGCAGCATGAACAGGAAAAATGAATAAAAGACAAACAAATTTTATTGGCTTTTTGATTAAAATCTATTATTAACTACCTACAAATTTAAATGGTTAATGCAAAACCTCAGGAATACTTCAAATATATTTCAAATCTAAATTATATTGTAGATGAGTCCAGAAACTCCCAAAGACATTTAAGCTCCAGCTGATCAAAAATGATAACTGTTTTTCTCTGCATGTACTGCCATATCTGCAGAGTGTAACCAGCACTTCATTTCTAGCTCACTTTCTCAGCATCCACAAGATTTTGCTTCTGTATAACTCGTCCTGTGACCCAGACCCCTGAGGAGCCCAAGATGGACCCTTTGTCATTGATCCTAGAGATATGGGTGTTTGTGCAGCTGGCACTCCTGTGCATTCTTTGCAATCAGAGGGCCAGTTGCTGTGATTGATCATCCAGAGAAGGAAGGAGGTTTGTTGAGGTTACAGCGGGTGATTTGGAGTCCATTGCTAGTAAGGCAGTGAACATTCTTGTACATTCTACTGGGTCTCCCCTCAAACTTCTCACGGGAGTCCGAAAATACTTGGCTTCAGATTGAGTCACTGTTACAAAGTCCAGCTGGCCCTTGAGCAATGCTCAAAGCAAGTGCCCTCATTTGGTCCATCCATACGGTTATAAAGTCTGTGGGCATGAGCAATGACATGAGCCAAAAATGATCCCTGTAATTCAGCCAATTTTGTATCCATGTTGTTACTACCCCTCTTATTACATGAACTATAACATTACGCATATGTTAAATGCCTTTTATAAGTCAATGCTGAAGTCACTATTATCTTTCATTGTTATTATATTTGCATTAGGTTTTTTGCATCATATTATTATTGTATTAATTAGTTTCTCTAATATAATCCATGACTTTTAAAAAAGCAGTTAAGAAAACATAATTTTCGGCAAGATAGAATAAAAGATAACAGCCGACAGTATACAGGTTCTCTATGTAGCAATTACTCAAAACTATTTTAAAGAATGAATTTGTTATGAAAATCACATTTTTATCTTTATTATGTTGTCAAGTGTAAACTGGTTGTGAGGGAGTCCTGTGGGTCTTGTGGTGGTAAGAAGCTGGAGTCTCAAAGGAAAGATTTTGACCGACAATATTATTGTCAAGTCAACAGTGAAATTTTTAACTAATAAAGACACACACAGAAGTCACAGCATGTTTAAGTGCAGTCAGCCTAGCTAATACCTCTTATCATAGAATCTCTATGGTGTAGAAGCAGGCCATTCAGCTCACTGACCTGCTTAAGATTATCCCACCCAGATCCACTCCCCTACCTGATCCCTAAAGCCCTGCATTTCCCTTGGCTAATTCATCTAACCTGCATATCCTGGACTCTATGGGCAATTTAGCATGGTCAATCATCTAATCTGCACATCTTTGGACTGTGGGAGGAAACCGGAGCACCCGGAAGAAACCCACACACTTGCAGGTAGAATGCGCAAATTCCAGACACAGTCAACCAAAGGTGGAATTGATTCCGGGTCCCTGACACTGTGAGGCAGCAGTGCTAACCATTGAGCCACTGGGCTGGCCTTCTTTACCAATCTTAAAGCTATTAAATGTCTGAACTACTTTCTCTTTCACCATGGCCTGTGCAGCAACTTTTTCGTTGATAAGACAGATACAAATAATTCATTTAGTAACTCAACCACAACCCTTGTCTCCATGTGTAAATCTCCTTTCACCGTCCTTTTCCTGTTTATAAATTGACCTTTTAGGTTAACTTCCAGTCTCTTCTCATACTCTTTGTTTCTCTTATTTGTTTTTATAATTCCTCTCAGAATCTTCTAAATTGAGTCTGGTTTGTAAAATGTTGTATCCGTTTGGCATCAGTCACAAGCACCCTTTTCCTGTTTCATCTTACTCCAACTCTTTCTTTCTATTGAGGGATCTCTGGATTTGTTTGCCTTTCTTTTCCTCCTTGTGGGTTCCCCCTTGTGGGAATATACCTTGATTTTACCTGAACAATTCACTCTTTAAAGCCAGCACATTGTTCAATCAAAAACTGCAAAACTTTGACTCTTATTTACCTGGTCCAGATCCATTTTTGTCTCAAAAACAGTATTTGCTGGAAAGTCTCAGCAGGTCTGGCAGCATCAATGGAGTGAAATGTTAATGTTTCAAGTTCAGTGACCCTTCTTCAGAACCCTTCTCCAGGTTTCACTAATGCCCTTAAGGGAAGAAAACTGTTGGCCTTACCTGGTCTGGCCTACAGCAATGTGGTTGACCCTTAACTGCCCTTTGGGAAATTAGGAATGGAAAATAAATGTTGGTCTAGCCAGCAATGCCCACATTCTGCTAATGAATAAAATAAAAGATGGAGGGCATTAACTCACTAGGGCTTACTCTCCATTGTGAGAACATTTGGAACAAATATACTTGAAATTGATATCATGCCTTCAGGAATTTTCCTGAGAGAATGTACTAATACATGTAGGGAGATCGCCATAAGAATAATAGGGTTGTAATAGTAGGGAATTCTAACTTTCCAAACATAGACTGGAAGTGCCATAGTGTTAAGGGCTTGGTTGGGCAGGAATGTGTTAAGTGTGTTTAGGAAAACTTTCTTAATCAATCTATAGATGGCCCTACGCTGACCGCGTCTTGGGAAATAAGGCAGGGCAAGTGACTAAGGTGTTAGTAGGGGAGCACTTTGGGACTGATGACCATAATTCTATTAGTTTTAAAATAGCTATGGAAAAGGATAGGTCTGGTCCACAAGTTAGAAGTCCTAAATTGGGGCAAGGCCAATTTTGATGGTGTCAGACAAAAACTTTCAAAAGTTGGCTAGGGGTGGCTGTTCGCAGGTGGTCTGGAAAATGGGACTCTTTCAAAAGCGAGATAATGAGAATTCAGGACCAACATGTTCCTGTTAGTGAGAAGGAAAGGCTGGCAGGAGGAGGGAACACTGACCGACTAGAGATATTGAGGCTTTGGTCAAGAAAAAGGAGAAGGCATGTGTCAAGTACAGGTAGCTGAGATCAAGTGAAGACCTTGAGGAGAATACAGGTGTAGAAATGCACTTAAGAGGGAAATCTGGAGGGCAAACATTTGGCAGATAAGATTAAGGAAAATCCAAAGAGAATATACAAGTATATTAATAGGAAAACAGTATCTCAGGAGACAATAGGACCCCTTAAAGATCAATGAGGTTGTCTACGTGTGGAGCCATATGAGGTGGGATCCTAAATGGCTTCTGAAGAAGGGTCTAGACCCGAAACATCAGCTTTCCTGTTCCTCTGATGCTGCTTGGCCTGCTGTTATCATCCAGCTCCACACCTTGTTATCTCAGATTCTCAAGCATCGGCAGTTCCTACTATCTCTGTAAAACCTTTTAGAGAGGTGGGTGCCAAAAGTGGTGGAATGCCTTATTTTTCCCTCCAACTCCATTCTGATTTATTTCCCTCCCTTTCTCCTTACCTTTCCCTCGCCTTTGGCGGTGTTACACTACTTCTGAGAGGTTTTGCATGTAAATTGGTAATTAATTGGAAACACAGGTGACTGTAAGGTGGAGAATAAAGGAAAAAAGTAAAGGTCATTTGGTGATGGAGAAAAAAACAAACAAACATTCAGATGCACATGAAAGCACTTCTGGATGAAAATAGTGAACACACAATAAATACCACAGGCCATTTGGCGATGGAAAAAAATTCAGTGCATGTAAGAATGCTTTTTGATATTTAAAAAAAAATGCATATACAACAATGGCAATTTGGTTGGTGGATAAAGCCAGATATATAAAAAGTGGAACACACAATGGGGCTCTTCTTGTACACTGGTTGCGTCCTACCTCTCAATCACAGATGCATGGGTTCAAATCCCACCTGCCCTGGGGGTTCATTTATATCTCTGAATAGGTTGATAAGAAATATCTGAACACACAAGGGCTCTTGTGTACATTAGAAGTGTCCCTACTACTGGGCCAATAGGCCTGGGATCAAGTTCCACTTGCTCCAGATGTACATAACAGCATCTCTGAATAGTTTGATTTGAAAGGGGAGGTGATATCAGATAATGTTCCGGGGACCAGATTTGAATCCCATCATGGCAAATGGTGGAATTTAAATTCAATTAAAATCTGAATTAAGAGTAAGGATGACAAGGCAACTGTTGTCGATTGTGAGCTGTTGCGGCACAGTGGTAGTATCCCTACTTCTGAGCCAGCAGGCCTTGGGAGTTTATGCCATGTCCTGCTGGGGAGGAACAGGAGCTGGTTCCTGCTTCCTGGAGATTAGAGCTTGGAGAGTGGGGTCTATTGCCTAGAATGAAGACTGGAGAGAAAGAGAGAACCAGCGAGAGAGGCTGACAGACAGTGACAGATGTGGGGATGTTCCCTGGTGATTGCACAATGCTCAGCACCATCCGTGGCTCCTCAGATATTGAAGCAGTCTATGATCTGGATGATATCCAGGCTTGGGCTAAAAAGTGGCAAGAGCCACACAAATGCCAGGCAATGACCATCTCTAATAAGAGACGATTGAACTATCACATTCAATTGTGTTACCATCAGTGAATCTCAACTATCAATTTCCTGGCACTTTCATTAACGACAAACTGAACTGGACTAGCCATCTAAATACAGTGGTGACAAGAGCAGGTCAGAGGCCAGATATGCTTCAGCAAGTAACTTGTCTCCTGACTCCCCAAAGCCTGTCCTTCATCTACAAGGAACAAATCAGGAGTGTGATGGAATACTCTCCACTTGGCTGGATGAGCACAGCTCCAACAACACTCAAGAAGCCTGACACCATCTGAGGCAAAGGCGCCCACTTGATTGGCATCACAACTACAAACATTCAGTCCCTCCATCACTGACACTGAGTAGCAGCACTGTGTACTATCTACCAGATGCACTGCAAAAATATACCAAGGCTCCTTAGACAGCAACTCCCAAAGCCATAACTACTGTCATCTAGAAGGACAAGGGGAGCAGATACATTGAAACATCACAACCTTGCAAATTACCCTCCAAACCAATCACCATCCTGACTTGGAAATGTATCACCGTTCCTCCACTGTCATAGGTCAAAGTCCTGGAACTCTATCCCTAATGACATTTTTGGTCTAACTACACTAAATAGGCTACAGCTGTTCAAGAAAGCAGTGTACCAGTATCTTCTCAAGGGCAATTAGAGATGAGCAATAAATGATCACCCAGCCAGTAAGAACCACTACCTATGTATTCCTTTAATTAAGAAAACATACTAGATTAAGACAACTCAAGGATGATTTCAAGATAAACATACCAAAAGACATCAAAGTGTAAATACAGGGCATAGGTTGAACAGATTAGGCAAAGAGAATACGGCCACAGAACAATCTTGCTATGTAAGTAGAAGCAGAAGCCACATGGTTGTGCCTTATATTGGCTGCCAATAAACTAGAAGACAGGCAAAAGAAAGAACATTAGATGGTTGAACAAAATGTGGCTAACAATATTAAAGGCTGAATTAAAAGCATGACATCTGAATACACATTATATTCACAAAAAGGTTGGTGATTTGAGCAAAGTGAATTAAATAGATTTAACTTAATTGCAATAACAGAGATGTGGGCTACAGGGTGACCAAGACTGGAAAATGAATATCCAAAGATAGGCTTGATTTAGGAGGGGTGGGTGAAATGAAAACAAGATGAGGTAGAATTCCTAGTAAGGGATAATGTCAATATATTAATAAAGAGATGACCTTTACTTGGAAGATGGAGATGTAAAATCAGTTTTCGGTGGAGCTAACAGCAGAGGGAAACAGACACTTTCTGGAATACCAAACTGTAGCACAAACGTCATCCATCCTATAAATCACGAAATTACAAATGAATACAATGTGTATAATTCAAAAATAATGTGTGCTTTCAATTTGTTGATAGAAGACATTAACCAAGTCAGCACTAATATGTGGTGTATAAATTCCTGGAGCATGTACAAGATGGGTTTCCGGAACAGCACATTGAGAAGACAAATCGGGATCTGGCTATTGTAGATTTGGTGCTGTGTTATAAGAAAGGGCTAATTAATAATCTTGCTGTAAAGGGGAGGGGGGCCCTTGGGAAATAGTGACCATAAAATTATAGAATTTTGCATGACATTTTAAAATTAATATTTAAATTTGAGCAAAGGAAATTGTGAGGTAGGGCAATTTGGTAAGGGAGGATTGAGAAAATTCACAAAACGTTTTAGCATCAGGCAAGCAATAGTTAGTATTTGAAAAAAATGCTACAAGGTCTACAACAGATATACATTCCTCTAAGACACAAACATCCAAAGGAAAAGGCAAAAAGATTACATTAGATCAAAGAAAATAGTTGATACAGTCCAGCAATAGTGGTAACCCTGAGAAATGGAAGCAAAGAAGGATTTAGCAAAGGAGAGCCGAGAAGCTGATAAGGGAAAAAAGAATATGAATACAAGGTAGTAAGCAACATTAAGGCAACTGTAAAACCCTCTTCTGACATATGAAAAGAAAAAGATTGGCTAGGATAAATTTGGGCACATTACAGTTGAGTACAGGAGAATACACAGTGGAGAACAGGACAATGGTGGAGAAACTAAAAAGTTACTTTGAAGAAAAAAAAAATCTGCCTATCGCACCTTCTAGATGGCAGACGGCATGTGGTATTATCTATGCAAGATGATTGCGCACAAGCAGTGTGCTGCAAAGATCGGTGCTGGGTCCACTGCTTTTTGTCATTTGTATAAATAATTGAATGTGAATAGAGAAGGATTAGTTAGTAAGTTTGCAGATGATACCAAAATTAGTGGTGATGTGGACAATGAAGATGATTATCTCAGCGTACAACAGGACCTTGATCAGATGGGCTGAGGAGTGGCAGGTGGAGTTTAATTAAGACAAATATGAGGTATTGCATTTTGGTTCAGGGCAGGATAGACTTAATGGTAAGGTCCTGGGGAGTGTTGCTGAACAAAGCAACCTTAAGGTGCAGGTTCACAGTTGCATGTAAGTGGAGTCATAGATAGACAGGGTAGTGAACAAGGCATTTGGCACGCTTGCCTTTGTTTGTCAGTGCATTGAGAATTTGAGTTAGGTTGTCATGTTGTGCCAATACAGGATATTCGTTACGCCACTTTTGGAATACTGCATTCGATTCTGGCCTCACCGCATAGAAACAATGTTGAAAAATTTAAAAGAGTGCAGAAAAGATTTACAAGGATGTTGCTGGGATTGGAAGATTTGAGCTTTAAGGAGGAGCAGAATAGGCTGGGGCTATTTTTCCTGGACCGTCGGAGGCTGAGGTGTGACCTTATAGAGGTTTATAAAATCATGAGGAGCATGGATAAGGTGAATAGACAAAGTTTTTTCCCAGGGTAGGGGAGTCCAAAACTAGAGGGTGTAGGTTTAAGATGAGAGGGAAAGATATAAACGGGACCTAAGGGGTAACATTTTCATGCAGAGGGTGATGCATGTATGGAATGAGCTGCCAGAGGAAGTGGTAGAGACTGATAAAATTACAATATTTAAAAGGTATCCGGATGGGTACAATAATAGGGAGGGTTTGGAGGGATATGAGCCAGGTGCTGGCAAATGGACTAGATTTATTTAGGATATCTGGATGGCATGGACAAGTTGGACCAAAAGGTCTGTTTCTGTGCTATACAACTCTACGACTATTTCTTGGACTATTTACCATGGAGAACGACATGGAAGCTAGGGAACACAGGGAAGAAAGAAGACACAGAAAATCTCCCAGAATATGCTAGGACATACAGAAAAAATATAATGTAAAACAGAGTGAAATAATGAACAATTTTGAAAGGGTAAGGAAGGATATTCTGTTTCCACTAATTGGTACGTCAGTAGCTAGGGTCACAATTTCAGCTGAGAGTGGGAATAAGGAGAAACTTTTAACTTAGAGAATCGTTAAGATTTGGAATACACTGCCTGTGAGAGTTGTGGAGGTGGATTCCATAGGATGTTTCAAAAGAGAGCTGGATATGTATTCGAAAATGATGAATTTAGAGGGGTCCAGAGAGGGCTGGAGAATGGAAATAGCTCTTTGAGGGGCTGGTCCAGAATCAATGGGTCAAACTGCCTCCTCTGTACTGTGAAACTGTATGATTCGCGATGACAGAAGATGTAAGAATTGAATAGTTAGAAAATAATTACAAGGCTGGGCAGAATTGACATGAATTTATGAAAGGAGATTTACAAGGATATTGCCTGGATAGAGCATTTCAGCTATTAAGAGAAACTGGATAAGCTCAAGTTGTTTTCTTTGGAGAAGGGTGGGGGGATGGTGGAGGGGGAGAAACAGATAAAGGGTTATAAGGTTATGAGGGGTATTAATAGGGGAATAGAAAGCAGCTGTTCCCTTTACTTGAAAGGTCAATAACAAATGGGCATAATTTTAAAGTGAAAGGCAAGAGATTTAGAAGGGATTTGAGGAAAATCCCTTTCGTCCAGATGGCCATGGCCATGTAGGATACACTGCTGGGAGTGCAGTTGAGGCAAGAGACCTCACAACCTTTATAAAGCATTTGGACGAGCACTTGAAATGTAATAACATTCAAGGCTACGGGCTTAGTCTGGGAAAGTGGGATTAATATAGGTAGTAGAGATAACAAGGTGTAGAGCTGGATGAACACAGCAGACCAAGCAGCATCACAGGAGCAGGAAGGTCTGATGAAGGGTCTAGGCCCGAAACGTCAGCCTTCCTGCTCCTCTGATGCTGCTTGGCCT
>NC_063359.1:2390369-2426767 GCF_021869965.1 Rhincodon typus
GAAGGGTCTAGGCCCGAAACGTCAGCCTTCCTGCTCCTCTGATGCTGCTTGGCCTGCTGTGTTCATCCAGCTCTACACCTTGTTATCTCAGATTTTCCAGCATCTGCAGTTCCTACTATCTTTAATATAGGTAGTAATGTATTTTGGTGCTACAGACTCAATGGCCAAAGGATTCTTCTGTATGTATGATTCTATGATGTAGTAAGTACTCCAGGCAGGATAAAAATAATCAGCAAATGTGTCATTAAAGAAATACATATAGTCAGTGTAAAAGTGAAGTTACAGTAATCAGGAAATAGCTGTCAGTGAGTTGAAAAATAAAATCAGGACAATTGGTCAACAAATCAGAGCTGAAAATTTAATAATAGATCCTGCAGCATCAGACTTGATAATATATAGATGCTTAAAAGGCAAGATAGCATGTTTTATCACCCAGAAAGCTACTGAAGTGACTTTACAAATATTATTCCAGACTTATAAATCAATCTTTATGAACAAGCTAGGAAATCATCTTTGGCTATTCATGATTTTAAGGTAGGGGATGTGTTACATATAAAACAACATGCTTACAGGCAAAAAAACAGAGAAATTAACTCAATGAGGGGAGAGATTAAGTTCACGATCGTCAATGACATTGAATAACTGAGTCATAGCAGCTGCAGCTTACATACTGTGATGGTGTCAAAACCAGATGAGTCACAAAAATTCAGTGTTGATTATTGCAAAGTTAACATAGTAAGAAAAAAAAGACATATATCCCATTCAAAGACTGGAGGACTGCATTGAAGGAATTGGACACGCATAATAGCCACAAAAATTGACTTGCTGAAAATTCCTTTGACTGATATAGTCATAGAAATATCAGTTTTTGTAACACTGGATAGACTTAATGCAAAGTCATGCCATTTGGAATGAAAAATGCGGTGCAACAATTAACCAATAAAGCCACTGACTGACTATGTAACTACTGATAATTTAAATAATAATGTCAACAGAGAGAATGAAGCTGATATGTTTAGCAACAAATAGTAACTGCATAGTTTGGACTGACAACTTGGCTGTGCCCGACAAAAACTGCAAAGAAGATTTTACACATTTTGACTGAATTGTTTGATCAGGTAAAAAAATCTAATCTGGTTATAAATCGGGTAAAAGTATATTTACCAAAACATAAGTGACTCCACGGGCCACACTGTGGGACAAAGCTAAGTAACACCTAAATAAGTAAAACTAAGAGCTATTTTGGATTTTCTCAAGCCTAGGCAAAACATGAAATTTTGCAATATGTTGGCACAATTGGATTTTATTGGATGTTTGTTCCAAATTTCAGCACTGAGTGGCAAAGTTTGTCTTAAAAAAAGACTGAAAATTTAAACTGGCACAAGAAGGTCAGGATGCAAGCAACAAATTCTGAAAAGCTGATCAAACTGGTTGCTAATGCTAACAACATCCGCATGGTACTGTTGCATTATAGAAGAGCTTAAATGGGTATCAACAGCCTATCCTACTTATTTTTTGAAGGAACTGAATGTCAACAGAAATATTGAACAGTGGATAACGCTGGCCTGAGTATAGGAGATGGTATTGTCAACAAGGGCACAGCACCTAGCAAAGCCATGTGCTTTGGGGTAAATGGCAGACATTAATTGTAATAGAAAGGAGACAAATGGAAATGGATAGAAACTGAAAAATCATCAAGGCTGCAGAGATAGTAACGTAAATGGACAGGTGGGAGGAGGGGAATGATCATTAGTCTCAGCAGTGCTTGCAATTTACTCATAAGGACATGAAATTGAAACCTTGCTATCTTTGCAATAAACTCAACTGCACAATAAGCAGACAAAATGATTGCCACTGCATAGAGGACCGAGTAAGTTACTGTTTCTCTGTTTGGGGGCAAAGTAAAATTTCTTGCATGTGAGGCCCTGCTAATTCATGACCTAATCATGAATCCACTGATTTTAATGGCAGATGGTTGGCACTGCACATTAAATTTCATTGAAAGGTCATTCTTTTGGCAAATAATTCACATTACAATTTATAGCCTCAAGCAATCAAAACCATTACATACTTTGCACAATTGATTTGCTGCCTTGTGAGATACTCAAAGCTACACAGGCACAAACTTCACTTAGCTTTGCCACTTCTGAAACATTTTTTATACCTGACACTAAAATGCAATGTTTCTGAGCTGCCGCATTTTCAAACTTCACCATAAGTATGTAACGACATGGCGTGTGATGGTCAAAGGGAGCTTTTCTTTTGGGAGGGTGGCTATTATTGTGGTGACTAAATGACTGAATCGCATCATCTCAACACAACACGAGCACTTTGGGTCTGCAATTTACATTTAGATGGGGGTTACATACTTCAGAGATCCATATCAAGGCAAAACATTTGCTTCCATATATATAGTTAAAGCCACCATGTAAAGCGTACATTAAATGCACTGCAGTTCAAGAAGGCAGCTCACCACTACCTTCTCATCAGCAACTAGAAGAGCAATAAATACTAGCCCAGTCAGTAATGCCACATAAGTGGATGCAAAACAAAGAGTATAACATGTAATTTCATTGTGATTGATGTGATGGACTAAGATTCTCATTCTCACAGATTATCTGTTCCACTCATTCGAGACTGAACTAGGGCTTGGAGGATTCCTTGTTTCCTTGTTGAACAAAAAGGCAACATCAAGGAACATATCAATTTCAATGCTGTCACCAAGGACTGCAAAAACAAGAAGCTCCATTAGCAGCCATAGAGTCATTCAGCACGGAACAGACCGTTCGTTCTAACCAGTCCATGCCGAACATAATCCCAAACTAAACTAGTCCCACCTGCCTGCTCCTGGCCTGTTCCCCTCCAAATCTTTCCTATTCACTTATCTATCCAAATGTCTTTCAAATGTTGTAATTGTACCCGCATCCATCAGGAAGTTCATTCCACATACGAACCACCCTCTGTGTAAAAAATTTGCCTCATGTCTTGTTTAAATCTCTCTCCTCTCACCTTAAAACTGTGCCCCCTTGCCTTGAAATTCCCCATCTTAGGGAAGAGACAACTACCATCAACTCTATCCATACCTCTCATTATTTTATAAACTTCTATCAGGTCAACTCTTGACCTCCTACACTCCAGTGAAAAAGTCCCAGCCTATCCAGCCTTTCCGTATAACTCAAACTTTCTATACCCAGAAACATCCTGGTAAATCCCTTCTGAACCCTCTCCAGCTTGATACTACCGTTCGTATAACTGGATGACCAGAACTAGACACAGTATTCCAGAAGAGGCCACACCAATGTCTTGTACAACCTCAACATAATGTCGCAACTCCTTTACTCAAAAGACTGAGCAATAAAGCCAAGCATGCCAAACGCCTTTTTAACCATCCTGTCTATATGTGATGCAAACTTGGGTCCCTCTGTACTGCACTATCCACGGCCCTACCATTAATTGTATAAGACCTACCCTTGTTTGTTGTACCAAAATGCAGTACTTAGCATTTATCCAGATTGAACTCCATCTGACATTTTTCAGCCCATTGACCCATTTGGTCAAGATCCCTTTGTAATCTTAGAAAACCTTCTTCATTGTCTACAATGCCACCAATTTAGGTGTTGTCCGCAAAGTCACTAATCATGCCTTCTATATTCTCATCCAAATCATTTATATAAATGACAAACAAAAGAGAACCAAGAACCGATACGACCTCTACAGGAAGAGCCAGCCTTTGAAGATACCTGGGGGGTGCTGAATGACCAGATTCTAAATTGCTATCTACAGCTGTCAGAGAACAAGTGCAGGCAGAGACTGAATGTCTCCCATGACAACCACCGAACTGCTGCAGCATGACTTACACTTAGTAGTAGTAGATGGCCATTCGATCCAGTGGCCGTCAAGGTTACACTGCCTGAATTTTTATGCCAATAGCACCTTTCAAGGGGCAACTGGACACCTGTGTGACATTTCCCAATCCTTGGTCCACAAATGCATCAGAATGATGGTGATGCTCTTTTTTCTAGATTACATCAGTTTATATTCTATGCTCATGGTGAGAAGAGTCAAGCAGTTAGAGGAGTGAGATTTTTCCAACATCACTAGGTGCAGAGCACAATAGACTGCACCCACATTGTTTTGAGAACGCCTACCACCAACTTATAAAGTTTGTCAAATGGAAAGGTTTCCTTACATCACTGACCAACTCATCTGTGACAATCAATGCCAGATTTTGGAAGAGTTCAACAAATATCGAAGGAGCTACTACAATGCATACAAACTCACAGGTTCCTGTGTGCTTGAAATGGACCATACAAGGGAGACTACTAGGAGACAAGGACTAGCCTCTCCAAATATGGCTGATGATATTCTTAAGAAACCTTCATACTGACACAGAACAGAGAAAAAATGCTGCCCATGCTTCTGTTGGGGCTATAGTGGAACCAATCATAGGTCTGCTGAGGCTGAGGTTTCAATGGCTTCATTGTTCTAGCTGGGCTTTGCAGTAAAGCTCAGAATAGACGAGTTCTGCAGGGCAGGCCCTACCACTATCCCTACATATTTCTTGTAACTTCAATGTAATCCACATTAAATTACTGCAATCGACAGAGTGACAGTTCAAGGATCTGTGACATATGGTGCTTTCTGCAGTCAAAGAGCTGGTTGCTTCTGAGAGATGTGTAAAGTGTGGCTATGCAACTTCCATCATCCTTGGGATGTCTGAAAAGATTGCTCATATGACAAAATGATGGGACGTCATCAAGTCTAATAGCTACAAAGAAACTGGACCAGACATTCTAAGTGAACGCATATCTACAAAAGTGCAGCATTATTTACAACAAGTTGTCACCCATGCTACCTACAAACAAATCCTCAGTCTTTATCTTCCTTTCTCGCCCACCACATCCAAGTACAGTGACAACTTCCATAACTGGGATGGAGGGAGCCTACTTTATAGTTGGCTCTGTTGACTTGAGATACGTAGCTGGTCATCTTCAGGGGTGAGTATCGTCTACATGCCGTGGTGTTAGTGTGTGTCTGTGTAGGGACAGAGCACCTCTGGAGTTCCCTGAGAATAAACTTGTCAGTCCTCTGGGTGGCTCCACCTCCCTCTGGGCTTCTGTCAGGAAGGATGGGGCCACTGGAGTGAAGTTGAAGTGTCTTGTCCCTCTCTCACTTTGCCATGGATTCTCAGCACTAATGGCTGCAACGCTAAGAATACAGATCTGTTTACATATCCAGCATTGAGTGTTTTGAACCTAGGTCTCCATGGTAGTCAAGCTGTTCATTTCAGATCCAGCATGAAACTGATAATGTTAGTAGACTCCACCATCATTTGATCCACTGCCAATAGCAAATCTGTCTAATGTTTCCCAGCCTCTCTGAGCATTTTAGTTATCTTCTGTCTGAAGCTAAGCAGGTGCCAAGTGTCCCACAGTTCTCTGAAAGCCGTCACCTGTGGCGTTTCTTCTTCAACTAGCTGCAGAGATGTGTCAGCGCTGTGCTCACCAGATTAATCTAAACAGGGAATATAACAAACTGAAAGTTTGAATTTGTGGAGGGTGCAGGTGAAGGTCTTGCGGGTGCATCCTCTGAGGATAGGCTGAGGGTTGGAGGTGCTGAATAAGAGAGAATTAGTTGTGAGAAAAGGGCTAAAAAGCTTAGGATAAGAATGGGACTGGTATTAATGGAAGAGCAGCACTGTACAGCACAATTAAGTTCAATCAGTTGCTTTATGGTTCATAGAATCCCTACAATGTGGAAACAGGCTATTCAGCCCATTAAGTCTGCACCAATCCTACGAAGAGCACCCACTCGGACCCAGCACCCCATCCTATCCCCATAGCCCCACATTTGCCATGGCTAATCCATCTAACCTACACATCCCTGGACACTATTGGGCAACTTAGCATGGCCAATCCACCTAACCTACACGTTTGGACCATGGGGGAAAACCAGAGCACCTGGAAGAAACACATGCAGACATTGGGAGAATGTGCAAACTCCACACAGACAGTTGCCTTCGGGTGGAATTGAACCCAGGTTCCTGGTGCTGTGAGGCAGCAGAGTTAACCACTGACCCACTATGCTGCCCAATTGTCCCAACCTCGCCACACAAACAACTGCTCTCTTCTCAAGTGGACTCAAGTATTCTCTTCTCACATGGGAAGAGCAACCTGACCACACTCTGCTGGTGTTCTTGACCCTTACTGCTCAGTTATGAGATTCTGTCCTGCAATGACACAGGAGAGCATGGTGGCTTAGTGGTTATCACTGCTGCATCACAGCGTCAGGAACCTGGGCTCAATTCGAGTCTTGAGTGACTGATTGTGTGGAGTTTGCACATTTTCACTGTATCTGCAAGGGCTTCTGTTGGGTGCTCCCATTTTCTCCCACAGTCCAACAATGTACAGGTTAGATGGATTGGCTATGTTAAATTGCCCTGTAGTGTCCAGGGATGTGCAGGCTAGGTGGATTAGCCATGTTAAATGTGGGGTTACGAGGATAGAGTTGGTCTAGGTGGGGTGCTCTTTGGAGTGTCAGTGTGGACTTGATGGGCTGAATGGCCTCTATCTAAAAGGATTCCATGACATTGAGAATGATGGGAGAGGTGTTACTTATGCTGAGGTAGGTGAGATTGTGAGATATCACCAGTGAATGTGTAGGAAATTCAGGGAACAGGAAAGGTTACAAGCTTGGGAGGTGAGTCAAGCCATTCAGAGGATGGACATGCTACATGCAATGGTGACAGTAGTAGACCATGGGCCTTGATGAGCCACATTAGCATTGGCAGATTTAGATTCAGCATTGGTGGCCTTGTGAATATAAGGTAGCAGAGAGAAAATGGTGGCACTTAGCCTTAAGGTCATTAACCTTCCTGCACTGCTGTACAATTGGCTCTGGAGACCACAATGACCTGAGCCACTCTGTCCATACTGTCTTCATCTGGTGGTCTGGTCTTCTTTAGGCAGCTGGAAGAAATAATACTGCCCTTCTCTCCATCACTACCTATAAACACCTTTCCCTGTGAAACAGTGTGCCAGCTTCCCTCTCTGCATCACGGCATCAGTGATGGTGGTCAAACAGCACTATGTGAGGGGCAATTCTGGTTTACAGTGTCTGAAGTGCTGTGGAGCAAATGCTTAAATTTAACTCAGTAATGTGAAGTCACAAAGTCTCAGCACTAGGAAGCACTTTTGTTGCTCTTGCCATTGGATTTCATGAGCTGAATTCTTTAGAGGCCAGTTTCATAATTAATGAGCTAAAAAATGGATAACAGCATGAGAAAAGTTACATGGACAAGGCGAACTGCCCTTCACGAATGCCACTGAAAAAATATTCTGCCACTAATGGAAATTCAGCCCTATGGAACTAAACAATGTACCTATGACCCGAAAGAAATTTCCAGAGCGCTATTTTTCCAGTGAGATCAATTTTACTTTAAAGGGACCTTGTTTAAACATGCACAATGTTTTATATGCATCATGAAGGAACACGTTCAGATATCTATGTGATAAGACCATAAGATTTAGGAGTAGAATTAGGCTATTTGGCCCATCGAGTCTTTTCATGCTTTCAATCTTGGCTGATATGTTTCTCAACTCCATTGTCCTGCTTTCTCCCCGTAACCCTTGATCCCTTACTAATAAATGTGATTCAGAAGGAGTATTGTAGAATTTGAGAAATGCATTACTAATACGATTGGGGTAGAATCTTAAAATGGGATTTTGAATATATGTTTGGACAACATGCTATTTAGACAATGTTACTCTTATTTAACTTGCTTGAATTAGATCACCACAGAAAAACTGGGTTACCTCTAATGAGACAGAGCACTGTGATATTTGACACATCAGTGCTTGCTTTGTGTTGAAATTAAGTGCTACAAAGCAAGTTCTGAAGTAGAGAACCTTATAAAGGCATATAAAACCTTAAAAACACTAAATATGGAGAAATGCATATGTAACATTCTATCACTATGTGACTCAGAGGAACATGAAGCTAGTTTTTTAAAGCAATTCTTCACATGCTAATCACCCTAATATTCAAGCCACTAGTTAAGTTATATTTCTGATGGGAGAAAAATTACCTTGGAGAACTAAGGAAATGGTTTTAAAAATGTTGCTAGTAGTATTTTAGCTCAAAGCACTGTTTCCTGTGGAATCGATGGATATAGGATCCTCCTTGGCAAATATTTTACATGAAATTCTATTCTAGAAACATACTGAATATAGTATATATAGCTATTGATTATCTTACAGATAAGTGTTCATTGTGGGATAGTGTACAGTGTATTACACGTGCGAGTGAGAAATCATTTCAGATTGAATTTGCAGGCTGGAAAAAATAGGATGGCGAAGTCTTTAAAATGAAATGGGTCAACGCAAATCATCAAAGATGATGAAAACTATCATCTGCAGTTTGAGAGACAGAAGCTTGAATCAGATGTAATGGATATTACAATGGAGTAATGGTAACTATAAAGACATGTGTAAGGAACTATCCAGAGTTGATGAAAGGGAAGCCTAGCAGGGAAGATGGTGGAGAAGCAATGGCAGGAGTTTCTGGGGGTAATTTGGGAGGTAAAGAAGAAATTCATCCCAAGGAAGACAAACATAATAAGTGGAAGTAAAGGAAACCATTGGCTGATAAGAGAAGTTACGGACAGCATAAAAGTGAAATAAAAAAAATACGATGTCGTGAACATTTATGGGAAGCCAGAGAATTGGGAAGCTTTTAAAAGCCAGCAGAGGACATTTTGAAAAAGCAATAAGGGTGGAAATGATGAAATATAAGTTAACTAGTAATATAAAGTATGATTACAGTAGGTTTTTTTTTAAACAAAAGGCGAGAGAAGCAAGAGTGGACACTGCACCACTGAAAAATGAGGCTGGAGAAGGACTAATGGAAAGCAAAGAAATGGTG
This sequence comes from Rhincodon typus, assembly GCF_021869965.1. Classification (NCBI taxonomy): domain Eukaryota; kingdom Metazoa; phylum Chordata; class Chondrichthyes; order Orectolobiformes; family Rhincodontidae; genus Rhincodon; species Rhincodon typus. The sequence goes on from NC_063359.1 coordinate 2,399,292, forward strand.
GAGTACTAAACTATGCTTTGCATCAGTCTTTATGGTGGAAGACACTAGTAGCATACCAGAACTTCAAGAGAGTCAGGGGGCAGAAGTGAGTATTGTGGTCATCCTCATGGGGAAATGAAAGGGAAAAATGGATAAGTCACCTGGACCAGATAGACCGTACCCAGTGTTCTGAAGGAGTTGGCTGAGGAATTGTGGAGACATTGGTGGTGATCTTTCAGGAATCACTGGAGTTAGGGAGGATCCCACAGCACCAAAAAATGGCCAAAGTAACGCCGCTGGTTAAGAAGAGAGGGAGGCATTAGACAGGAAATTATAGGCCTGTTAGGTTTACCTCAGTCATTGGCCAGCTAATCAGAGTTCAGGACCAGCTTATTCCTCTTAGTATGAAAAATAAGATGGCGATATTCAGGAACCCTGGATGACAAGAGATATTGAAAGGTTAGTCGAAGTGAAAAAAAAACAAGTATAGGAAACTGAAATCAGACAAGGTCCTGGAGGAATATAAAGGAGCCAGAAAGAACTTACACAAGAAATTAGGAGGGCTAAAAGATGCCATGAAATGTCCTTAGCAAGTAGGACTAAAAAGAATTTCACAGCATTTTATATGTACATTAGAAACAAGAGGGTAGCTGGGGAAAGGATAAATCCACTCAAGGACATAGGAGGGAATTTATGCGCGGAGCCAGAGGAAGTGGGTGAGAACCTTAATGAGTACTTCACACTGGTATTCACAAAGAGTATATGGATGATGGTAAGATTAGGGAGAGGTATGTTAATATTGACACGTCCTAGAATATTAAGAAGGTGGTGGTATGAAAAACATTAAAGTAGATTAAGTCCCCAGGCTTGATATGATCTATCACAGGATACTGAGGGAGGCAAGGGCGGAGACTGCTGGGGGCCTTGATAGAGATCTTGGTATTCTCTTTAGCCATAGTCAAGGTACCAGTAGAGTGGAGAACAGCTAATGTTGTTCCTTTGTTTAGGGATGGCAAATGGGAATAATCCAGGGAGTTATTAAACCTTACATTGGTTGTATGGAAATTACTGAAGAAGGGTCTTAGGGACAGGATTTATGTGCGTATAGAAAAGAATGGACTTATTAGGGATAGTCAGCATAGCTTTGTGAGGGTAAGGTTTTGGCTCACAAATTTGATTGTTTTTTGAGGAAGTGACAAAGATGACTGATGATTGTAAGGAAGTGGATGTTGTCTACATCAACTTAACTAAAACACTTGACAAGGTCTCACACATTAGGCTGGTCCAGAAGACTAAGTCACATGGAATCCACGGAGAGTTCTTAAGTTGGATACAAAATTGGTCTGGTCTTGAAGACAGAAGGTGGTTGTGAAGGGTCATTTTTCTGACTGGAGGTCTGTGATCAATAGTATTCAACAAGGATCAGTGCTAGCACTTCTGTTATTTAAAAATGTATATAAATGATTTGGACAAAAAAGTAGATAGTCTGATTAGTAAGTTTGCAGATGACACAAAAATTGGTGTTGTGGACTAAAGACACAGCAGGATATAAAAATAGAAGTTGCTGGAAAAGCTCAGCGGATCCGGCAGCATCTGTGAAGAAAAAAATCAGAGGTAATGTTTCGGGTCTGATGACCCTTCTTCAAGGAAGGGTCACTGGACCCAAAATGTTAATTCTGATTTTTGTCTTCACAGATGCTGCCAGACCTGCTGTGCTTTTCCAGCAACTTCTATTTTTGTTCCTGATTTACAGCATCTGCAGTTCTTTTAGTATAGATCAGAGTACAGATCAGTTGGAAAATTGGGTGCAAAAATGGCAGATGGAGTTTAATCTGGACAAGTCTGAGGTGTTGCATTTTAGGAGGTCAAGTGAAATTTGAAAGTTTCCACTAAATGGCAGGACCCTTAGGAACATCCAAGTGACATCCTGGTAACCCTCTTCTGCACCCTCTCCAAAACTCCAGATCCTTCCTATGGTGTGGCAACCGTAACTGCACACAATACTTTAAATGTGTCATAAAGTATGACTTGCCCATGTTGTTAGGGACAAGGTATTGGCATGGATAGAGGGTTCGCTGACTGGCTGAAAGCAGAAAGTGAGGATAAAGGGATAACAAGGTGTAGAGCTGGATGAACACAGCAGGCCAAGCAGCATCAGAGGGGCAGGAAGGCTGACGTTTTGGCCTAGACCCTTCTTCAGAAATGGGGGAGGGGAAGGGGATTCTGAAATAAATAGGGAGAGAGGGAGAGGCGGATAGAAGATGGATAGAGGAGAACATAGGTGGAGAGGACACAGACAGGTCAAAGAGGCGGGGATGGAGCCAGTAAAGGTGAGTGTAGGTGGGGAGGTAGGGAGGAGATAGGTCATTCCAGGGCGGACGGACAGGTCAAGCGGGCGGGATGAGGTTAGTAGGTAGGAGATGGAGGTGGGGCTTGAGGTGGGAGAAGGGGATAGGTGGGAGGAAGGACAGGTTAGGGAGGCGGGGACGAGCTGGGCTGGTTTTGGGATGCGGTAGTGGGAGGGGAGATTTTGAAGCTTGTGAAGTCCACATTGATACCATTGGGCTGCAGGGTTCCCAAGCAGAATATGAGTTTGCTGTTCCTGCAACCTTCCGGTAGCATCGTTGTGGCATTGTTGCTAGATTTGCAGATGACATAAAGATAGATTGAGGGACAGGTAGTGTTGAAGAGATGGGAAACTGCAGACAGACTTGGACAGGCTGGGAGAGTGGGCAAAGAAGTGGCAGATGGAATAATGTGAGAAAGTGTGAAGTTATGCACTTTGGTAGGAAGAATAGAGGTGTAGACTATTTTCTAAGTGGGGAAAGGCTTCGGAAATCTGTAGCCCGAAGGAACTGAGGAGTTCCAGTTCAGGATTCTCTTAAAGTTAACTCACAGGTTCAGCTAACAGTTAGGAAGGCAAAAGCAATGTCAGCATTCTTTTCAAGGAGGGGGAGGCTAAAATAGAACAGCAAGGATGTACTGCTGAGGCTGTACAAGGCTTTGGTTAGACCGCATTTGGAATATTATGAGCAGTGTTGCGTCCTCTATCTGAGGAAGGCCTTGGAGGGGGTCCAGAGGACGTTTGAAAGAATGATCCTGGACAATTTCGGCTTGTCATATGAGGAGCGGTTAAGGACTCTGGGTCTGATGGAGTTTCAAAGAATGAGTGGCGATCTGACTGAAACTTACAGAATTACGGAGAGGCCTGGACAGAGTGGACGTGGATATGTTTCCACTAGTAGGAGAAGCTGACTCAGCTGTATTTTACCATGCTTTTCCGAAGACATAGCCTCAGATTAAAGGGAAGACACATTAGAACCGAGATGAGGAAGTGTTTCTTCAGCCAGACGTTGGTGAATCTTTGAAATTCACTGCCTTAAAAGGATCTTGATTAGAACCATAAAAATTATTTAGCACAGAAGGAGGCCATTTGTCCATAGTGACCCAAAGATACCCAGATGCCCTTTCTCATCCCATCTTCCTGCACATGAGCTATAGCCCTGCAGCTTACAGCACTTAAGGTGCAGATCCATGTACTTTTTGAAAAAGTTAAAGGTCTCTGTCTGCACCACCAATACAATCAGCGAATTCCAGATACCCACCAACCTCTACGTGAAAATGTTTTTTCTCGTCCCCTCTAATCCCTTTGCCACTTAATTGAATCTATGATCTCTGGTTTTTGAACTGTCTACCAAGGAAAACAAGTTCCTCCTGTCTACTTTATCCCTCACAATTTTGTATACCTCAATCATATCACCTCTCAGGCTTTTCCGTTCCAAGGAAAACAATCCCAACCTCTCCAATCTCTCCTCGCAGGTACAATTCTCTAGCTCTGGCAATATTCTAAGAAATTTTCTCAGCACTCTCTACAAAGCATTTACATCCTTCCTGTAATGTGGTGACCAGAACTGCACACAATACTCTAGTTGTGGCCTTACTAATGTCGTATACAGTTTCATCACTATATCCCTAGTTTTATATTCTACACCTTTGCCAATGAAAGAGAGCATATCATATCAAAGATAGTAAGAACTGCCAATGATGCAGTCAGAGATAACACAGTATGGAGCTGGAGAAACACTGCAGGCCAGGCAGCATCAGAGGAGCAGGAAAGCTGACATTTCAGATCGGGACCCTTCTTCAGAAATGGGGGAGGGAGAAGGGAGCTCTGAAATAAACAAAGACAGGAGGGGTGGGGCTGGGAAAGGTAGGTGGGATGGTGATAGGTGAGTGGAGGTAGGCAGTGGTGGGGATTGGTTAGTGAGGTGGGAGGAGCGGATAGGTGGGAGAGAAGACAGACAGGTTGTGTCACGTCAAGGAGGCGGGGATGAGAGGGAGGGTTGGTCATGGGATGAGGCCGGGGGTGGGGAGATTTTGAAACTAGTGATGTCCACATTAAGACCATTGGGCTGTAGGCTCTCAAGGCGGTATATGAGGTGCTGCTCCTCCAGTTTCCGGGTGGCGTCATTGTGACACTGGAGGCGGTCCAGGATGGACATGTCGTCCAGGGAGTGGGAGGGAGAACTAAAGTGGTTCGCAACTGGAAGGTGTTGTAATTTGTCGCGAACAGAGCGCAGGTGCTCTACAAAGCGATCTCCGAGCCTCTGCTTGGTCTCACCAATGTAGAGGAGGCCACATCAGGAGCAGCGGATGCAGTAGACCACATTAACAGATGTGTAACGGATCTGTCTGATATGGAAGGATTTTTTGGTTCTTTGGATGGAGGTGAGGGGGGAGGTGTAGGGGCAGGTGTAGTACTTCCTGTGGTTGCAGTGAAAGGTGCCGGGGGTGGTAGGGCTAGTGGGGAGTGTGGAGCTGACGAGGGAGTAGTGGAGAGAGCGGTCTCTACAGATGGCAGATAGGGGTGGGGAGGAAAATATATCCTTGGTTGTGGGGTCAGATTGCAAGTGGCAGAGGTGGTGGAGAATGACACTTGAATCCGAAGGTTATGGGGTGATACGTGAGGACAAGGGGGATTCCATCTTTGTTTTTGTTGCGGGGAGGGGATGTGAGGGCAGAGGTGCAGAAAACGCAAGAGATGCGGTCGACAGCATTTTCGACCACTGAAGGGGGGAAGTTGTGGTCCTTGAAATAAAGGACATCTGGAATGTTCGGGAGTGAAGCTTGGGAGCATTTCATATGTCTTCTTTACAATCTTATCCACCTGTATTGCTACCTATAGGAACCTGTGCAGTTACATGCCAAGATCTCTTGCTTCATCTCAGCATATTCCCATTTTTTGTGTATCCCCTTTTACTGTTGGCACTCCCTAAAAGCATTACCTTGCACTTACCAGAGCTGAACTCAATCTGCCACATTTCTGTCAACATCACTAACCCACCTACATTATGTTGAAGCTTATAGCTATCCTCTGCACTATCCACTACACGGCCAATTTTTGCGCCATCTGCAAATTTCCCAATTGTGCCCCCATGTTCAAGTCCAAATCATGAAAGTATAACAAACAGCAAGCCATGTGGAACACCACCTGAAACAGCTTTCTATTCACAAGGGGAGCCATCAACTATTACCCTTTGTTTTCTGTTATTAAGCTAACTTTGGATCCAATTCGACACATTACGCTGTAAACATGGGCTTTTATTTTTTTGACCAGTCTGCCATGTGGGACCTTGTCAAATGTCTTACTAAAATCCATGTAGACAACATCCATTCCACTGCCCTCATTGATCCTCCTTGTCAATTCTTCAAAGAATTCAATAAAATTTGTAAGGGACAAAGGCCTTTCTAAGTGACAGTTCATCCGATCTCTCAGGATTGATTCTCACAATATGCCCACCACCAGAGTAAGACTAACTGATCTAAAATTATTTGGCATTTTCTTGTACTCTTTTTTTAAAACAATGGAGCAACAAATTCCATTCTTCCAGTCCACCAGCACCTCACCTGTATCTAGTGAAGACTGGAAAATAATCCTCAGAGCATCTGCTATTTCCTCTCTGACCCATTTCAACATCCTTGGGAACAATATACCCAGCCCTGACAACTCATTCACTTTCAAGGAATCCAACTACTCTAACACCTCTTCTTTCGTTATGATTATTTTGTCCAATATTTCACACTGTTTCTCTTGGATTACTAGACCAACATCATCCCTTTCCTTTGTGAATACCGAGACAAAGAATTCATTTAAAATTCTTCTCATATCCTGTCCATCATCACACAAGTTCCTTTATTCATCACTGATACTAACTTTTCCTTAACTACCCTTTTTTTCTTTATATGCGGGGGTAAAAAATTTTGGATTTTCCTTTATTTGTTTGCTAATACTTTTTCATGCCTTCCCTTTGATTTTTTTTTAAGTTGATCCCTTTAATTTCTATACTCCTCTAGGCTATCTGCAATTTTGAGTTTTTTTGTGACTATCATCAGCTTTCTTTTTCTATTTAACCTCTCCCTGTATTTTTCTAGACAACCATGGGGGTCTAGCTTTGGCAGTACATTCTTATTTTTGGAGGGGACATGTCTACTTTGTGCCCCAAGGTTCTCACATTTTAGTGCCTCCCAGTGGGAGACCACTGATTTATCCTTTAGTAGTCCTGTCCAGTCCACCTCAGCCAAATCCTTTCTGAGTTTTGTAAAATTTGCCTTCTCCCAGTTTAAAACATTTACACCTGTCCTTTTATCACTGTCCTTTTCCACAATACTAAATACTGAATTTTGGTCACTATCCCTGATATGGCCACTCACTGTCACTTCACCCACTTGCCCATCTTCATTTCCCAAAACTGAATCCAGAATTGCGTCTACTCTGATTAGACTTGTCACATATTGTTTAAAAAAAATTCCTGGACACAGTAAATGAATTTTTCACCCTTGATGCCCCTTATATTGTTTGAAACCCAGTTGAATCGGGATAAAGTTTCCTACTATTATTGTTCTCTTATTCCTAAAAGCGGAAATTTGTGTCCATATGTGTTCTTCTATCTCCCTCTTACTATTTTGGGGTTTGTGGTATACTCCTAGTAGTGTGACTGCACTTTGTTTTATTTCTAAGCTCAACATATAAAGCGTCATTTGTTAACCTGTTTAGTACATCCTCACCTTCTCACAACTGTAATTGATTCTTTAACCAATACTGCTAACCTCTCTTCCTTTTTGTCACCTGCTTTATCTTGCCTGAAAACTCTAAGGATGATGAGCTGCCAATTTTGCCCCTCCTTTAACCAGGTTACCATTATAGCAACATCATGCTGCCATGTGTCTATCTGTGCACCTATTTCAACTGTCTTGCCTTGCATTGAAGTATAACCAGTTCAATCCCATCAATTTCCTTTCCTGGATGCTTTTTAATCCTCATTTCTTTTGTCTCTCTGAGTCGTTGACCACATCACTGACTAATGTTCTACCTCCCATTTCCTGATCTGAATCTTGAACATCTAAGCCTACACTTTGGTTCCCATTGCTCTGCCATACTCATTTAAAATCTCTCCAAAGGAAATAGCAAAAGTCCCTCTGAGGATATTTGGCCCAGATCCGACCAGATACAACCCATCAGGCTTGCACTGGGCCCACTTTCCCCAGAAACAGTCTCAATGCCTCTAAACCCTTCCCTGGTACACCATTTCTCCAGGAACACATTCATCCGATCTATCCTCTTATTCCTGCTAGCATGGGGCACTAGGAGTAATCCTGAAATTGATACGTTTGATGTCTTCCATTTTACTCAATCTCTTAACTTGCTTTATTCAGCTTTCAGGTCCTCATCCCTTTGTTTACATATTTTGGTGGTACCTGTGTGTACCACAACTACTAACTGTTCACCATGCCACTCCAGAATGTACTGCAGCTGCTCCATGACATCCCTGACCCCGGCACCAGGGAGGCAACATACCATCCTGGATTCACATCTGCAGCCACAGAAGCATCTGTCTGTACCCCTTATTATTGAATACCCTATCACTTTAGCCCTGCCGCTCATTTTTCTCCCCTTCTGTGCAGCAGAGCCACCCGTGGTGCCATGAACTTGGCTAATGCTGCTTCTCCAAGATAGGCTATCTCCATAGCAGTATCAAAATGGTATATTTATTTGAGAGGGGGATGACCACAGGGGACTCATGCATTTCCTTCTCGACCCTTCGACAGTTACCCATTTCCCTTTCTGCCTGTGTAATTCTCACTAAACATGCTTTTCACGACATTCTCAGCATTGTGGGTGCTCCACAGTAAGTCCACTCGAAACTCCAGCACCAAAAAGCAGTGAGCCAGTCGCTGTAGCTGGACACACTTCTTGCAAATGTGGTCATCAGGGACACTGGAAGCATCCCTTATTTCTGATATTGCGCAAGAGGAGTACACCAAGGGTCCGAAGTCTCCTGCCATGACTTCTCTCTAGATTAAGCTAGTTATTCTCTTTAAGAGGATTAAGCAAGCTAGGGACCTTCCTTCATTTCAAACACTTCTAGTACAATAAAAAGTCCCTGCCTTTATTTAAGCTAATATATTATACTTTAAAAACTGTAAGAAAATACTTTATAGGTTTCACTTGTCAATTGGCTGTTTCTATTGCGACCATGTCACTTTCTGACCTGCCCAGACTGAGACTGAGTATCACACTCAATCTTTCAGGTTCACCTATTCCCTGTCTCACCTAATTCACTGCTTTCGCCCAACTCCAAAGTACTCTTGCTCAGTCAAGCAGCATTCATAGTGCAGCCAAGGGGAACAAAGTATATATTAGTAAAGGGATCAAAGGTTACAGGGAAAAGGCAGGAGAATGGTTAGCGAGGTTATATCACATGGAACTCAGGGAGAGCTCGCTTTTTGGATACAAAATTAGTTTGAAGGTAGGAGACAGATGGTGGTGGTGGAGGGTTGTTTTTTGGACTGTAGGCCTGTAACCAGCAGTGTGCCACAAGGACCGGTGCTGGGTCCACTGTTTTTTGTCATGTATATAAATGATTTGGATGTGGATATAGGAGGAATGGTTAGTCAGTTTGGAGATGACACTAAAAATGGTGGTGTAGTGGACAGTAAAAAAGATTATGTCAGGGTACAATGGAACTTTCATCAGATAGGCCAATGAGTGGCAGATGGAATTCAATTTAGTTAAATGACAGATGTTGCATTTTGGTAAGGCAAATCAGTGCAGGGCTTATACACTTAATGGTAGAGTCCTGGGAAGTGTTGCTAAACAAAGAGTCACAGATTGACAGGGTATTGAAGAAGGCTTTATTGGTCAGTGCATTTGATTATAGAGTTGGACCATCATGTTGAGGCTATACAGGACATTGGTTAGACCACTTTTGGAATACTGTGTTCAGTTCTGGCTTCCCTGCTATAGGAAAGATGTTGTTAAGCTTGAATGGGTGCAGAAAAGATTGACAAAAATGTTGCCAGGTTTGAGCTATAGGGAGGCTGAACAGGCTGGGGCTATTTTCCTGGGAGCGGATGATGTGGGGTGACCTTATACAGGTTTATAAAATCATGAGGTGCACTGATAGGGTGAGTAGCCTTTTTCCCAGGGCAAAGGTTCGAGATGAGAGGGGAAAGATATAAAAGGGATCTAAGGGGCAACTTTTCACACAGAAGGTGGAGCGTTTATGGAATGAGCTGCCAGAGGAAGTGATGGAAGCTGGTACAATTACAACATTTAGCACACGAACAGGAAGGGTTTAGAGGGATATGGTCTGGCAAATAAGACTAAATTAATTTAAGATATCTGGTCGACATGAACAAGTTGGGCTGAAAGGTCTGTTCCACACTGCGAAACTCTTATGACTCCAAGTAATCAGGGAAGGTGCAAAGATCTCCTCTTCAGGCCAGAATGAAAGATTTTGAGGATGGAAGTGATGTCATACTCCTAAGTGTTTTCATTGTCACAAGGTAAAACTTTGTACAGGTTGCTGGAAAGTGTAGGATAATGCCAGGCAATTGTAAGAATGTGGGACTTCTTTTACATGGACATACAAGAGAAGTCAGGAATACTGTCCTTTAAAAAGTCAGGATGTTTTACTGCTGTTGTACAGTAAGACTACATCTGGAGTATTGTGTACAGTTTTGGTCACCTCATTTAAAACAAAATAACATAATTGACTTAGAAGCAGTTTGGAGAAGGTTCACTCAAATGTGGGATGAAGGGCTTATCTTATGAAGAAAGGTTGAGCATGTTGGACTTTCACCTATTGGAGTTTAGAAGAATAAGAGGTGAAACATGAACGATCCTAAGATTCTGAGAGAATTTAATGAGGTGTTTACTTTCCTTTCGGGGAGAAGATTAAAACAAGGGGACACAATTTGAAAATAGGGGTCTTACTCTTAAGATAGAGACGAAGAGAAATCTGTTGTCTCAGAGTTATTAATTTTGAAATTCTCCTTTCAGAAGTGGAAGCTGGGTGACTCAGTTTATTCAAGGCTGATTTAAAAAAAGATATATAGACAACAGAGTCAAGAGTTATGGACAGCAGATAGGAAAGTGGAGTTGATATGACAATCAAATCAGATATAGCCTTATTCAATGTCTGAGCAGGCTACATACTATGTTCTACTGTAGAATTCAATGTGATACTCAAGGTTAATGCAGAGAAAGGAGCCCTGACTCTGAGGATAATAGAATTATAATTCTGGCTGCAGCTGTGAGACCAAGTATAAACACTGTTGTGAATGCAAGGAAAGTAAACAAAGTACCTTAGTTACAGGGAATCCTTTTCAAAGGAAAATTAATTTCTTATTCCTCAAATGAGGCAAGTAAACTTATTGTCATACTCAGAGATACAGATAGGGATGCAATGGCCTAGTGGAATTATCACTGAACTGTCAATCCAGTAGCCCACATAAAATTCTGGGGACCCAGGTTTTAATGCCACCATAGAAAGTGGAATTTGAATTCAATAAAAAATTAAGAGTCTAATGATGACCATGAATTCATTGTCGATTGTTGGGAACACCAATCTGGTTCACTGATGTCCTTTAGGGAGGGAAGGAAACTGCCATCCTTACCTTGCCTGGCCTACATGTGACTCTAGACCCACAGCAATGTCTTTAAGTGGAAGTCTGTCAGTCAGCACGAATCCGAGCATGAATTGCTTTGTTTATGCCAAGTACAAGCTTCAAGGTGTGGCCTACTTATCTCACTGTACAGAACAAGTTCAAACTGTATTGCCAGCTTTCTCAGCCTCGGACCATTCATGAAGGTCCAGTTCTGAGAAACCTGTACATTCACAAAACCCTGCTCAATGTCTCAATGTATTCTTGGCTCTCCATCATCTTCAAATTAAGGACTTTCTAAAAGAGTGGTGGCACATTTGTAAAGAATGGTCTTTTACTATTTTTCATCTTCCCAGCCTGGGAAGCCAGGGTGGCCTCACAGCGCCAGGTTTCCTCCCACAGTCCAAGCATGCGCAGGCTACGTGGACTGGCCATGATAAATTGCCTGTAGTGTTCAGGGGTGTGTAGATTAGGTGCATTATAGGGGGATGGGTCCGAGTGAGATGCTCTGAGGTTTGGTGTGGACTTGTTGGGCTGAAGGGCCTGTTTCCACACTGTACGGTTTCTGTGGAAAAAAATTGAATAAATAAAAATCCACTCAAACTCCTTCCCTGGGGAAAGGCATGACATTTCATGAATGCCAAAGTCTTAGTAAATGGTATTAGTGGGGAGTATTTATCCACATCTCTGCATTGTGCAGATCTAGCAGGACCAAAGGCAGTAGCTTCTGTGAAGAGAGCAGTTATACAAAAATCTTGTACTGTGTATGTAGTCTCCCACATAATGACTAAACATTATTGTAAATCAAAATGACATCTCATTATTATTTAGTTACTTGAAACTTTCTTTGGGGATTTGGATAATCCAAAGGAAGTATTCAATTAGATTTCTCTGATTAAGGCATAGCAAAGTGATCTAGAGTTAGAGAAAGTAGTTCAATCACCTACATTGACTTTGAAGCTGAGAGAGAGTTCTGTAATATGGAATATATATACAAAAATATAGAAAAATGTCATTCTCATGAGGTGGAGGAGACCTCTTCATAGGCCTGCAGACAAACAGTGGATGATGGTTCACCAAATAGTGGTACTGCCCCAATATCGTCGAAATATTAAGGATCTGACGTGTCCAGTAATATGGGTGGCACTGTGTTTCAGTGGGTAGCACTGCTGCCTCACAGCAGCAGGGACCTGGGTTCGATTCTACCCGCGGGTGACTGTCTGTGTGGAGTTTGCACATTCTCTCTCTGTCTGCATGGGTTTCCTCCAGGTGCCCCATTTTCTTTCCACATTCAAAGATATGCAGGTTAGTTGGATTGGCCATGCTAAATTGTGTCCAGGGAAGTGCAGGCTAGGTACGGTAGCCATGGTAAATGTAGGGTTATAGCGATAGGATTGGTGGGGGAGGTGGAGGGGTGGGTGGGTGGGTGGGTTTGGGTGGAATGCTCTTCAGAGAATCAGTGTGACTTTGATGGGCTGAATGACCTGCTTCCACACTGTAGGGACTCTACGATTCTATGGTAACACTCAAAATTCTTATGCCGGGACATGTATCTGTGTTTGGTGAGTGACTCTTAAAAACTAACACTGAATTGTTAGGGAGGTTCAACACCAACTTTTCATATTTAGAGACAGAAGAATGGAAAAAAAATGAATTGGAAAAAAAACGACTCAAGTTACTCAACTAGTTTAAGAGAAGTCTTGGGGCAAACTAGGATACAACTGTAGCCACACCGGATGTGGATAGAGGAAAATCTCCTCCAACAAAATTGAATCCTTACCACTTTAGGTCCAAAGTAATAGCCCCAGATGAAAACAGAATCACTGCATTTTGTAAAGCCACCTAACTGAACCTAGTTAAAGTAGCTGGACATTTCTAGTACTGATCACCTAGTCTGATGATTCAACCAGATTCTGTGCCAAATAACTCAATGTGGTAGCAAAGGCAAATTATGACCCAACTCATTGTTTGAAAGACAGTATTAATAGGATTGGCAGTGCCAGAGTACTTACCAAAATTCATAAAAGAATTCTGGCAAGTTCATTTAAGATCCAAAGGTAAACCAACTGGGTTTTGTTTCAAATGCCAAGTGATGCCATCCAGTCAATAAAAATGCTCCAGCATCTTCACAGTGACTGATGAACCAAACTCTTGTGTTCTTAATTTTGTAGTTTGCGATAGCGTCCTGATAATAGTGACACATGGGAGGATCACATAGAATGACTGGTAGTTTTGGTTAGGAAATTACAACCAACTGATTTAATGATAAACCTTGTCAAGAGTGAATTGGCAAAGGTTCAAACAACTTACCTATGACATATAGTAGGGCAAAGACAGTGTTGCTGAGCTAAAATACAAGATTTACTGGAGTTAGCTGCCCCTAAAACTTAAATGGGAAAGATGAGTTTATTGAGGATTTATTGGTTTTATTGCAAGTTTGTATCAAATTTCCAAACTACAGCTATACCACTGACAGATCTGCTTCAAAGGAAAACCAAACTAGTGCCAGGCATCTTTTGAGAAGCTGAAAGTCATGCTGGTCAATGTCGTCTGCACCAAATTTCATTATGCCCTTCAAAACAGCAGTTGATGTTTCTGGCTTCGACGTGGCTGCAGTTCTGTTACAAGATGAACTGGGCGTAGAGAAATGAGTATTCTCCACCAAAAGAAGTTGACTACTGTGGCATTGATGCTGGCTTCTAAATATTTTGGAGCGTACTCCATAATGGCTAGAGAGGCAAGGTATATATCGATCTAAACCCTTTAACCTTTGTGGAAAAAAAAACTAATATAACCAAAATCTAAAATAAGGTGAGAAGAGGAAGATTTAAAAGATTCTGTAAGGGCAACATTTCCACACAAAGGGTGGTTCATAAGTCGAATGAGCTGACAGAGGAAGTAGTAGGTGCAAGTACAGTTACGACATTTAAAAGACATTCGGACAGGTAGATGAATAGGAAAGGTTTAGAGGGATATAGGCCAAACACAGGCAAATGGGACTATTTAATTTGGGAAACCTGGTTGGCGTGGACAAGCTGGATGAAGGGTCTGTTTCTGAGCTATGTGACTCTTTGGCTCTATAACGAAGTTGCTGGAAAAGCTCAGCAGGTCTGGCAGCATCAGTGAAGGAAAAAACAGAGTTAACGTTTTGGATCCGGTGACCCTTCCTCAGAACTCTGAGGAAGAGTCACTAGACCCGAAACATTAACTCTGTTTTTCCCTTCACAGATGCTGCCAGACCTGCTGAGTTTTTCCAGCAACTTCGTTTTTGTTCCTGATTGACAGCATCCACAGTTCTTTCGGTTTTTATTTTGATACTGTTTGTTACGGCAGTCTTACCTTTTAAGGATCATCTTTGCCTGCAGTACGAATATAATTGTTCACAATTCACTCACAATACAATTACCGATGTTATGTGAAGAATGTAACCTTGTTTGAATTGTCTTAAGTACAAGGAACATATTAGAGATAATTGTATAGTTCACATGTAATGTGCAAATCAGAATAAGTGCTTGAATATTTCATGTTTTCAGAATATTTTTAGTTTTTCTGGATTTTACAATGAAACACAATCAAAAATTGTTTCATCTTTCCAACAGTGCACTCCTCCAGTCTGGGTTATAACACTAATTAGAACAAAATAAGTACAAATAGACAGAGTAACACTCTTTTTGTTAGATTAGGAGGCAAATGCTTATAAGGTGTAACAGTATAAATAAACATAAGTGTGCAAAGACTGGCTCCAGTTCCCTCTATCGTCATCTGGCCTTCTGTAATAGAGCAATGTTAATCACTGGTCCTTCAGTATCACGTGGAATTCCTATTTATTGAGAAAAGTAACATTTTTTTTCTTTAAAAACTTCACTAAGAATTGCACACTGTCCAAAACTCAGCCTTGGAGGAACATGCCTCAATGAGTTCACTGAAGCAATTAGGTGCTTGTATTGGTCTCTAAAAACACTGACATACGTGCGAGGTCTTTTTGATCCTGTTACACAAATAATAATAAGCACGAATGCCAGTGAAGTAAATTCGGCAATGCGAATTGGATGGCTTTTTCCTATTGACGATCGAAGAGATCGTCAAAAGCTACTCTAACGTGAGGTCTGGCAGGATATCATGTTCTAATGCAGAAGCAAAATACTGTGGGTGATGGAAATCTGAAATAAACACATATAATGGTGGAAAAAAGCAGTTCTGGCAGCATCTGTGGTGAGAGAAACAGAGTTAACGTTTCAGGCTGTGACCTTTCATCATGCTTAAATACTTTCAATGTTATTATTTTAGAATGGAACCGAGTCAGTTATTACTCAAGAATGCCTGACTGAGGATAACAAGGTGAATTTTTGCTTTCAGAATCACAGAAATGATGTACAGCACAGAAGGCCATTTGGCCAATCATATTGCAACAGGGAAGGCATTTGGTATGCTTGCCTTTATTGGTCATTGCATTGAGTATAGGAGTTGGGAGGTCATGTTTTGGAGCAGTACAGCATATTGGTTAGGTCATTATTGGAATACTGTGTTCCATTCTAGTCTCCCTGCTATAGGAAAGATGTTGTGAAACTTGAAAGGGTTCAGAAAAGATTTACAAGGATGTTGCGAGGGTTGGAGACTTTGAGCTATGGGAGAGGCTGAATAGGTTGGGGTTATTCAAGGTCTTTTCCCTAGGGTGGTTAAGTCCAAAACTAGAGGGTGTGGGTTTAAGGGGGGAGGGCAAAGATTTAAAAGGGACATGAAGGGTAACTTACTTCACACAGAGGGTGGTGCTTGCATGAAACAAGCTGCCAGAGGAAGTGGTGGAGGCTGGTACAATTGCAACATTTAAAAAGGCATCTGGATGGGTATACAAATAGGATATGAGCTAAATGCTGCAAATGGGCTAGACTAATTTAGGATATAAGGTTGGCATGGACGAGTTGGACCAAAGGATCTGTTTCCATGCTGTACATCTCTATGACTGGCTCTCAATTAGAATTCATTTATCTTCATTCTCCCATCATCTCTCCATAACCCTGCACATTTTTTTTTCTTTCTGACTGTTAGTATCCTAATTCAGCACTACCCAGATACAACCTCTCCCACCATCAATCCATCCAATCTGAACCTGCACTTTCTGATTTCCATGAAGCCTTTTACCTACCATCCCCTGACCCCACCCTCCTGCTGTGGGGTCTTCTAACTTACCTTTCCTATATTCTTCCTGAGACTTCCCATTTGCTCTAAAGGTGTCAAATCTCCCTACTTTTTACTTCCTCACGCCATCTACTCCAGTTCCCAACTGTGCCTTTCCGTCACAGGCTTATCAACCCAAAATGTACCAGGCTCTCAAGTTTACTGGCTGCAAACAGGAAAAGTCAGATGTATTATAGGTACTAAGAAAAAAAGTCCTCTCCTTTATCCCTACCTCCAAGCTCATATTAAGATAAATTAATTTTTAATTCACTCCCTTAATAATCTAGGTTTGTAGGGAGGAAGTGAATTAGAAAAGTACTACAATGAAGTATGTTTGCACAGAAGTAGCCTTTAAACAAGTATTTTTCTCTGACAAGTACAATAACAAACTAAAAAGTAATGAAACAGAATCTGTTGTACCTACCAAGCATCCGTTGAATCTTTTAATGACCTGCTAAAGGATGAAATAAAATAAAAGCATTAGAAATCTTCTCTCCTAATACATCTAAACATTGTTAAGAAACCAGTTATAGAGTCATAGAGCTTTACATTATGGAAACAGACCCTTTGTCCCAACTTGTCCATGCCAACCAGGTATCCTAAATTAATCTAGTCCCATTTGTCAGCATTTGGCCTATATCCCTCTAAAACCCTTCCTATTCATATACCATCCAGATGCCTTTTAAAAGCTGTAATTATACCAGCTTCCACTAATTCCTCTGGCAGCTCATTCCACACACGCATCACCATCTGCGTGAAAAATTTGCCCCTTAAGTCCTTTTTACATCTTTCCCCTTTCACCTTAAACCTGTGCCCTCTAGTTTTAGACTTCCTATCCTGGGGAAAAGACCTTGGTTATTCATCCTATCCATGCCCCTCATGATTTTATAAACTTCTACAAGGTCAGTCCTCTGCCTCTAATGCTCAAGGGAAAATAGCCCCAGCCTATTAAACCTCTCCTTATGGCTCGTATCCTCCAAGTCCTTGTAAATCTTTTATGAACTCTCAAGATTCACAACATCCTTCCTGTAGCAGGGAGACCAGGGACCTAACCAATTTCCTGCACAGCTGCAACATGACCCCAACTCCTATACTCAATGTAATCAATCAATTCGCAATTGCACAAGTATTGCACCCCAAATCGTAAATTGCTAACTGAGTGTAATTAATCAAAGTTACCATTTAAAGTTTTATCACAGACATTTACTTCAGGTTCAGCATTACTAGGCATCCCTCATTTCCTCCAGACCCAGAATGATGTTTTCCTGAATACTGGCTAGCTAAGCCAACTGCATACAACAGTTTGAATAGGTATAAAATCACTAGGCTTTGGCATCGCAGCTGGGAGAGATATATATAAAATATATAAAAATAGGTATTAAAAAGTCACATCATTAGTTGGAGAAGTGGCAGATGGAATTTAATGCATACAAATGCAAGGTGATGCTTTTTGGAAGGTCAAATGCAGGAGGGAAGTATACAGTAATAACAGAATGCTTCGAAGCATCAACATACAAATGGACCTACGTATACAGGTCCACAGTTCCCTGAAAATGGCAACTCAAGTGGGTAAGATGGTCAAGAAGGCGTAAGATATGCTTGCCTTCATTGGTCGAGACATAGAGCATGAAAATTGCCAAGTCATGTTGCAGCTATACAGTACTTCAATTAGGCCACATTTGGAATATTACCTATAGTTCTGGTTGCCTCACTAACAGAAGGATGTGGAGGCTCTGGAGAGGGTACAGAAAAGGTCTACCAGGATGTTTCTTGGTTTGAATGGTATTAGATATGAAGAGGGCTGGTGGGCCAAGTAATGGCAGATGGAGTTTAATTCAAATGAATGCAAGGTGTTGCATTTTGGTAAGACAAACCAGGACGGGACTTACACAGTTAATGGTAAGGCTCTGAGGGGTGTCATCAAACAGAAAGATCCAGGGTTGCAGGTACATAGGTCTCGACCCGAAACGTCAGCTTTCCTGCTCCTCTGATGCTGCTTGGCCTGCTGTGTTCATCCAGCTCTACACCGTGTTATCACTAGTGAAGCTGAAGGTGGTGTTTGGCATGCTTGCCTTCATCGGTCAGAGCATTGAGTATACGAGTTGAGATATCATGTTACAGCTGTCTCAGACACTGATAATGCCACACTGGGAGTACTGTATACAATTCTGGTCACCCTGCTACAGGAAAGACATTATTAAACTTGAAAGGGCGCAAAAAGATTTACAAGCATGTTACCGAGACTGGAGGGTTTGAGTTATAAGGAGAGGTTGGATAGGCTGGGACTGTTTCCCTGAAGTGTAGGTTACTGAGGGGCATAGATAAGGTGAATAGTCAAGGTCTTCTCCCCAGAGTCCAAAACTAGAAGGCACAGGTTCAAGGTGAGACAGGAAAGATTTACAAAAGAACATGAGGGGCAACTTTTTCATGCACAGGGTGGTGCAAATATGGATCGAGCTGCCAGAGAAAGTGGTAGAGGTGGGTACAATTGCAGCATTTAAAACGGCATCTGGACAGATACAATAGGAAATGTTTTGATGGATATGGGCCAAAAACAGGCAAATGAGACTATTTCAGCTTAGAAGCCTGGTCAACATGGACGAGGTGGACCAAAGGGTCTGTTTCTGAGCTGTATGACTCTAAGAGTGTTTGAACAAACTTGGTTTGTTTTTACTTAAACATCAGAGGCTTAGGGGGGATCTGATAGAAATTTACAAATTTATGAGACACATGGATAGAATGGATATTCTAAATCACAGTCATTTTTTTCCTTATTCACCCTAGGGACATGAGTGTCGCTGGCTGGCCAGCATTTATTGTCCAACGCTAGTTGCTTTTGTACTGAGTAGCATGGCAGGCCATTTCAGAGGACAGTTGAGAGTCAACCACACTGATGTGGATCTGAAGTCACATGTAGGCCAGATCAGGTCAGTATGGTAGATTTCTATCCCTGAAGGACATTAGTGAACCAGATGGGTTTTTCCAACAATCGACTCTAGTTTCATGCTCTTCAGTAGATTTTAAATCCAGATAATCATTGAATTCAAATTTCACCATCTGCCATGGCAGAATTCGCATGCAGATCCCTAGAACATTAGTTGAGTTTGAGGATAAATCGTCTAGCAATAATAGCACTAGGCCATCGCCTCCCCAAATCCAGCATGGAAAGAGACACTTGGTCCAACTAGTCCACGCGACCATGTTCCCAAACTAAAGCATTTGGCCCATATCCCTCAGATCTTTTCCATTCATGTACTTACCCAAGTATTTTTTCCCAGGATAGAAATGTCACTTATTAAGGGACATAGGGGAAAGTTTAAGGGAGATACAAGAGGCACTTTTTATTGTAAACAGAGGGTGGTAGAATGTGCTGCCAGAGGAGTTGGTAGAAGCAGATGTAATAGCAATGTTTAGGAGGCATCTTGATAGATAAATGAATAGACAGAGAATATAGGGATACAGACTGCACAGAGGCAAAATATTATTTAGTTTAGAAAGGAGTCATGTCTCATTCGGGCATGGTGGGCTGAAGGGCCTGGTCCTGTCCTGTGCCATTCTTTGTTCATATACTGCCATTGCACAGAAGCACCAGGTCTAATATTCAAGATATATCTATTCATAGTGCTTGGGCTTTAAGACTGGCAATGTTTGCTAACAGCAGCACTGACGAGCTATGCACCACTTAAATTTGTGCATGTGCATTTAAATGGGTTTGAAGTGACTCACCTGGGAGAGGATCTGAGATCGGGGAGAGGGTGGGGAGGGTGGGAAATGGGACTGAGGAGATGGTGGGCACAGAGGGAGGGGGAAGTGAGAAAGTTGGTGGGGGGGCAAAGAATGAGGAGAAGAGAGAGACTCCTGGATTCAGCATCCTCACCACCCCCCAACAAAGTCCTCACTAACCACCACTGAACCCCATTTCAAAATTCCATGAATATGAGCAGTGCAGCCTTTGCGTATGAGGTCACACTTTAATTTTACGTGACGAATCAAACAGTGTGCACGTCCAATTCCAGCTTAGTGCAGATGTGCAGTTGCCCACATCAGCTGACATTGCCTTTAAGATTAGTTACATGTCATTTCTACTTTTGCACAGTGGACTTTTATTGCTTATTGTAAAACAAACTAATTTTCATCGTTTTTGGAAAGAATATTCTGTGCTCCCCACAAATTTCCATGTCCAAATTTTTAACATATTCTCCCTGTCAGTGAAACTACATGCTAGGAACACAAATTTGCAACATTTATTCCTATTGTTTTATGCAACTTGATAATTAGTGTAAAAATGTTCTACAGATTTTCGAATTGTATCATTCAATTTAATATCTGGGACTTGCACAAACTGAAATGTTTTTAAAAATTGTGACCAAAAACACTGAATTAAAATGACTAGAGGCATCACCTGGTCAAATGGTCAAATTTACATGTGGATTAGACAGACAGGCGAGCTGAAATTAACATTTTACCTAAAAGGCAAGGAAGCCAGTCAACCCCTCCGGTCAGTGATGTGAAAATACAATGATTTCCCACTTTTATTTGACACCTTGATGAACAGCATTGCATGTTGGAGATGAAAACATCACCTGTAATTGTCAAGCTTGGAGACAATGAACACAGAAACGTACAGAAAAGGTTGTGCTTCGAGAAGCTTTTGGCACAGAGAAAGATGAAACTAAAGATACAGATTGAAAGGCTGAGAAACTCTCCATGTCTCCAGAAGAAGGGCTTGATGACAATACAAATTGAAAAGAATAATCAAAACACCAAGAACTCAAAGAACTTTAAGAAGTATCTAGATGAGCACTTAACATGCCAGGGCACAGAAGGCTATGTACCAAATGCAGGTAATTCAGGTTTGTTGGTGGGCATAGACACGGTGGGCTGACGGGCCTGTTTCTAAGCTGTATGACTCTATGACAACTTCAACATTTAGTACTGCTGATGGTCTAAACCACCAACTAAACAACAGTGGTCACAGTTAAAACCTTATGCCTCAGGGACACCCAAATGATTCTAAACTCTATTTCTAAAAATCCTTTGTAGTGGGTATTATCTCCTTTTTATCCATGTGTGTGTTTGGGGCCTCAAGATTTCAATGTCTACATGCTTGATGTCTTCATTTATTATCTGCTAAGCCTGAGAAAATTAATGAACTCTTTCTTTCATTTGAGAACATCTTGCAAATGGCTCTTTACTGCCAGAGTAAAGGTTACTTTATTATATTTTAATTGGTGACAGGTAGAACCTCATGTTAAAAAGAACAAAAGTTTTTATTGCAGCCAGCCAACAAAGTGGGGAAAAAGGGAAGCTGATTAACACCTCCTTACTTGGTCGCAACAAACTGAATTGTGCAACCAGGCTTCAATTTTATGGTAAGTGAAGGATTCCAACAAAAATAAGACTTCTATACTTCTTCTAATATACTACTTTTGCATCTTAATTAGATACTTACAATTTTTGAAGGCTTTTATGAAGTAGACATGGGAATAGCAGAAGCACAAGTCCTGCAATGAGGGTAGCAATGCAGAGCAGAGAGAGGAGTCCAAGCATTGCCACAATAGCCGTTTCATTCCCCTCTGACACTATATATGAGCAGTCACAGTCGCCAGCTATCAGGCAAATAAAAGCAGAATGATAATTGAGCTACTAGTTAGATGATCCAAATTTGCCTGTAATTAGTTTAAGGCCCTGGCAAATGAACTGAAATTAAAGCACTCATGCATTACACTTTGCTCAAAGCAGCTGCATTTTCTCTCATGACCTCCCAATGCTGCACAGTTTCAATGTAGTAAGCAACTGAATATCAGTTTGGCCACCTGCATTTCTCATTCCTTAAAAATTAAGTTTGATCTTCAAAATGGCTCTCAACATTCTACCTGAGAATGAGCAGACTACTGGTGCATGCTACCAATTGATGCTCCCAAACTAAAATGAGTCCAGCAAGAATATTAGTTTATTGGTCATGTTTTTTAGAATATGTCTTTTAGTTTGGGAAATAAAGTTTTAATTGTAGAAAATAGGGTAAATGCAAGGTAAACAAGTTGGGAGATTATTACTCTTGAAAGGGTGCAATAAAATACACGGAGCATAAAACAGCAGGTAGGAAAATTTAAGCAATGCATGATCGGAGAATAAAAACTGAAATAAAAAGAGAAACATAGAAAGGAATCTGACCCTCTGTTTCTAAGGCAATAAAAATTAATCTGGAAATTAAAACTTCTGGGCAGACAGAGACTGGTTAAGTCTGTATACAGTCAAGAGATGCAGGACCAACCAGGTCAGGTGTCATTTAGATCTTGTGTGGTTTGCTGCTCATTGAAAGAAGATAGCCAAATTAAATTAGTTAGATGGGTCTGTACTGTAAGCAGAGTAAAAGAAAACCTGACATCATCATTAACAGTGTAGTGTGTAGTACGCAGTTAAGACCTAATCTCATTTCAAATATTGTGGTAGGTTGGGATGCTACCACTCCACTACAAGAGTCCGCAGATCAAATAAACTGGAAGTTCATCAGTAATAGTCTGAACAAATAAAGTTCTTAGCGTATGAGATAGACTCACAATTCATAGTTGCTGATTGTCAGCCACTCTGCAACTTTCATGCCTACTTATGTTGGGAAAGGAGATAGATGGAGCCTAAAATTGTCACACGTCAACATCCTGCCCAGTTCCCACCGCCTGCCATTTTTGCTGAGGTATGGTCAGGCCTAGCAAGCTGCTTGGTCCCAGAGGATGGTCAGACATGTCTGTAGAAAGGCATTTTCTGTCAGGCTGGTCAGGGGTGGGGAGGCTCAGTGCTTCACATTGACCAGCAAGCCCTCACTGCACACTGCAGGTGTGCCAAAGTCTACCCCACAGAGCAATGCCTAAACTCCTTGCCGTCCCACAAGAAATTGCCTGGTTGATTTTTCCATTTTTTAAAAACTAGCACCTATTCATTTACTTACTGTCAACTGCTTCCTTCTGGTTGTCTCAAGCTGGAAAGACTATGATTGGCGCTCCAGCTTCTGGTGCCTGCTCTTCAACAATAATGATGCAGCGAATGTATATCCATCCAAAAAAAGAGGCCCCAGTCAAAATCACAATCACTGGCTGCTGACCCACTCCACCCCAAACAGGGCTGGGATCTGGAAATAGTCCCAATCCTCCCTCCAACCGTCATAATGGAAATTAACATAGCAAGTTTAATCTGAGCTAATCTTGATACCTGTATGCCAATTTAAGAAACTGACCCTATTGTTGGTCTACAAAATAGGATCCTAGCTAACATTCAGTTGCAGTGATACACTGCAATTGACTATATAGAATTAGTCAAATAACTACAGAATCTGGCGGAATACTGGTTTCAAAGCTTATTCAATATAATTTTCCAGCAACCTCAGGAGATCAAAAAGTGAGATTGGAAAACTAGCATTGCAAACAATTCCACCATTTAGCCTATGCGCTGGTTAGGTTAAAAATGTCCCATTAATTTCTGCGTGGAGGCCAGGCACCATCAGAGGAGCAGGAAAGTTGACATTTTGGGTCAAGTCCTGCAGCTGCACATTGTATTGTCTTTGAGTCCAGCATCTGGCGGTTATTGCTATCTCCTGTTAATTTCTGCCTCTGTACCTTAAATATTCATTAAATACGTAACAAGGCTTGGTTGAGAAGGTTAAAACAGCTATGCCTAAGCGAAAACATTGGTCTTAATGTAAGAGCAAATACTGCAGATGCTGGAATCTGTACTGAAAACAAAAATGCTGGAAATCACAGCGGGTTAAGGCAGTATCCGTGGACAGACAGCAAGCTAATGTTTTGAGTCAGCTAATGTTCAGATGACTCTTCAGAGATAATGTGAGGTGTGGAGGGGGCAGCATTTATGCAGTAGTGGGGGTATTAGAGTGCTGGGGGAGAAATGGTGCTGATAGTGCAGATTAAATGATTGGAATGAGGGAATGGCAGAATAATGATGTGTCTAACTGCCAAACAGATGGTCCCACGGAACTGGTTGGGGTGGGGGCAGGGGAGAGAGGTCATGGTGACAGAGAATGCAGCATGTAAAGCTAAAAGAAAGGGAAGAAATGGGAGTGAGTTCACAATCTGAAAATGTTGAACTCAATATTAAGTCCAGAAGGTTGTAAAATGCCTAATTTGAAGAGGAGAGGTTGTTCCTCTAGTTTGTGCTGTGATTTGCTGGAGTATTGCAGCATGCCGGGGACAGGTAAATGGGCAAGCACGCAGGACGCTGTGTTAAAGTGACCGACTATGGGAAGGTTGGGGTCAGGTTTGGGAACGGATCAGAGGTGTTCTGTAAAATGGTCACCCAGTCTGCATTTGGTTTCTCCAATGTAGAGTGGGGCACATTGGGTGCTGTGAATGCAACAGACCAGATTGGAGGAGGTACAGATGAAATGGTGCTTCACCTGGAAAGATTGTAAAGCACTTGGATAGTGAACAGGGAAGAGGTGGGTGTTGCAACTTCTGCAGTTACATGGGAAGGTGACGTGGGAGAGGGGGTTTGGTGCTGGTAGTCATCAACGAATCGACCAGGGTGTCCCAGAGGGAATGATCCTTGCCAAATGCAGGCGGGGGATTGAGATGTGTTTGGTTTTGGCGTTCTGCTGGAGTTATCTGAGATGGTGGAGGATGAGCATTTGAATACGGAGGCTGGTTGGATGAAAAGTGACAATAATGGGGACCCAATCACGCTATTGTGAGTGTTCGTGAGGGGCAAGGGTGGAAGCATGGGTGGTAGGTTGGATGCGGTTGATGGCCCTGTTACCCACAGTGGGTGGGAAACCACGGTTATGGAAGAAGCAAGCCATGTTGGCAGTGCTGTTTTGGAAGGTGGCATCATCCTGACAGATACAACGTAGTCGAAGGAACTGGGAGAAAGGATGGAATCGTTATAGGACGTGCGGTGGGAAGAGCTGTAATAAAAGGTAGCTATGGGAGTCAGTAGTGGATGGCAATGGGCAGTTTATTCCTTGAAATAGAGATGGAGTGGTCAAGCAAAAGGAAGGG
Organism: Rhincodon typus; assembly: GCF_021869965.1. Classification (NCBI taxonomy): domain Eukaryota; kingdom Metazoa; phylum Chordata; class Chondrichthyes; order Orectolobiformes; family Rhincodontidae; genus Rhincodon; species Rhincodon typus. The sequence goes on from NC_063359.1 coordinate 2,424,398, forward strand.
AAGTCTCGGAGAATGGACCATGTGAAAGTTATAGAGAGGTGGAAATCGAAGGCAAAATTAACAAATTTTTCAAGGTCCGGATGGCAGCATAACGTGGCGCCGCAATGGTCATCGATGTACTGAGAATGAGAGTTGTTGGAGGGGGCCAGTGTAGGACTAGAACAAAGACTGTTCCACATACCCCAAAAATAAAGGCAGGCATAACTGGGAGCAATGGAGGTGCCCATAGCCATTTCTTTGACTTGGCAGAAGGGAGATGAGTTGAAGGAGAAACTGTTCAGTGAGAGAACAAGTTCAGCCAGCCAGGCGAGGAGAGTGGTGGAGGAAGGGGATTGTTCAGGTCCCTGGTTAAGAAGTCAAGAGCTCTCAGACAATCCTGGTGGGGAATGGAGTCATAGAGGGATTAGACAGCCATGGGTGAAGAGAAGGCAGTTAGGGTCAGGGAACTGGAAATTGTCAATATGGCAGAGTGCGTGAAAGGAATCACGGATGTAGGTGGTCAGGATCTGGACATGTGGAGAGAGGATGGAGTCAAGGTAGGAGGAAATAAGCTCAGTGGGGCAAGAACAGGCTGACACATTGGGCATACCAGGACAGTCTGATTTGTGGAGTCACCTTCCAAAACAGCACTGCTGACATGGCTTCCTGCTTCCATTACCATGGTTTCCCAACCACCGTGGTTGACAGGGCCCTCAACTGCATCCAACCTATTACCCATGCTTCCGCCCTTAACACTTTCCATCACTTCCCTTTTTGTCCTAATTTTACAATCCACCGGCCTCCGTATTCAAAGGATCATCCATTTCTGACAATTCCAGCAGAACACCACCACCAAATACATCTTCACCTCACTTCCTCTGCCTGCATTTCGCAGGGACCATTCCCTCTGGGACACCCTAATTGATTCCTCAATGACCACTGACACCACCCCGCATTCGCATGTCACCTTCCCATGCAGAAGGTGCAATACCTATTCCTTCATCTCTTCCCTGCTCACCATCCAAGGGCCTAAAAAGTCTTTCCAGCTGAGGCAGCATATCACCGGTAACTCCTCCAATCTGGTCTATTGCATTTGCTTACTCTACATTGGAGAAACCAAACGCAGTCTGGGTGACCGCTTTGCAGAGCACCTTTGGTCAGTGCCCAAGCATGATCCTGACCTTCCCGTAGCTGGTCATTTTAACACAGCATTCTGCTTGCTTGTCCATTTATCTGTCCTCAGTATGCTGCAATGCTCCGGCAAATCACAGTGCAAACTGGAGGAACAATATCTCATCTTCAGACTAGGCACTTTACAATGTTCTAGACTTAATATTGAGTTCAATGCCTTCAGATTGTGAACTCACTCCCATTTCTTCCCTTTCTTTTAGCTTTACATACTGCATTCTCTGACACCATATCCTCTCTCTTCTACCCCCAAATCCAGTTGGACCATCTGTTTGGCAGTTAGACACAGCATTTTTCTGCCATTCTCACTTTCCAATCACTTAATCTGCAATATCAGTATCCTTTCTCCCTCAGCACTTCACACCCCCACCAATGCATTAACGCTGCCTCCTCCACACTTCACGTCATCTCTGAAGAAGTCATCTAGACTCAAAACATTAGTGTGTACTCTCTCCATGGATGCTGCCTGATCCACTGTGATTTCTAGCATTTTTTGTTTTCAGAAAATATTGATTTGACAAGTCTCTTTCTGTGAACTATTTGTCAACTGCACAATGCTTTCTTACACAAGATGGAAGGTGTAGGAGCAGAAATAGGCCATTCAACGGGATTGTAGCTGATCTGATAATTCTCAAATGTTGCTTTCCTACCTTTTGCCTGCGGTCCTTATTCCCTCACTGATTAAAATCTGTCTATCTTAACACTGAATATACTGAAGACCCTTCTCCAGTCCTCTGTGGTAAAGAATTCTACAGATTCACTACGCTCTGAAAGCAAAAAATATTCCTCCTCATCTCTGTCTTCACTGTGCAACCTGTTATACTGAGACTATGCACTCTGGTTGTAGACTCTCCCACAAGGAGAAACAACCTTTCTGCATCTACCTTTTCAAGTAGGTCACCTCTCATTCTTCTATATTCCAACATGTACAGGCAGTTCTGCCATAATATGTGATTTGTTAACGCGAATTGGCTGTAAAGCGATTGATAAATAGTGGGCGCTGTTTGGATAACGCAAACTTTCTGCTGTAAAGCTATGGCGATTTTCTATAGCGATTTCCCTATAATGCAATTTTCTATGGCAGTTTTCTATAGCGCCATTTTCTATAGTGCGAGGTTACACAAGAACACAACTATTGCGTTATTGGAGAACTACCTGTATTGGTCCAATCAACTCAACCTCCCCTCATAAGACAGACTCTCT
>NC_063359.1:2427167-2477792 GCF_021869965.1 Rhincodon typus
TATAGCATCCGCAGTTCTTTTGGTCTCTATACCTGGTATCAGCCTAGTGAACCTTCTCTGGACTGCTTTCAATGTCAGTATATCTTCTTATAGTTAAGGGGTTTAAAACTATTCACAGCATTCCATCTGTGGTTAGACTAGTGTCCCACATAGTTTTAACAAAATCTCCCTACTTTTATACTCCATTCCCTTCGAAATAAAGACTAACATTCCTTCAGCCTTCCCTATTACCTGCTGAATTTGGATGCTAGCTTTTTGTTATTCACAGATGAGGACTCCCAAATTCCTCTGCTCTGTAGCTTCCTGCAGTCTTTCTCCATTTAAATAATATTAACTCCTCTTCTGCCAAAATACATAACTTCACACTTCCCCACATTATGTTCTATTGGCCAAGCTTTTGCCAACTTACTAAATTTGTTTACTATATCAGTCTGCAAATTCTGTACCATCCTCACTACTTGTCTTTCCATCTATTTTTGCATCAGCCATAAACTTGGCTATAGTACATTCACTTTCCAAATCTTAATTGTAAATGATATGGCCCCAGCACTGAAGTCTATGGTTACAAGTTGCCATCCTGAAAATGATCCCATATCCCAATACTCTACCTTCTACTAGTTGGCCAATTCTCTAGCCATGCTTATATACCACCTCCAATACCACGTGCTCTTACCTTATTAAATAGCCTAATAATCAAATGCTTCCTGAAAACCCAAATGCTTCCCATTTGTATACTTTCAAGTAAATTTGCCAGGTATGATCTCCCCTTCATGAAGCTCTGCTTAATTATATCAAGTGTTTCTAAAAGCTCTGCTTTTACGTCTTTTGTAGTAGACTCCAACATTTTCCCCAACAGCAGATGTTAAGCTAACTGGCCTATAGTTACCTGTTTTTTCTGTCTCCTTTGCCTTTTAAATAAAGAAATTACGGTAACAATTTTCCTTTCAGAATTTTCCAGAATTTAAGGATTTCTGGAAGATTACAATCAGTGCAAACATTACCTTTGTAGCTAGTTCCATAAAATACCAGGATGCATTCCAAAAGGTCCAGAGCACTTATTGGTATTTAGCCCCATTAGTTTGCCTCACTGTTTTTTCCTCTGGTGATAGTTATTTCATTTATCTTCTCTTTATGTCCCTTGACTATTTAGTAATTTTGGAATGCCTTTCGTGTCTTCGACTGTAAGGGCATTTATTCAACTCCTCTGTCATTTCCAGGTTCCCCGGTATTAATTCCGCAAACTCATTCTCCAAGGGGCCTACATTCAATTTGGCCTCGCTCTTCCTTTTTATACAGGTACTTCTCCTATAGTGCAATAGTTGTGCTCTTGTGTGACCTCGTGCTATAGAAAACTGCCAGAGAAAATCGCATTACAGGAAAATCGCTATACCTGTACAGCAGAAAGTTGGTGCTATCCAAACAGCATCCAGTATTCATCAATCGCGTTACAGCCAATTCGCATTAACGAAACACGCATTATAGCAGAAGTACCTGTATATTTAAAGAAGATCTTGATGTGTATCTTAATATTATATGCAAGTTTACTCTCAAAAGTTTATTTTTTACCCTCTTTCTTTTCATTATCTTTTGTTGGTTTTTAAAACTTATCCAATTCTCTGGCTTACCACAAATCTTTGCTACTTTGTATATTTTCTTCCTTTCTCTGAAACATGAGTAGGCCGATCAGTCCCTCAAGCCTGTTCCGCTATTCAACGAGATCATGGCTGATCTGTGGCTTAAAACCATATGCAAGCCTTTGGCCAATATCCCTTAATACCTTTGCTTGACAACAATTTATCTATCTCAGATTTAAAATTATAAATGAACAAGTATCAATTGTCAAACTTCTACCACCTTTTGTGTGGAAATACTACCTAACATCTCTCCTGAACAGTCTGGCCCTAACTCTTAGACAATGATCCCTAGTTCAAGAATCTTGAATTTGATAGAATCTAATGCTATCCTTAACTTCCCTGGTTAACTAGATTTGGCTTATACTCTTCCCAGAATTATTCTTCTTCATTGAAACATGTCTTTGTTGCATACCATGAGCTATTTTCTTAAATGTCTGTCACTGTTCCACAATCACCTTTGCTGCTAAGCTCCTGTCTCACTCCACTTCAGCCAGTTCTGTCCTCATTCATAGAATCCGAGAATTCCTCCAATGTGGAAACGGGTCATTCAGCCCATAAAGTCTGCACCAACTCTCCGAACAGCATCTCACCCAAATTCACAACCCTACCCTATCCTTGTAACCCTGTATTTCCCATGGCTAATTCACCTAACCTGCACATCCTTGGACACTATGGGCAATTTAGCATGGCCAATCCACCTAGCCTGCGCATCTTTGGACTGCGGGAGGAAACCGGAGCACCCGGAGAAAACCCACACAGACACAGGGAGAATTTACAAACTCCACCACAGACAGTCATCTGAAGGTGGAACTGAACCTGGGTCCTTAGCACTGTGAGGCAGCAATGCTTTGTAATTATCCTTATTTAAGCTGAGAAAAGTTGTTTCCTACCCAAGTTCCTCCCTCTTAAACTGAATGCTACTTTCTACCATGTGATGGACACTGTTTCCAGGGAGATCTTTTACTCTGACATCATTTCTTAAACCGCCTCATTACCAATTACTAAATCCAAAAGAGTCTGTTTCCTGGTTGGATCCACGATATATTATTCTGGGAAACTCTCCCACATACTATCCATGAATTCTTCTCCTTTTTATTTCTTATCTCCACCCATATGAATTCTACATTTTCTGACTCAAGATCATATCTTGCTATCATGCTTATTCAATCCTGTACCAACAATGCCACCATACTACTCTTTCCTTCCTGCCTTTCTTTCCAAAAAGTCACATATCCCTGAATATTGAGTTCCCAGCTCTGCTTTCTTGTAACCATGTCTCTGTAATGTAAGAGCATACCTTTTAACCTATACTTGTATGGTAAGTTCATCTATTTTGTTCCAAATACTATGCACATTCAAATCAAGAGCCTTTCATTTTCCCTTTTTTCCTCTTCTTTTGCCCTTTTGACCTTCTTTACTGCTATTTTCTATATTTCTGCACTCTGACACTTCCTGTCCCACTCTGGGTATTGTTATCCAAATAGCTGTCCTGTAATCCTGCCATATCCCTTTGTCTTGTAAGCTGACATTTTTCCTCTCCCAACCCTCACATCCTCTAACTAGTTTAAAGCCCTCTCTACCTCCCTAGTTATACAATTCATCAGAATACTGGTTCCATTACAGATAAAGTGAAGCCCATTCCAGCAGAAAAGCTCCCTTCTACCCCATTACGGATGCCGGTGCCACACGAACTGGAATGCATTCCACTCACAACAATCTTTCAGCCAGGCATTTAACATCTTGTCATGGATGATAATCATCTACTGAATAGCCCTGACTCCATTGAAAAGAAGGGTCTGAAATATCCTCTCCACGCTATCCATATCAGGCAAGAGCTTGCCAGCCACACATTTTCTATTCCTGGCCCTTAAAACCGCCACACACTGGAATCACGTCCCCACCGCTTATTTAAAATACTGCTCATTTTCAGATATGGATGGAGGCACAAAATTTCGGCACATAAATTCTGACACTAGGAAAGGGACAGCTACCTCTGCAAACTGTGGACGGTGACTGACTGCTTTAAAGTAGTCTAGTGCTTCTCAAATACAATCATACCCTTTAAACAGTCTTTTTCATCAGGTCGTAGACTTGCTCGCCAAGCTGGTGTGTTTGATTGCAGACGTTTCGTCACCCTGCTAGGTAACATCATCAGTGCGCCTCCGGTGAAGCATTGGCTTTCTGTCCCATTTGTTATTTATATGCTTCGGTTTGCTGGGGTGTTTGGCATCACTCCTGGTTTTGTTTTTCAGTGGTTTGTATATCAGGTCCAGTTCAATGTTTTTGTTGATGGAGTTCCAGTTGGAATGCCAGGCCTCCAGGAATTCCCTGGCATGTCTCTGTCTGGCTTCTGCTATGATGGATGTGTTGTCCCAATCGAACTCGTGCCCTTCTTTGTCTGCGTTTATTGAGACCAGTGAGAATTGGTCGTGTCTCTTGGCGGATAGTTGGTGCTCATGTATCCTTATTGTCAGTTTTCTTCCAGTTTGGCCCATGTAATGTTTTTCACAGTCCTTGCAAGGTATTTTGTATATTATGTTAGCTTTACTGATCTGCATTCAAACACACCTGTTCGGTAAGCAAGTCTACAACCTCATCCACAACCCAAGCTACAAACCTTCTGAAAAACATTAAAATTCTCTTTCTTCACACGAACATGAATGGTAAGTGGTTGAATATGTTGAGTACTATGAAAATGTTCTAATTTGCACTTCTTTGTGGAAAAGTGTGTGTGATTGTCCAATGATAGGATCAAGCTTATTTGATCTTTTTCTCGTTTGATTTTTACTAATAGGCTTTTATATAGAAAGCATGACGTTGAGTTATTGCAAGAGGAAAGCCCAGCCTGTATTCTGACCCATATTATGGCTTGATATTACCCATCTCAATTATGTCATGTCCATAAACAGATTAATCAAACGCCATAACAAGGTCCTCAACCAGTTACGCCTGAGAGTCGCCAAGTATGGATGGAGGTCATACCAAGCACTGAGACTGGTGGCCCAGGACAGTTCTCTTTGGAAGCCAGACATAATATTCTGGAAGAGTAATAAGTAGCAGTGGTAGATGTACCATCTGCTACAAGGACGACAACAAGGTGCTCGAGAAAGCATGATTAGAAAAATGTTGAAAGTACCAACATCTTAACTTGCAAATAAAAAAATTGATGGGAGGCCTTAAGCCTAAATTTTTCGGATTTGTGGGCGTGAGAGGAAAGTGGCTGCAGCTCAACAACAAACTGATGGACTTCCGCCACATAAAGAGATATAAATCCTTCTCACAACAAATCTCAAGACTGATGATATCCCTGACACTCGAGGTCCTGCAAAATTTTCAGTGACAAGTGATAAAACCACAGAGCCTAGCCTTGGGCTAGTGATGATGAGCCTATTGTCAGTGCCAGGGTAAGATGCTCCAGACGATGACAGGCATGGCAGGTACCAAATGGCTTGTCGGCAGAAAAGAAAATAATAAAAATATAAAATTCCTCAAAAAAAAACTTTAAATCCACAAAGAAAGGTGTGCCACAATACATCAGATGATGACACCTTTTTCCAACTAATGATCTTTCGGTCTTGATGCTCAGTTCGTGCCCCTCCTGGCTTGGAAGAGCGCCCTCGGTAACTTAAAAGACACTGCCCAATATACGGTTGTGACTTCAACGACCCAAGTCATTTCCTCCCCGCTGTACCTCATGTAACATCGGCATGACCCCGTCCCAAAGCTGCAGTAATGCTAGAGGTTGACATAATTCGACAAGCGACGTGAAGACTCGGACTAGGCACTCCTGCTCCTTGGATGCTGTCTGACTGGATGCGCTTTTCCAGTTCCACATTTATTGAGATTAAGATTAGCACGCTTATGAACATAATTTAAATATACTTTGAACATTACAATTGGACATCGGTCTTCTTTAATTTATAATAGTTACATAATATTTCTTGGTCTTTAAAATGACAAAAACGTTGTACTCACTTTGCTTACTCATTCTCTGAACCTCTTTGTCAGGTCTGTACTATAAACAGAAAATAAAATATCATGAATCAGAAAATGTTATAATGCATTATTGCAATGCAAAATCCATTGCACATCAAACATGTACAAGATAGTCCAGCTGGAAATGCCTCTACCTTTACTTATTATGTTCTCTAATACTTTCCTTTATTACCTTTAGGATGCTTTTGCTTTGACATGATGTCAGACGAACAAAGTTAATACAATGATCAGAGATATCTCAAAAACATGTGCAATCCCTGTATTAGTTTATGCTTGTCTAAACTGGTTGTTATCAAATTGCGCTATTTGTCATATAATGATCAATATACAAATCTGCCTTAGGGGTGACATTTACTTTATTAATATTAAGTATTAATAAGTAAATTATCAAAATGATCAAAAACATGATATTTTCACATTACTTCAAGAAATATTTCACACCAAAGGCAGTCTGTAGTATAGGCAAACACCGAAGAAATGACAATAGCTACACTGGCAAGAGGCAATAGTCTGATCATTTTTCTACCACAGAAGAGACAAAGTGTACAAGCTATACAGTTTCTACTTGATGGTACATGCAGGGTGGCTCAGAAAACTAAATTTGTTGTCAGAGATCTTCATATCTATGTACTAAAAGGAGTTACAACTGGATAGTCCCTGTAAATGAGTAGCATGATGGCTCAGTGGTTAGCACTGCTGCCCCACAGCACCACTGTGTGTGTGGAGTTTGCACATTCTCCGTATGTCTGCGTGGGTTTCCTCCGGGTGCTCCAGTTTTCTCCCACAGTCCAAAGATGTGTAGGTTGGGTGGATTGGCCATGTTAAATTGCCCATAGTGTCCAGGGACATGCAGTTTAGATGGGTTAGCCATGGGAAATGCAGGGTTACAGGGAGAGGGTAGGGGGGTTGGTCTGGGTGGAATGCTCTTTGGAGGGTCGGTGTGGACTTGATGGGCTGAATGGCCTGCTTCCACAGTGTAGGGATTCTATGATTCTGTGATTAATGACACAAACACTGCACTCTGTCTTAATGTTAGAGACGGAGTGAAATGTTCTATCCACAGCAATACACGAGGCCCTTGAGATAGAAACTGATCATCAATCAATGTCAGTAGTCCAGATAACATGAATGGAATGCCTTAAGAAGTTCAACGATCTCATCTAGATGATCAAGATCAGTGAATATAGCTTCAATTGCTATATCCTGCAACTAAAACAGAAGGCTCAAACTGCTAAATTCACCATACTCCCTTCACAGGTTCCCAGCAGTTCCTAATAAACTTAACAATTTAAAGTTCCATTTAGATTACAGCATTCTGATCTTCATAATGAAAAGTGTAGCAGCTACAAAGTGGTAGAAAGGCTACTGACACCAAATGGTTTGTAAGTTATCATTTACATCAAGCAAAGACAGAGTCAAAATTGATCCCATAAAATAGGCAGTGCATTTTATGTACACTAAAGTAAGTAATTAAATGCCTGAGGATTTCAATTACACTTTGAAAAGCATTTTGTGGTCTGAACTACTCACCTTCCTATTGACAATGATCACAGGTTTACCAGTAGTAGGTAACGATAACGATCTAGCAGAATAAGATGGATTTGACTTTGTAGTTGACATTGAATTCAAATTTGAAGGTATTAAACTCGATGCTGAAGATGTAGTAGGAGCTTCATTGATGATTATTTCCACTGCCCCAGATGCAGGTGCTACGAAAGCTGTAACATTTTCAGTTTCTGACCAAGCTAGGTTAAAATTGGATAAAATAGAATCAGCAGTCAACATTCTAAATATTAGATAAACTGGGTAAAGGAAAAATTAAAACAAGACATACGTCATTTCACATTTTAAAAATATACTGAAGAAGGTGAAGCTATTGCTTTTAAATTCTTGGTAAACTTGAAGTCACAATGGTTTTTGATAGAGCAGCACATAACTTTAACTGCTAGGCAATAGTGCAGCAGAGTGAGTCCAGCTCACCTTTGTTACGATCTTGGTAGAAACTAGTACTTTTTTCTCCCCCTCATAAATGCCAGGTATTTGATAAAAAGCAAAACACTTTACAACATAGAAAAAAATTAAGTCATCAGTTACGTACAAATATATAATGAACAGAGTTTCTTACACTCTCGACTTTTTATAGTGTTTACTCGAAGAATGTGGATGTTGCTGGTTGGGCAAACATTTATTAGCCATTCCTAGTTGCCTTTGAGATGGTGGTGGTGAACAGTCTACTTGACCCACTGCAGTCCATTTGATATAGGTGCACCTACTATGCCATTAGGGAGGGAGTTCCAGGATTTTGACCCAGTGACACTTAAGGAACAGCGACATATTTCCAAGTCAGGATGTGAGTCACTTGGTGGGCAGCTTGAAAGGTGTTGATATTCCCATGTATCTACTGTCCTCGTCTATTATGGTCGTGGCCACGGTTGTGGAAGGTGTTATCCAAGGAGCTTGATGAATTTCTGCAGTGCATCTGGCAGATGACAAACACTGTTTCTACTGAACGTTGATGGTGAAGGAACTGAAGGTTTGTGGGTATGGTGTCAACAAGCATGCAGCTTTGTTCTGGGTTTCAAGGCTCGAGGTCTGTTGAATCTGCATTCATCCAGTTTAGTGGGGATTATTTCATCACACTCCTAACTTGTGACTGATAGATGGCAACAAGTTTTGGGGCGTCAGGAGATGTGTTATCCGCTGCAAGATTGCTAGCCTCTAACTTGTTCCTGCAGTTTATATGGCTAAACTTAGCAGGTCTGACAGCATCTGTGGACTGAAAACAGAGTTAATGTTTTAACCCTTCTTCAGAATCATTAACTTCATTTTCTCTCCAATGATGCTGCTAGACCTACTGAGTTTCTCCAGAAAGTTCTGTTTTTACATGTTTTAGATCTCCAGCATCAGGATTTCTTTGTTTATTTATATGGCTAGTCCTAACCAATGGTTACCCTCAGTAATGTTGATAGTGAGGGATTCAGTGATGGTGATACTATTGAATGGATAGATTCTCTCTGTTAGAGACAGTCATCGCCTCGCACTTGTGTGGCTTGCATGTTACTTGCCACTTTTTCGCCCAAGCCTGGATACTGTCCAGGTCTTGCCGCACTGGACCCGAAACATTAACTCTGATTTCATAGAATCGTAGAATCCCTACAGTGCAGAAACAGGCCAATTGGCTCAACAAATCCACACCACTCCTCCAAACAGCATCTCACCCAGGCCTATCCCCCTACCCACTCCCCATAACCCTGCATTTCCCATGGCTAATCCACCTAATTTACACACCCCTGAACATTACAGATAATTTAGCATGGCCAAACTACCTAAGCTCACATTTTTGGATTGTGGGAGGAAACCAGATCACCCAGAGGAAACCCACGCAGACACAGGGACAATGTGCAAACTCCACCACAGACAGTCGTCCAAGGGTGGAATCGAATCCGGGTCCCTGGCGCTGTGAGGCAACAGTGCTAACCACTGAGCCACCGTGCCGCCAATTTCTCTCCACAGATGCTGCCAGACCTGCTGAGATTTTCCAGCAATTTCTGTTTTGTTGCTGCATTTGGACAGGGACTGCTTCAGTATATGAGGGGTCATGAAGGGGGTTGAACATTTTTAAACATCAACAAACAGTGCCACTTCAGACCTTGCAACAGAGGGAAGGTCATTGATGAAGCAGTTGAAGATGGTTGGGCCTCGGACACAATCCGGAGAAACTCGTGCAAAGATGTCCTGGAGCTGAGATGACTGACATCCGACCACCACAAACATGTTCCTTTCTGTTAGGTACGAGTCCAATCACCAGAGAGTTTTCCCTTTGACTCTCATTTTGCAAGAGCTCCTTGATGCCGCATACAATCAAATGCAGCCTTGACGGCAAGGGCAGTACTCTCACCTCACTTTTCGAATTCAGCTCTTTTGCCCATGTGTGGAACTGAAACTGAACTTCTTAACCAAATTTCCTTCCAAAACAATTTGACCACAAAAACATTCAAGTCTGATATTTATCAGAAATTGGAGAATAACTTGGCCTGATTACTGTTTCAAAGATTTATATGTTTATGAATCTAGCTGACGTTATTAATCACAGAATTCCTACAGTGTGGAAGCAGGCCATTTGGCCCATCGAATCCCTGATCCTCCAAAGAGTATCCTACCCAATCCCTGTATAAACCTTCATTTACCATGGCTACCTCACCTAGCCTGTGCAACCCTGCACAATTTAGCATGGCCAATCCACCTAACCCGCACATCTTTGAATGTTGAAGGAAACCAAAGCACCCGCAGGAAACCCATGGGGACATGGGGAGAATGTGCAAACGCCACATAGACAATTGCCCGATGGTGGAACTGAACCTGGGTCCCTGGCATTGTGAGGCAGCAATGCAAACCACTGAGCCACTATGCCACCCATATTACTGGACATGTCAGATCCCAGAATGAAATAGGCTTGATAGATCACATTTTGCCTTATTTTGCTTTTAGCAAGGTGGCCTCTCGAAACAGAAGCACACAATATTGCAGTTCGTTTGACAAAGTTTATTAAGGAAAAAAAATGAAGAAAATTGAATAAACCTATCCATTTACTTATGACATTAAATGTGAAGAGTTTTAAACACACAGTAAATCAATCAATGTACAATTCTTTTCATCCCAAAACACTCCTTTTACAAGATTCAAATAAAATTAACATCCTTGGTATAGTAAAAGAAAACAAAGAACTGCAGATGCTGGAAATCTAAAACAAAATAGAATTTGGAGAAACTCAGCAGGTCTGGCCGCACCGGTGGAGAGAAAACAGTGTTGACATTTTGGGTCCCATGGGCATTCTTCACAACTTGGTACACTACCCAATAGCAACCCTTATATTGTGCTCAACACCAAAATCCCTTTCTCTAAACTTCAATAGGTTTGAGGCAATTGTGGCTTTAACTCCTAGACTAGATTTTCTGATAGCTTATTAGCACAACAGAAATGTGGAGGTTGTTTAGAGTGCAGCTGCTACGGGTACTGGATAGGTTTGTCCCAGTGAGGCAAGGAAGGGATGGTAAGGTGAAGGAACCTTGGATGACAAGATATGTGGTACATCTAGTCAAGAGGAAGCAGGAAGCTTACTTAAGATTGAGGAAGCAAGATCAGACAGGGCTCTAGAGGGCTACAAGGTAGCCAGGAAGGAACTTATGAATGGACTTAGGAGAGCTAGAAGGGGCCACGAAAAAGCCTTGGCAGGTAGGATCAAGGAAAACCCCAAGGTGTTCTATACTTATGTGAGGAAAAACAGGATGGCCAGAGTGAGGATAGGGCCGATCAGGGATAGTGGAGGGAACTTGTGCGCTGAGTCAAAAGAGGTAGGGGAGGTCCTTAATGAATACTTTGCTTCAGTATTCACCAGTGAGAGGGACCTTGATGTTTGTGAGAATAGCATGAAACAGGCAGATATGCTCAAACAGGTTAATTTTAGGAAGGAGTATGTGCTTGAAATTTTGAAAAACATGAGGATAGATAAGTCCCTTGGCCAGACGGGATATAACCAAGGTTACTACGGGAAGCGAGGGAAGAGATTGCTGCTCCTTTGGCGATGATCTTTGCGTCCTCCCTGTCCACTGGAGTAGTACCAGGTGATTGGAGGGTGGCAAATGTTATTCCTCGTTCGAGAAAGGAATAGGGATAATCCTAGGAATTACAGACCAGTCAGTCTTACTTCTGTGGTGGGCAAATTATTGGAGAGGATTCTAAGAGACAGTATTTATGATTATTTGGAAAAGCACAGCTTGATTAGAAATAGTCAGCAAGACTTTGAGAGGGGCAGGTCATGCCTCATAAGCCTTATTGAATTCTTTGAGAATGTGACAAAACACATTGATGAAGGTAGAGCAGTGGATGTCGTGTATATGGATTTTAGCAAGGCATTTGATAAGGTTCCCCATGGTAGGCTCATTCAGAAAGTAAGGAGGCATGGGATTCAGGGAAATTTGGCTGTCTGGATACAAAACTTGCTGTCCAATAGAAGGCAGAGGGTAGTAGTAGATGTAAAGTATTCAGCCTGGAACTTGGTGAACAGTGGTGTTCAGCAGGGATCTGTTCTGGGGCCTCTGCTCTTTGTGATCTTTATAAATGACTTGGATGAGGAAGTGGAAGGGTGGGTTAGTAAGTTTGCCAATGACACGAAGGTTCGTGGAGTTGTGGATAGCATGGAGGGCTGTTGTAGGTTGCAACAGGACATTGACAGGATGCAGAGCTAGGCAAAGAAGTGGCAGATGGAATTCAACCCAGAAAAGTGTGAAGTGATTAATTTTGGAAAGTCGAATTTGAATGCAGAATACAGGGTTAATGGCAAGATTCTTGACAGTGTGGAGGAACAGAGGGACCTTGGAGTCCATGTCCATAAGTCCCTCAAAGTTGCTACCTGAGTTGACAGGGTTGTAAAGAAGGCGTATGATGTGTTGGCTTTCATTGGCAGGTAAATTGAGTTTAAGAGCCACGAGGTTATGCTGCAGCTCTATAAAACCTTGGTTAGACCACACTTGGAATATTGTGTTCAGTTCTGGTCACCTCATTATAGGAAAGATGTGGAAGCTTTAGAGAGGGTGCAGAGGAGATTTACCAGGATGCTGCCTGGACTGGAGGGCAGGTCTTATGAGGAAAGGCTGAGGGAGCTAGGTCTTTTCTCTTTGGAGAGAAGAAGGATGAGAGGTGACTTGTTAGAAATGTACAAGATGATGAGAGGCATATATAAGAGTGGATAGCCAGAGATTTTTTGCCAGGGTGGAAATGAGTATTACAAGGGGCATAATTTTAAGGTGACTGGAGGAAGGTATAGGGGAGATGTCAGAGGTAGATTCTTTACACAGAGTGGTAGGCGTGTGGAATGCATTGCGCAGTGATAGTGGAGTCAGATAGAGACATTTAAGCAATTCTTGAACAGGCACATGAATAATACTATAATATAGGGTATGCAGGGTAGTTTGATCTTAGTAGGATAATAGGTCAGAACAACATCATGGGCCGAAGGGCCTGTACTGTGCTGTACTGTTCTATGTTCTTATTCTTAGAGCTATTATACACCTAAGTTTAAACAATTTCAGCTTCAAGTCTTCTTCAGGATTTTACACAAATACTTCCAGTTTAGGAGTAACAAACTCCTTACTCCAAGGTAATTGAGTTTCAATATATTCTTCTTTTTGTAGGAGCACTTCTCTACATCTGCATCTTCCTGCAAGGACTTCACAATAATTTGAGTTGGGGGGGTGTGAAAAAACCCAGAAAACAGATTTCAGGAACTAGGAAGAGATCAAAAAGCAAGACCTCCAAAGCAGTAATCTCAGGATTACTCTCAGGTTCCTGTGCTGGCTGCTCAGTATAGAGAGATAATTAAGTTATTGAACACATAGCTGTAAAAAAAATCAGTGTCGGAGGGAGGGTGTACTATTTTTGAGGCATTGGGACTGGTTCTAGACAGGTGGGACCTATACAAGATGGAAGGGTTGCATCTTGGCAGGACCAGATCTAACATCCTCACAGGTAGATTCGCTACAGATGTTGAGGGCTGAAACTAAAAATACTGTAGAATGGGAGAGACCCAAGTGGGAGTTCAGATTCAAGGGAAGCAAAACTAGGAACAGTAAAAGTGTAGCAATTAAAAATAGATGACAGATGAAGTAATGGCAAACATCAAATAGGATGAAGTAGGGATAAATGTTTAAAACGTTCAATTTGAATGCACATTAATGATGGTAAATGGACAGATTTAAGTGCAATTATACATATGCAACTACAGACTGACCTAAGATTGGAAACTGAATACTCAAGGATATTCCAAATTTAGGAGCGATAGGCCAAGGAAAGAAGATAGTAATAGGGCATGTTGTTAGTACATGAGTAAAATAGTAATTTCAATTGAAATTTCAAGGTGTAGAATCAGTTTTGGTGGAGCTAAGAAACAGCAAGAGGAAGCAAACATTGGTGGGAGCTGTCTGTGGATACAAAACTGTATTCGTAATATTGGGCACGCTATACATCAGGAAATTAGATATGCATGTAATGTGGATAACACAGTAATAATGGATTATTTCAATTTGTATGGAACACAGGTTAACATAATCAATACTAACACTGTGGTGAATGAATTCCTGGTGTGTACAAAATGTTTTTTGGAACACTTATGTAACTAAGTACAGATTGTAGATTTGATAATATGTAATAGAAGAGGATAACTGATAACCAAGTAATAATTAAGCATTTTGGAAAGAGTGTCCATGATATGATAGAATTTTGTATGAAGTTTTGCATGAAGCATAGCAATTCTGAAATTAGGGTCTTACAACTCAGAAAATGAAGAATAACAGGCAAGTTGGCTGGAGTGGCTTGGGAAAATACACCAAAGGATCTGACACACTACATATGGGCAGCGCTAATATTTAAAGAAAAACTATGAGGCCTACAACAAACATACATTCCCCTAAGACACAAATATAAGACAGGGAAAGATTAAAGACCATGTTTCACAACCAAAGTTGAAAGTTGCATTAGATCAAAGGAAGTGGTTTATAAGAAAGCAAGAAATAATGTTAAGCCTGAAGATCAGGAGCATTTGACTCAGCAAAAGAGGGCCAAGAAAAATGATGAGGAAAGGAAAAAGAAAAAATGAATGCGAAGAACTGCAAAGCGTTAAAGCAGAGTAGCAAACGCTTCAATTGATAAGAAAGGAAAAAGATCAGAGGATAAATTTGGGCCCATTACAAGTGGTATCAGGAGAACTTATAACGAAAAACACTAAAATGGCAGAAAAACCAAAGTTATTTTGTGACTGTCTTCGTGGAAGAAGCTAACCTCCCAGATTCAACCCTCGAGCAAAACTGGAATCAATGGGTATCGGGAACAAACTATCTGCTGGATGGAGAACCACCTGGCACATATGAAGATTGTAGCTTTTTGTAGCTTGGGTTGTGGATAAGGTTGTAGACTAGCTCACCAAGCTGGTGTATTTGGCTGCAGACGTTTCGTCACCCTGCTAGGTAACATAGTCAGTACGCCTCCATTGAAGCGTTGGTGTTCTGTCCCGCTTGTTACTTACATGACTCGGTTTGCTGAGGTGGTTGGCATTACTTCCAGTTCTGTTTTTCAGTGGTTTGTATATTGGGTCTAGTTCAATGTGTTTGTTCATGGAGTTCCAGTTGGAATGCCATGCCTTCAGGAAATCCCTGGCTTGTCTCTGTTTAGCTCGTGCAATTATGGATGTGTTGTCCCAGTTGAATTCGTGTCCTTCTTTGTCTGTGTGTATTGAGACCAGTGAGAATTGGTTGCATCTCTTCATGGCTAGTTGGTGTTCATGTAGCCTTATTGTCAGGTTTCTTCCAGTTTGGCCTACGTAGTGTTTTTCACAGTCCTCACATGGTATTTTGTAAATGACATTAGTTTTATTGGTTGTGGGTATGGGATCCTTTACATTCATCAGTAGATGTTGCAGGGTGGTTGTTTATGGGCTACCCTGATACCTCGGGATATGAGTAGTCTTCTGGTCATCTCTGATATGTCTCTGAAGAACGGTAGAGTGACTAGTGTGTCTGGCCACGTTGTCTTCTAGTTGTGGTCTGTCGTGGAGGTAACGGTAGATTGCGCTTTTTAGGTACCATTCCTTTTCAAAATTTCGTATAAGTGCTCCTGTTCTGCCATGCACAATTCCGGATTGCTGAAGTTTTTAGTGGCCAGTTTGAATAATGTCCTGATGCGGCTCCGTTTATGGGTGTTGAGGTGGTTGCTGGAGCAATTAAGTATCTGGTCCGTATGTGTGGTCTTTCTGTAAATGCTAGTCTGGAGCTCCCCGTCGTTCTTACCATAAGACATAGGAGCAGAAATCAGGCCATTCAGCCCATCGCGTCTGTTCCACCATTCAATCATGGCTGATAAGTTCCTCAACCCCATTCTCCCGCTTTCTCCCCATAATGCTTGATCCCCTTGATAATCAAGAACCTATCTATCTATCTCAGACTTAAATGTACTCAATGACCTGGCCTCCACAGCCTTCTGTGGCAGTCAATTCCATAGATTCACCACTCTCTGGCTGAAGAATTTTCTCCTTATCTCCGTTCTAATAGGTCTTCCCTTTACTCTAAAGCTGTGCCCTCGGGTCCTAGTCTCTCCTACAAATGAAAACATCTTCCCAACATCCACTCTGTTCAGGCCATTCAGTGTTCTGCAAGTTTTAATTAGATCCCCCCTCATCCTTCTATACTCCAATGCGTATAGTCCCAGCGTCCTCAAATGTTCCTCATATGTTAAGCTTTTCATTCCTGATACCATTCTCATGAACGTCTTTTGAACCCACACCAGGGCCAGTACATCCTTCCTGAGAAATGGGGCCCAAAACTGCACACAATACTCCAATATGGCCTGACAAGAGCCTTATAAAGCCTCAGTCATACATCCCTGCTTTTATATTCAGGTCCTCTCAAAATTAGTGCCAGCATTGCATTTGCCTTCCTGACGACTGACTCAACCTGCAAGTTTACCTTGAGAGAATCCTGGACTAGAGCTCCCAAGACTCTTTGCACTTCAGACTTCTGAATTTTCTCCCCATTTAGAAAATAGTCCATACTTTTATTCTTCTTACCAAAGTGCATGACCTCACACTTTCCCACATTGTACTCCATCTGCCACTTCTTTGCCCACTCTCCTAACCTGTCCAAATCCTTCTGCAGCCTCCTCACCTCCTCAAGACTACCTGTCCCTGCACCTATCTTTGTATCATCTGCAAACTTAGCCAGAATGCCCACAGTTCCTTCATCCAGATCATTAATGTATAAAGTGAAAAGTTGTGGTCCCAACACTGACCCTTGCGGAACACTACTTGGCATGGCTGCCATCCTGAGAAAGACCCTTTTATCCCCACACTCTGCTCACATTCTAGCAAAATGTCTAGGAAGGGAAGTCGGTTATTGTTTTCTTTTTCTCTTGTGAATTTTATTCTCGTGAGGATGTTGTTTATGTGTCCGTGGGTTTCTTCTAGTCTTGTGCGTTTGAAAATCAAGAAGGTGTCATCTACGTAGCGGACCCAAAGTTTGGGTTGTATAGTGGAGAGCGCTGTTCTTTCTAATCTTTCAATTACCACTTCTGTAATCAGTCCTGATATTGGGGATCCAATTGGTGTTCCGTTGACTTGTTTGAGTATATGGTTGTTGAAGATAAAGTGGGTTGTGAGGCATAGATCCAATAGTTTCAGGGTGCTGTCCTTGTTGATGCTGTTGGGTATCATGGGGTGCCTGCCTTCCTGTTTGGTCAACAGTGCGGCAATTGTTTCTTTGGCTAGGTCGATACTTATGGATGAAAATAGCAAGGTTACATTGAAGGACATCATTATTTCATCCTCTCCTTTTCTGGTTTTCTTGATAATTTTGAGGAATTCTTGGGAGGAGAGGCTGGAGTGGGTGGTGTTGTCAACTAAGTATTTCAGTTTCCATTGTAGAACATAAGAACAACAGGAAATTCCAGACTAGCATATACAGAAAGACATAGGGACCAGATACTTAATTACTCCAGCAACAACCCCAACACCCACAAATGGAACTGCATCAGGACATTATTCAAACTGGCCACAAAACACTACAGCAATCCAGAATTGCGCTAAGCAGAATAGGAGCACTTAGTTTTTAAAAGGAATGGATACCCAAAAAACACAATCCACCAGTACCTCCGTGATAGACCAAAACAAGAAGACACAACACAGCCAGACACACTAGTCACCCTCCCGTAAATCAGAGACATATCAGAGATGACCACAAGACCACTCAGATCCCTAGGTATAGGGTAACCAACAAACTAACAATGACCCTGCGACAGCTATCGATGAATGTAAAGGATCCCATACCCACAACCAATAAAACTAACGTAATATACAAAAAAACCGTGAAAGAACTGTGAAAAACATTACATAGGCCAAACTGGAAGAAAACTGACAATAAAAATACATGAGCACCAACTAGCCATCAAGAGACATGACCAATTCTCACTGGTCTCAATACACACAGACAAAGAAGGACACGAATTCGACTGGGACAACACATCCATAATAGCATGAGCTAAAGAGATACATGCCAGGGAATTCCTGGAGGCCTGGCATTCCAACCGGAACTCCATGAATAAACATATTGAACTGGACCCGATACACAAACCACTGAAAAACAGAACTGGAAGTAATGCCAACCACCCCAGCAAACCGAGGCATATAAATAACAAGCCGGACAGAACACCAATGCTTCATCAGAGGCACACCGACGATGTTACCTAGCAGGGTGATGAAACGTCTGCAACCAATTACATTGGCTCCGTGAGCAAGTCTACAACCTCATTGTTGTGACTGTTGGGGTCAGTGATCTCAGCTCTAGGACATCTCTGTGGCACAACCATTTCCAGCTGTTTCATAAATTTCCTTCCCTCCATCTTAAGTTCAGATGTAGGGATGTTTGCCGATGACTGCACATTATTCAGCACCAATCACCCTTGCCCCCTGTTATGGACCAACGAAAGCCCCTTCAAAAACATAAACGAGATAGCCTGGACCCTAGCTTTTTCTTATTTAAAGGCAAGTGTAAGGTGCTGTGTTTCAGATGTAATTCAATTAGTTACACTACTCAGCTTCAAGCAAAACATGCTTTATTCTTACTCTACAGTTAGAATACAAAAAGAAGAATTAGTCTAACTTTAACTCTATGGAAAATTTAACAAAGAATAGATTAGTTAACTACATATCAGCAACTGTTCCAAAATAGCAACATCTCAAAAACACACCCTTGGCAAAGGCAAATTCAGTGAAATAGACTGTCTCACATGCAATGTTTCTCCAATCCAGGAGGCAAAAACATAAAGGAAAATTTTGGCAGAGAGAGAGAGACAGAGAACTCAGGCGTTTTTGCTGTATCAGGAAGAGATGTATGGCAGCTTCAAAACTGCAACAACTGCTGAAAGTTAAACTAAAACTCTGGTTCTATGGAAGCCTGACTCCAACCATTCACACTGCTTCTATTGTTCCAACTTTTAAACAGAAACCCCAGGCAATAAAAACGTTTTTCTATAATGGCTTGAGTTTTCCTTACTTCCAGATGACCCCCCCTACTGGTACCACATATGCTACCTGCAACACCTCCTTTCTTTAAACCACTGGTAATACAACTTGATGAACTCCGGCCTGAATATGTAATGGTCTCCATTTCCTCATCAAAACTTCATTTTTAAGACAGTAATGTTCTGGGATACACTCAGATGTTTCTTCTGTGTATGCTTTCTGAAAGAACTGATTTATTTTTTCTTTTATTGTAATTCCACCAACCTCTCTGAACTAAAAATACCCACTTTGTCCTCCACTTGTTCTTGTTTTTTTCTCAATTATTTGATCAAACATAGTTTCTGATAACTGAACTTCAATTTCCTTATCTTTATTCTTTCATTTCTCTTTCTGTTTCAATCTGTGGCTTTGTGACCTTGTCACCAGAGTCAGGAAAAATCCGATACTTCCTGTGACATCTCAGTTGCCTGATTTTCCACTGGCTTTTCAACCATTACTCACACCTGTGATCCAGCTATATCATTCCACAGGATAAGCTGCATCTCCAGAACTGAGTTTTTCTTTTTTTATCATTCTCAACACCACTTCACTTTTCACCAGACTCTCCAACCTCATCTTTTACAATGGGACACTACTCTTCTCATCATGAATTCCACCTTTTCTGGCACAACTCCTTCCAAAGTACATACGTCCTCATCTCTCACTAAAGATTAACTTGGTCCTGTATCTCTTCAAGTTTTAATTTCTCTACCTACTCTTTCTCGTGGACACGAGTAAACCTTACCCACACGAGTAGATTTTTCAAGAGATCTGGTACTTTCTTATTAATCAATTCCTGACCAGCCTGCACATTCTTTAGCAGCTCTTTAGCTTCTACTGGGATTTCCTTTACCACTTTTATTAACCCCATTGGCTTATCCTTTTTTACCACATCTGTCTTCCTCGTACTTTTCTTAAACCACGAACACTGTGACTTCATGGCTCCGACATTATTACAGAGAAACCACCTGAGGTTTTTTTTTAAACTTATCTTTGTCCAGCATGGGGTTATTTTTTAACTTGTGGTAAGCTATCTTTAATGAGACCTTCTTTTCCTTTTTTACCTGAGGATTTCTCTTTTCCCCAATTTCTATCCCACACAGATTAAAACCGATGTCAAAAGCCAAACTTTGATGTATGATTTAATTTTTAATCATCTGCCATTTCTGCTAACCTTGCAGTTCTAACTGTCTGCTCTTCCCCATGAATTCTCACTACTTCAGGAAGTGAATTTTTGAACTCCTCCAAAGTAACAGTCTCTCTACGAGTGTCATATGTCTGATTTATTTTCAATGCCCTTATCCATCTAACAAAGTTACTTTGTTTGATCCTTTCAAACTCTATGTATGTTTGACCAGGTTCCTTCCTTAGATTCCGAAAACGTTGTTTGTCGGCTTCTGGCACTAGTTCATATGCACTTAAGACAGCTTTTCTCACCTCATCATACTTCCCAGATACCTCCTCTGAGAGTGATACAAATATCTCACTAGCTCTACCTACCAATTTTTGTTTGAATCAACAACACCCGCATGGTCTCTGGCCATTTCAGTTCTTTAGCTACGTTTTCAAATAAAATGAAAAAAGCTTCTACATCCTTCTCATTAAACTTTGGTAACATTTGGACATATTTAAAAAGATCCCCACAGGCTTTTGGCTACAATGGGTTTGCTTTTCATCATTGACCCTATCACTACACCTACTTTCTACCTTTGGCTTTCCTCTTTCATTTTTAACTTCTGAAGTTCAAAACCTCTCTTTTTCTTCACTCTTCTGATAGGGTCCTCCTTTCTTTTACCTCTACATTTAATCGTAACTCAAACTGTTTCATTTCCTTTTCATATTCAAGCTGTTTCATTTGCAACTGAATTTTAGCCATTTCCAATGATTTTGTTTGCATTGCTGGCAATTGTAAATGCAGTGTTTTTGCCAGAATTTTGCCCCGTTCCTCACAGTCACAGGCAACTCCAAGTTGTATCCTAATCCCAAAAGCTTTGCCTAGCTCACTTTCTGTAAAACTCCCAAAGTGACTTTTTCCAAATCTAGGAAACCCCTAGTGACTGAAAGAGCCATTACCACAGAAGGCACACCCCGTTTAAACCAACTGAATGCAACACCCGAAAGAAAAAAGACATCAACATCACCACTCACTGTCCTTGAGTCCAATAATCCCAGACCCAATCTGGAATTAGAGATTTTGGTTCCAATAAGAGCACCTGATCTGTTATGGACTACACCAAATCCCCTTCAAATATATCAAGGAGATAGCCTAGACCCCATCTTTTCTTATTTAAAGGCAAATGTTAAGTACTTTGTTCCATATGTAATTCGATTAGTTACACTACTCGGCTTTAAGCAAAACACACTTTATTCTTATTCTACAGTTAGAATACCATCAGAAGAAAGAAGAATTGGTCTAACTTTAACTCTATTGGAAAATTTAACAGAATAATAGATTAGTTAACTACTAAACAGCAATTATTTCAATAGAGTAACATCCCATAAACACACTTTTGGTAAAGGCAAATTCAGTAAAATAGATGGTCTCACATGTAATGTTTCTCCACTCCAGGAGGATAGAACATCAGAAGAAAATTCTTGCTCAACGAGAGAGAGACAGAGAGAGAGAGAGAGACAGAAAACTCAAGGGTTTTGCTGTAGCAGGAAAAGATGTATGGGAGCTCAAAACCCCAACAACTACTGAACACTAAACTAAAACTCTGGTTCCGTGGGAACGTGACTCCAACCACTTATGCTGCTTCTATTGTTCCAACTTCAAAAAAACCCAAGGCCTCACAAGCTGTTTATCTTATTAGTCAGAAATGGGGGGCATTTCTGAAGAAGGGTCCCGACATGAAACGCCAGCTTTCCTTCTCCTCTGATGCTGCCTGGCCTGCTGTGTTCCTCCAGCTCCACACTGTGTTATGTCTGACTCCAGCATTGGCAATTCTCATTGGAATAGTCTTGCATTTTAAATTTCTCTACAAAAGCTGGTGGATTATGGTCAGTATACATTGGTGTTTCTTTGCAAATATGATGGACATAAACTTCATGATGCTGAAGAACGAATAATAAGCTCAAAGTCTCATTCTCCACTGTTGAATACTTCTGACACTTTTTAAAATTTCTTTAGAAAAGTAAGCCACTGGCTTCTCTATTTCTAACTCATCATTGTGCGATAGGCTACATTTACACCAAAGTCATCAGCATCAATGTCATTTTAAAAGGTTTCATAAACTCAGACAACCAACACTGATTCACTGAATATGATTGCTTTCAGCTTCTAAGGGTTGCTTGCCATCCTGCTAACCTTTATCAGCTTTGCCTATTTCCATAACAAATCTGTTAGAGGTACAGTTATTGTGCTGAAGTTGGACACAAATTTTCAATAAAACCCATGCATTCCACAAAATTCTTGATTCTCTGCTTGGTTTTACGAAATGGGGAATTCTACCAGAGTTTTTACTTTTTCTTGGTAACACTTGCCCTCTCCCTAGTTATGTCCTCAGAAAGTCAACGCCGCTTTTGCAAATTCATTTTGGCAAGATAAATTACTCAGCCAGCCAAATGCAATTGCTTCAACAGATCTTATTGCTTTCCGTATTCTTTCCAGGTGTTGTGGTCTATTACGACATCATCTAAATACAGTTTCCACAAAGCTACAGTTTGATTCATAAGTATTTTGAATGTAGGCGGGGCATTTTTAAACCTGAATTGTATCACTCGACATTGACATGATCCATTTGGCGTAATTAATTTCTCCTTGGCTTTTGGTGTTAACGATACTTACCAGTACCCTTCCAATAGATAAATTTTAAAAAGAAATGAAACATTGCTAATCTTATCAATACAATCATCAATTTGCATTTGAATGTTTTCGTAATTGCAATTTACTTTTTTTAGATTCTGCCGGGATTATATCTGGTTTAGGAACTAACACTACTGGTGATATCCATCTGCTTTGGCTAGATTCAATCAGGATATTTTCCGCCACATGTTGAATCTCTGTTTCCACCTGATCAATAAGGATGCTGTTTTATCCATATTAATTCTCCCAAGCAACATCATGTCTGGCTAGTGTAGTCCATCCTGAGGTTTCTCCACAGGTTTCCTCAAATTTTTAAGTGACTTTAATAGATCTTTGCATTGCCTCTCCTCTAAGAACAAAAATGTGTTAGCTAACTGTCCCAGTATTTCAGTATTGACTAGTCAAATTGTAGGAGTGTCACTTTGTGAACTGTCTACTTCTCCTTCTACTTCACTCTTACTATCCCTATCACCTTCACTACTCTTATCTCCTGGAATATTTGCTTTTTTTTAAATCTTCTTTTCTATGATGTCACATGTGACATAACCAATTCTTGTTCCTACAATCAGAAGCATCTACCAGAAAAGTCACTTCATTAATCATCCTATTAACCTTTTATGAGTCACTGAACCTCACTTCCAGAGGTACACCTCAAAAGGTAACAGCAATAACACTTAATCTGCTGTTGAAATGTTCTAGTTGTGGCATGTTTCTTTGGCCATGTTTTCATCTTTGTGTACAAAATTATTAAATGCTCCTGTGCTACTTTGCCTGCTCCTGCTAGTCTCTAGAAACATGGGCACAATATCCAATACTGAGAATTCATCTTCTTACTTTATAAACTTCTTAATCAATTTTAATGGACCTGCGATTTCATGGCCATAAACCAATTCAAACTGTCTATGTGCAGTTTCATTTGAAGACTCCCTGGCAATAAATATAAAGAAATGTAATCCTTTGTTACAATCCGTGGGTATTTGTGGCAATAATGCCCTAATCATTGCTTTGAGAGGCTAATGATATCTTTCTTAAGCTCCCTTTCATACTCAAATTGCTTATTATACTATGAAAAATTTCAAAGTTCGAAGCTTGGTCTGATTATATTTCAATTGTAGTCCATAATAAGTTTAAAAGAAATTCCACTATCCTAGCTTTCCTTAAAGAAATAGCTTCTTGAAATCATGCTGGCATATTCACTACAGCAAGGATCAGCTGGTGACCCTCCATTACTTTCAATAAAGGTCCTACTCAATTTGTTAACACTCAATTGAATGGTTCTTCAAAAACTAGTATCGCTATTTAAGATAACAAGGTGTAGAGCTGGATGAACACAGCAGGCCAAGCAGCATCAGAGGAGCAGCTGCTTGGCCTGCTGTGTTCATCCAGCTCTACACCTTGTTATCTCAGATTCTCCAGCATCTGCAGTTCCTACTATCGCTATTTAAGGTGCTGCTTTGATTACATGTTGAAGTTTTCCCACCAATTGACATGGATGGTTTACCCTTTGTTCAACACACACCATTTCCTGTAATTGTCCAATCTATCTAACGTCATTTGGGCTTTCTGTGATTATAGACAAAGCTATAACCTTCATTCCAGCCAAATCATTGCTTAAGCGTCAGTCAACTATATCTGCAGCTAACTTCTTAATAACTCCCACTTTCATTGTTGCAGGCAACAAGTCATACTCAAAATGCAATTGTACAACAGAACCAGGATATACTCGTCACTTACCAGTTTATTAACACATTGGCTTTTATTGCATTCTCTAGAGGGAAATCTATGGCCTTCTTAAGCACAAGAGTTTAAGTAGCTCCTGCAGTACATTTACTATAGTTGTGGATTCATCATTTGAAGGAAATAGAGTTATCATTTTCCTTTTGTCAGAAGTCCTTCATATCTTTCACCTACCTCTGGTTTTCTGGTTGTAATTAAAGTACCATTTCATCTGTGGTACTTTCCTTGACAACTCCCTTTTTGGGCTCACTCTTACAAAGTCCAATGAAATCCCGTTAGCTTACCATGCAACTGTCAGTATTATGAACAAAGATGTCCCAGTTGAGGTTGTAGACTTGCTCACCAAACCAGTGTATTTGGTTGCAGATGTTTTGTCACCCTGCTAGCTAACATCGTCAGTGTGCCTCCGTGAAACTTTGGTGTTCCGTCCTGCTTGTTATTTACATGCCTCAGTTTGCTGGAGTGGTTGGCATTACTTCCAGTTCTGTTTTTCAGTGGTTTGTATATTGGGTCTAGTTCAATGTGTTTGTTAAATGGAGCTCCAGTTGGAATGCGGGCCCCTAGGGATTCCCTAGCAGGTCTCTGTTTAGCTTGTGCTATTATGCATGTGTTGTCCCAGTCGAATTTGCATCCTCCTTTGTCTGTGTGTATTGAGACCAGTGAGAATTGGTCATGTTTCTTGGTGGCTAGTTGGTGTTCATGTATTTTTATTGTCAGTTTTCTTCCAGTTTGGGCTATGTAATGTTTCTCATAATCCTTGCATGGTATTTTGTATATTATATTAGTTTTATTCGTCGCAGGTATGGGATCCTTTGCATTCCTCAGTAGCTGTCACAGGGTGGTTGTTGTCAGGGTAGCCCACAAGCCATCTAGGGATCTAAGTAGTCTTGTGGTCATCCCTGATATGTCTCTGATGTACGGGAGGGTGACTAGTCTGTCGGGCCGCGTTGTGTCTTCTTGTTGTGGTCTGTAGCGGAGGTAACGTAGAATTGTGCTTTTTGGGTATCCATTCCTTTTAAAAACTCCGCATAAGTGCTCCTATTCTGCTTTGCGCAATTCCGGATTGCTGCAGTGTGTTGTGGTCCATTTGAATAATGTCCTGATGCAGTTCTGTTTATGGGTGTTGAGGTGGTTGCTGGAGTAATTAAGTATCTGGTCCATATGTGTGATATTTCTATATATGCTAGCCTACAGTTCCCCGTTGTTCTTACATTCTAGCATTATGTCTAGGAAGGGTAGTTGGTTGTTGTTCTCTTTTTCTTTTGTGAATTTTATTCTGATGGAGGATGTTATTTGTGTGTCAGTGGGTTTCTTCTAGTCTGTGCGTTTGATAATCACAAAGGTGCCATGTACATAGCAGACCCAGAGTTTGAGTTGTATGGGGGGAGCGCTGTTCATTCTAACCTTTCAATTACCACTTCTGCAATCAGTCCTGATATTGAGGATCCCATTGGTGTTCTGTTGATTTGTTTGAATATACGGTCATTGAAGATGAAGTGGGTTGTGAGGCACAGATCCAGCAGTTTCAGGGTGTTGTGCTTGTTGATGCTGTTGGTGTCGTGGAGTGCCTGCCTACCTGATTCATCCAGCAGTATGGCAATTGTCTCTTTGGCTAGGTGGATTTTTATGGATGTAAATAGTGCTGTTACACTGAAGGATTTTCGCATCCTCTTCTACTCTGGTGCCTTTGATGATGATGTTGAAGAATTCTTGGGTGGACTGGATGGAGTGGGTAGTGTTGTCAACTAAGTATTTCAGTTTCTGTTGTAGTTCTTTGGCTAGTCTATATGTTGGCGTGCCTGGTAGTGAGACAATGGATCTGAGGGGGACCCCTGGCTTGTGTACCTTGAGGAGTCCACAGAAGTGGGGTGTGTTAGATCCCTGGCTCCATTTTTTTGGTAGTCTGTCTTGCTGATAACTCCTGAATTGTTTAATTTCTTCAGGGTTGTTTTGATCCGGTTCTCTAACTGTGCCATTAAGTCTATCGCCATCTTTTGGTAGGTATCAGTATCTGCTAGTAGCGCATTAGTTTTCTCGATATGTTGGGCTCTTTTAAGAATTACTGTCTTGCGTCCTTTGTCCGCCAGTAAGGTGATGATGTTTTTGTCTTTCTTGAGTCTTTCCAGGGCTTTCTTCTCTTCTGTGTTGAATGTGTTCCACTTAGCTTTTCTGCTCAGTGCTGGGACTATCGTCTATCTGATGGTCTGTTGTATTTCCTCCGTGAGTCCATTGTTCTTTAGTGTTGATTCCAGTACAACCAGGAAGGTAGTTTTTTTGAAGTCTCTGTAGTTACAATTTAGTCTGCGTACTAGGACGGCCCTCTCAGTGTCTGTAAATGGTCGGTCTGAGATGTTCTTGATCCAAGTTTCTGTGTTGTCCGTATCATTGTTGTGTCAATACACATGGACAAAGAAGGACACAAATTCGACTGGGACAACACATCCACAATAGCACAAGCCAAACAGGACATGTCAGGGAATTCCTGGAGGCCTGGCATTCCAACCAGAATTCCATCAAACACATTGAACTGGACCCGATATACAAACCACTGAAAAACAGAACCAGTAGTAATGCCAAGCACCCCAGCAAACCGAGGTATATAAATAACAAGTGAGACAGAACACCAATGCTTTACCGGAGGCGCGCTGACGATGTTACCTAGCAGGGTGACGAAATGTCTGCAACCAAACAACTGGCTCAGCATGCAAGCCTACAACCTCATCCACAACCTGAGCTACAAGTCTTCTCAAAAAACTTTAGGTGTCCCAGTTATTATAGTGGAAAGAGTTAGACTTCCAATTTTCCTCTCAACCTTCAGCAACTTCCCTTCTAATCAAAGGATAGATCTTGGGTATTCTAGGTGCTTTTAATTTACCATAGTTATATGCCTTCCTTTCACTCTCCTACCCTCTATCCTTCTTGGGTTCATTGAAGTGATGGAAAAAAGGTTTAGTTTTTCAGCCATTACTGCTATCTACATACTATTAGACACAATTTTTTTTGGTGTCACAGTCCTTAGAAAGATCCTCTGACATTGATGCATAAATTTTGTGTGCTCCACTTGTGTACTTGCTTTGCATGGGCAATGTACATAGTTGAGGTGGTGGACCAGGTCTTTTCTTTCTTCTCTTTTTGTCCCACATATGATGGGTGGGGGGGAAACGATAGGAAAGATCAAAAGGACAGAGCAAGGGCGGATGGAATCAAGGGAGTGGGGAGGTAAAAAGGGGGCAGGTCCAAAAGAAAGCACATGGGGTGAGAGGGGGAGGGAGCGATGGAGATGGGAGCAAGTGCAGGAGAGAACGGAAAGACAGGCAAACACAGAATGCTTAAAAAGAGAGACTGTGAGCAAGGGAGAGAACAAAGAGAAAGAGACCATAAAGACAGAAGACAGAGAGGCGAGAGAAAAGAGAGAGAAAATACAGCAAAGAGAGAAGAGAAAGAACCACAATTGTTTCTTACTGTTCAAACATATGCAGTGCCTGACTTAAGTTGCAAAACAGTGCTGGTATTTCAGCTATATAGCAGTCCAGTTTCTATTTCAGTTTAGTCCCAAAAAGGAAAGATGCGTTGCTGAATACAATACTAACTGCAAAACACAACAAAATAACACCAAAAAACCCTCAAACAGATCTACAGAGTTGTACATAGGCATAAGTTGTCACTATAGTGACAATACAAACAGGTAAAAACTAATTTAACAAGGTTAGAAATTCAAACTTCAATTTTTGAGTGGTTTGACAACATGTCCTGATCTGGTGATTGTATACCAGCTGAGAGGTCCCTGTTATGGAATCGTACAGCACAGAAACAGACCCTTCTGTCCAACCAGTCCTGCTAACCAATATCCCAAATTAAACTAGTTCCACCTGTGCTTGGCCTATATCCCTTCAAACATTTCTTATTCTTGTACTTATCTAAATGTCTTAAAAACATTGTGTCGGAATCTGCATCCACCACTTCCTCTGAAAGTTCATTCCACACACAAACCATTATGTGTTAAAAAAATTGTCCCTCATGTCTTTTTTAAAATTTTCTTCGTTCTTGTGGTAATATCAATGCAAATTCAATCAAAGGTAGGAAATGTCTGTAGAAACTCAGACTGCTAAAAATCAAAATACACAGCAGAACTTATTCAGCACCTGATTGGAAGTGTAAACCTTGGTGGGTGAAATGCCTAGAGAAGGCTTGGGGTCACA
Organism: Rhincodon typus; assembly: GCF_021869965.1. NCBI lineage: Eukaryota > Metazoa > Chordata > Chondrichthyes > Orectolobiformes > Rhincodontidae > Rhincodon > Rhincodon typus. The sequence goes on from NC_063359.1 coordinate 2,455,638, forward strand.
TTCTCACGAGCACATCACCAATATGAGCCCAGAGATAAAGGGGAAAGAAACATGTGACACTCAGAGGCCTGCTTCAGAGCAGACCTTTACATAACCCAGTAAGACAATGAGTTTCTGGACTCTGTCATTAATGATCTGAAGGAGATACAAAGGAAAGCTGAGACGAGTTTCATGTAAAATTGCATGCATATAAGTTGTGTATTTTAAAATCGATCAATGAGAAAACCCAAAGACAGAATAATTTTGATTGATCATTAACTTTGCTCTGGAAACATGAGGGATTCATTGTATGAAAAACAAACCCATCAAATTTTTCCTGGTTTTACTCTACAAAAAAAAATTGTTGAAATTCTTGAAAATCAGATAATATCAACTCTTAGGTAAGGCAGAGACTTAGATGCAGCAGAATTAGAGAGGAAACAATACAATCCAAGAGAACAGCAGTGCAGTATAGAACCCCAAAGTTTCAAACCTTGTTGCAGCCTAACTTCTGAGGACTGATAAAGTAAGAACAGATCAAACGACTTGTGGTTGACATTCCTGTGGTTAAACTATATCAGTTTCTACCTTATGCCAAAGAAAATCCTTGATTTCTTAACCATACACTGGTTATTTTTTATTACATTTTACCAACATTCTCAAATCTTTTCTTGCATTTTTCTCATATATTTTACAACCATTGCAACAACCTCAGAACTAAGAGCTAGAATAACTAGCATGGGTACAAATGATATGGGAAATGATCCAATATTTAGCATCCAACAATTGTTCTGAGATCTGCGTTTTGTGTGTTGCACACAGGATAAACCTTCCTACGGTACTAATAAATGCATTGAAGGGTCAGTTTTCCTAATGACCTGGCCTAAATTAAGGCAAATATCCTAGAGATGAATCGTCAAAGTTTACACTGTTCTCTTATTCAGTTCAAATTTGCCATTTTATGTTGATTGTTTCGATTACATGCATTTTCTTTCAGTGTCTTCCATAAATTTCTAGCACAAAAGTAGTACAATATTAAGCATCTCAATGGAAGATCTTAAACAAAATAAATAAATAAATAATATGTATTTGTATTGTCCCTTAACAGTTACAAAACATCCATTGAAAGACTACTCAAGAAAAAGAATCTTCAGAAAAATGGTACACTGTTAAAAGGTTGACAGTTCAAATAAACATAGAAGATAGGTGCAGGAAATAGGCCATTTGACCCCTCAGGCCTGTTCCGCCATTCAATATGATCATGGCTGATGATTGAGCTCAATACCCTAATTACGTTCTCCCTGCAAAGCCCTTGATACCTTTAGCTACAAGAGCTTTATGTATCTCCTTCTTGAAAATACAATATTTTGGCTTCAGCCACTTTCTGTGGTAGTAGATTCCACAGGCTCACCATTCTCTGGGTGAAGAAATTTCTCCTCATCTCAAACCTAACATTTTACCCATTATCCTTAAACTATGACCCCTGGTTCTGGACTTCCCCACCATTAAGAATATCCTTCCTGTATCTAATCTGTCTTGTCCTGCTAGATTTTTAGGCTTCTAAGAGATGCTCATTCTTCTAAACTCTGATGACTACAATCACAACTGATTCAATCTCTCTCAGTTAGTCCTACCATCCCAGGTATCAATTTGGGAAGCCTTCGCTGCACTTTCGCTAGAGCAAGAGCATCCTTCCTCAGATAAGGAAAACAAGACTACACACAATATTCCAGGAGTGACCTAGTATAACTACAGCAAGCCATCCTTGTTCCTATCTGCAAATCATTTCACTATCAAAGCCAATATACCATTTGCCACCTTTACTGCCTGCTACACCTGTGTGCTTACTTTCAGCAAATGCTGCACGAGGACACCCAGGTCTCATTAAACATTCTCCTCTCTCAATTTACAGCCAAATAATAATCTGTCTTCCTATTTTTGCTATTAAAGTGGATAACCTCACATTTATTCACATTACACTGTATCAGCCATGCACTTGTCCACTCACACTGCTTATTCAAATCACAAAGAAACATCTCTGCATCCTCTTTGCAGCTCACATTTCCACCTCATTTTGTGTCATCTTCAAATTTTGAAATATTACATTAGTTCCCTCATCTGAATCAGTTGTGAATAGCTGGGGTCTCAGTAAACATCCCTGCTGTACCACACTAGTCACTACCTATCACTCAGAAATCATTTATTCCTACTCTTCCGGTCTGCGAACGAATTTTCTACAAATAGACATAAGATTCTTCCTACCTGAAGGCAAACTGAGGAGAGTGGGAGACAAGATGAAATAAAACATGAGGGCTTCCATGATAACAATGTTTGCTATACTTTAGAAACTGACACCCACCACTCCCCCTCAAGAGCCCCTGGTGACACAAAATGTGTTGTATTTTATAGATTATTATGAATGCATTTGGGAATTATGACCTCATGATATTATGATGTCAATGCCTTGCATTTTTTTCAGGTGATTGCAGCTAAACTGTACAAGTATAATAGTGTGGCATCATGATTTAATATAGCAAAAGTATGGGACACAAGGTGAGGACTAAAGAATGATCAAACCATAAATTGAGAAAGTAATTCTCTGAGATAATGAAAACTTATGCTTCCTTTAGGAGGTCTTGTGGTATAGTTGTAGCATCCCTGCTTCTGAACCAGAAGCTGTGTTAGCCCTACTCCAGGCTTGATTGGCATGGAGGTTAGGTTTGTAATATGCCCAAACAGGTTGAAATCCATCTGATGCACCTAGTAAAGAGACAGGTGGTCTCCTGGTCAGCCATATTTGATGCAGAGTAGTGCCTCTCAAGCTACAGGCTAGTGATAAGTGCCAGGAAGATTTAGGTATGGAAACTAATGGGCCCAAGGAAAATGAAAAGAAATTCTCTAAATCTCGTAAAAACTGTATCTTTTTATTTTTCCGTATTTTTGACTGTTGCCTGAAATGAGAAAAGGAATATTTAAAAACCAAGGAGTGTGGAAAGGATTAGTGCACTTTTAAAAGCAAATTACCTGACACACAAGTGTTGTTTACACTGCTGCTTGTTTAAGCAGTACAGGAAGTTACTGCAGATGAGCTGAAGTCATGGGGTGTGTACCAAGAGCGATTCAGCTGATCTGTAGAGTGGTGAACAATTGTTGATGACAAAGGCCTTCTGCCTGTCAACAGCTACATAATTGGCTCCTAGGTACCTGAACAGCTTGCGAGTGTGAATGTTTGGTCAGAAGCCTTCAGGCCTCTGAATAGGAAGGTGCTGTCCTTTTCTTTGAAGTAGAATATCACACTGTACTGCACATAGCCTCAAGCCTAAAGGAAGCCTCATCTATTAGTGTAAGACTTATTGGTTAAGAGCCATAGCTAAGACTTTATAACTGTGAACCAGTTGCCCTGTGTTTCCTGCAAGCAAGTGGAAATACCTGGTGAACGACTGAACAGAGACAAGTCATGACAAGCCAAAAGGATCATCTTACCAAACCCTATGAACAGCAGCCAATAACCTGCTTTCCCAGTCTTTTCACCTACCCATGATACTCATTTTATTTTGTGTCTGGGAGAGTTTTATAAGGGGATTTAATTGTTTTAACTAGTAGCGTTATATGTCGTCAGTTCGCAATTGTTTACCTGTAGTTAGAAGCTATCCATTTGTATTAGATAGTAATTCACATTAAGTACTGAAATCTGGTTTCTGTCAGTCAGTCTGAAATTTTGCGTATTTTTATAAAGTCATTAAATTTGTGATGACATTGGGAATACTGGAGCATGATTTGCAGCACAGTATTGCTGTGAGGCATAAAGTCTGAACCCAGTATCTTTTCAAATATTGCTTTCTCTTGATTACATAGAGCAGTAACACATGAATGAGTTCTGAAAATCACATAAGTAAAAATGGAGTAACTTATGTAAAATAAGTTGCCCAGTAATGTTACATAGTTTGCAAACTGCGTGTGTTTGGAATATTTTAATACACAATTATCTTGTTAAAGTATATGGAACATAGAACAGTACAGGCCCTTCGACCCACGATGTTGTGCCAACCTATTATCCTACTAAGATCAAATTACCCTGCATATCCTATATTATACTATTATCCATGTGCCTATTCAAGAGTTGCTTAAAAGTCTCTAAAGTATCTGACTCCACTAACACTGCCAGCAGCACATTCCACACACCCACCACTCTCAGTGTAAAGAACCTACCTCTGACATCTCCCCTATACCTTCCTCCAATCACCTTAAAATTATGCCCCCTCGTAATAGTAATTTCCACCCTGGGAAGAAGTCTCTGACTATCTACTCTATATATGCCTCTCATCATCTTGTAAACCTCTATCAAGTCACCTCTCATCCTTCTTTGCTCCAATGAGAAAAGCCCTAGTTCCCTCAACCTTTCCTCATAAGACCTGCCCTCCAGTCCAGGCAGCATCCTGGTAGATCTCCTCTGCACCCTCTCTAAAGCTTTCACATTCTTCCTATAATGAGGTGACCAGAACTGAATACAATATTCCAAGTGTGGTCTAACCAGGGTTTTATAGAGCTGCAGCATAACCTCGTGGCTCTTAAACTCAATTTACCTGCCAATGAAAGTCAACACACCATATGCCTTCTTTACAACCCTGTCAACTCAGGTAGCAACTTTGAGGGACTTATGGACATGGACTCCAAGATCCCTCTGTTTCTCCATACTGCCAAGAATCCTGCCATTAACCCTGTATTCTGCATTCAAATTCGACTTTCCAAAATGAATCACATCACACTTTTCTGGGTTGAATTCCATCTGCCACTTCTTTGCCCAGCTCTGCATCCTGTCAATGTCCTGTTGCAACCTACAACAGCCCTCCACGCTATTCACAACTTCACGAACTTTCGAGTCATCAGCAAACTTACTAACCCACCCTTCCACTTCCTCATCCAAGTCATTTATAAAGATCACAAGGAGCAGAGGTCTCAGAACAGATCCCTGCTGAACACCACTGGTTACCATGCCTCTAGGAATTCCTGTGCATGTTTATGTTTGGCTTGGGCTACAATGGTTACCTTGTCCCAGTTAAACTGATGGCCTTCATTGACTGAATGTACCAATATTAAGGAAAGCTCATCGTGTTTTTGCTGCTAGTTGATGCTCATGTATTCTGATGGTTAGTTTCCTTCCTGTCTGTCTGATGTAGTGTTTGTGGCAGTCGTTGCATGGTATTTTGTAAACCACATTGGTTCTGCATGTTGTGGGAATGGGGTCTTTAATCCTTGCAAGTGTTTGTCGTACAGTGGCTGTGGGCTTGTGGGCTATCATGATTCCTAGTGGTCTTAGGAGTCTTGTTGTCAGATCCAATATGTTCTTGATGTAGGGCAATGTAGCCAGTGTGTTAGGACGTACTGTGTCGTCCTGTTGTTGTCTGTTTAGTAGGCATCTGCGGATGAATTCAGACCATCATGCCTGTGTCATCATCATTTTCAGCTACCTTCCAATTGCAGTTACAGTTAGCCAGGGTTGTGAGTTTCTGCAATGAGCCTTCAGGTGACTGAACAGCCCAATTTCTCATTTGCAGGTCTCTGAACACATTGGGCAGGACGCCCCATGAGTTAGTGGGTCAGGAGTGCAGAATTTACTTCCAGAATTTAAATCAAAATCTGAAAAGACATGAGAAAATACATAAAGAAATACATTCCTCAGCATAGAATGCACAAGCAGAAACTGTCAGAGAGCCAATCTTTGATGATAGCTTGCCACCTTACATTTTAAGCAGGCAAGGCTAAACAGTTTTCCAGCAGCTGTTGCATCACACAATCATTACAATGCAGTAAGAGGCCATTTGACACATCATGTCTTCACCAACACCTCTTAATAAGCATAATAACAGCACTATTCTCCTGTCTTTTCCTTGTGATCCTGCATATTGTTTCAATTCAATTAATCCCGAGTTCCTCGACTTAACCTTCTACCACCACACTTCCAGGCAGTACATTCCTGAAGTTTCTTTCTCACATTAAGTTTGCCTCTTTTGTAAATTAATTTAAATCTGTGCACTTTTGTTCTCAATCATTTTATGAGTGGGAAATTTCTCCACAACTAAACTGTCTAGACCCACATGATTTCCAAAGTTATCAAATCTCCTCTTAGCTTTCTCCCCTCTAAGGACAACAATCCCAATTTCTCAAATCTAACTTCATAACTGAAGTTTCTCATCCATTCTCACAACCCCCTTATGTACACGTGAGGTCGCGTCCTTCATCAAGAATGGCTCCCAGACCTGTTCATTTTACTCCAGCTGAGGTCGACCTAGTGAATTATACAAGCTCAGCATAACTTCCTTGCTCATGTGCTCCATGTCTCTATTCATAAAAACTAAGATACTGCATGCTTTATTAACTGCTTTCTCCATCTGTCCTGCTGCCTTTAGTGACTCACTCTGCTTCTGCACAACCTTTAGAGTGGAATCCTTTGTTTTAAACCAAAATGTATTACTTCATACTTCTCATTGAACTTTATCTGCCATCTGTTTTCAAACCAAGTATGTCAACATGCTTTCAAAGTTCTACACTATCCTCCCCACAGTTGATAATGCTTCAAGCTTCTGTATCATCTGTAAACTTTGAAATTGCCGCCTTTACACCAAGCTTTAAATTTTTATACATCAAGAAAAGCAAGGATCCCGGTCTATATTTCCTCTAGGCTGTGCACTTTTTGGAACATCGGTGTAATACGTTTGCAATTCGCTAGTCTAGTGCTCCTGCAATTTTCACTCTCACTTCCATCAATATCCTTGGATATATTTTATCCAGTGCCAGAGCCTTGCCAAATTTAAGTACAGACCATGTATCCTCCATTTTCATTTTGAAACCTTATAGAGGCTGAATTTTCTGTCATTTTGGTAGTACATACTGGATAAAAATAGATACAAAATATTCAAGAGCCCTGCTTCCATACCTAAATTCCTTTTTAAGGAATTTATCGGCCCTAATCATTTTACCATCATTTTGCTATTTATCGGCACCTTCTGAATTAAGTTAGCTGATAGTGTCTTTCCTTAATCTCTCTTCACTTCTTTTATTTACCTTCTCACATCCCTTCTGAAATTTATACATTCAGCCTGGTTCTCAACTGTATTTCCTACCAGACATCTGTCATCAGCAATAAAAAGTACTGGAGAAACTCAGCAGGTCTCACAGAATCAGAGTACAGAAGGGGCCTTTTGGCTCATTAAGTCTGTACTACCGCAAATACTATGGACAGGGAACAGAGTTAATATTTTAAGTCCAATAAGTTTCAAGTCTTTTTTTGGAATGGAGTTAACTCTGCTTCTTTTTCCATAGGTTCTGGCAGACCTGAGTTCCTCCAGTAGTTTCAGTTTTTATTCCAGATCGCCATCTTCCACAATTCTTTGCTTTTGCTTGTCAAGGGCTCACTTTTCTTTATCTTTATTATTTGGTCCATTAAAGTCAGCTCTACCCTAATTCATTATTCTTACTCTGAATTCTTCATTGCCTTACAAGATTTAGGATGATAGTGGAAAAGAACAATGATCATTATCCCCAAAATATTCCCCACTTATACAATCTATTGGCCCACATCCACCACAAGAACCAGATCCAGCAATACCTTTTTTTTGGCAGGTTTGGACACATACTTCTGTGGAAAATTCTCTTGAACTCAATCCAGGAATGTTTATCTCATTTCCCCTTTCACGTTGCCCTATCCCCATCCAGATTCAGATAACTACAGGCCTCACCCCACTGCCCTACCATAACTACTGTTTTGGACCAGCCCCCGTCAAAAGATTTTAAGGAGGTCGCCTAGACCTGAATGTTTTCTTATTTGAAAGGCAAATGTGAAGTGCCATGTTCCAGATGCCATGCGACTGGTCAAACTACTCGATGTTAAGCAAAACACAATTTATTCGAACACTGTAGTTAAAATGCAACAAAAGAAGAGGAATTTATAATAACTATTAAAAAACATAACAGTAAATACAGTAACTACTACCAATTAACTGTTACAATATAGTAACATCCCATAAACAGACCCCTTGGCAAAAAGGCAAATTCAGAAAAGTAGATTTGTCTCACAGGTAACTCAGCAGCACAGGGAAACCCCAATTTCTAGCTGTGACTAAGAGGGGGAAAAGATAGCTGCTTCTTCCTCAAAACTTCAGCAGCTTCTGTGAGAGTTGGCCACACTCAGCCAGGCTGCTTCTATTGGTCCAACTTTAACAAAAACCCAACGCCTCACACCGTGATAACTTTATTAGCATTCTAACAAGACACCTCAGTACCTCTATCCTAAAACCTCTCTTTAAGAAAAAATCTAGGACAAAATAACCTGAAAGCCAAAGTATCATCACACTACTCTATAATGCTTGCACCTGTCTGTAATTTTTTCACAGATCTGATACACTACATCATTCTCACTAGCTCAGAGCATAGAGACTAAACTGGAGAATGTAACTGCAAGTTGTTGTTTCTTAGCTGTAGCTAAATTGATTTTGGCCTTTAAACTGCTGGGACATTCTCTTTCTCCAGCACTACAATGCTCTCCTGACACAATATTGCAACCTGTCTCAGGTTTTTTTTTAAATCTTCTCTGAACATCTTACATCCAGGAACATTTAACACCTACACCTGCTCTACCTTGAGCCAGGTCTCTGTTACAGCCACAGAATCATATTTCTACATAGCAATCTGCACCTGTAAATCACTTTATTTATTATACTCTGTGCATTTAGGTACATGGACCAGAACAATGGCTCAGAACCTCCTCTTCCACTTTTATGTGCCTTTCTGACGATCTCTTGTGGTTCTCACACCCCTGCTAATTGAAGTTAAACCCTCCTCAACATTATGAGCAAAATACCCCTTAAGGAATTCAGTCCTGGCTCTGTTCAGATACAGTGTAGCCAACCTGTACCACATCTCATGAAATATAATGATTCCCACCACACCACCTGAAAGCCACACATTAATCAGTCTTATCTTCTATTTCTGTATTCATGTGCACGTTGTTCTGCATGTCCTACTTTTAAGATCCACGGCAGTGGAGGGAGAGAATGTTGAAAGTGTTAGGTGTAGTGCTAATCAAATGGGTCACTCTGTTTTGAATGGTGTCAAGCTTCTCAAATGTTAACGGAGCTGTATCCATCCAGGCAAGCAGACAGCATTCAATCACATTGCCAAGCCATGCCTCAAGCATAGTGAAAACGCCTGTAGGACTTAGATGGTGAGCCACCTGTCACAGAATTCCCGGCCTCCAGCCCTCTTTCATGGCATTAATTTGTTTAGTTTTTATTTCTGGTCACTGGAGCCCACAGTGTTGATAGTGAGGGATTTAGCAGTGGTAATACCATAAAGTCTGAGAGAGCCACCACTTGGTACTTGTATGTATCAAACACCAATTGCTACTGATCATCACAAGGCCTTAGTCTTTTGGGCATGGACTGCTTCAATATCTAAGGAGTCCTGAATGAAGCCAAACAATGATGATTGCACAAAGGAAATGTCATTGATTAGATAGTTGCAGATAGTCGTGCCTTGGACACTACCCTGAGGAACCCTTGTAGTGATCTCTGGCTGAATGACTGACATCTAATAGCCATAATCATGTTCTTCTGTGCAAGACATGACCACCATCAGCAGAAAGTCCTTGCCCTGTGACTCCTAGTGGCTCCAGCTTTTCCAGGGCTCATTGATTCTGCACTTGTTAAATACTGCCTTGATGTTAAGGACAGTCATCCAACATCATCTCAAGATGAGCTCCTCTGGACCAAGGCTGCAATTAAGTCTGGAGCCAAGTGGGTCTGGTCAAACCCAAAGTGATTGTCAGCAAGCAGGTTACTGTTGATGGCACTCAGCATTACTTCACTGACGACTGAGAGCAGTGTGACAGTGCAGTAACTGACTGAGCAGGACAAATCCTGCCCTTCTCAGATAGTAAATATCTTAGCAATTCTTCATATTGCTGGGCAGATGTCAATGTTGCAATTGCACAGGAACAGCTTAGCCAGCGGCATACTAGTTCTGGAGCATGATATTTTGGCAATGATATTGAGGACCTATCAAGGTCCCCAGCCTCTGCAGCATCCAGTACATACAGTCATTTCTTGATTTCATGGGGAGTGAAGACAATTTACCAAAGGATGGCACCTATGATGCTGGGGATGTGCTGGGCTACGATGTCTCAAGAGGAGGCCAAGATGGATCATCCTCCAGGTAAATCTGGCTGAAGGTGACTGAAATGGCTTCACACTCTTGTCTTTGACACTAATGTGTTCAGGTCCCCAATCATTAAAGATGGGGATATTTGTGAAGCCTTCTCCTCTAGTGAGTTGTTCATCTGTCCATCACCCTTCATGACTTGATGTGGCAAAGCTTAAATCTGTTCTGTTGGATTCAGGGATCAATTAGCTGTATATTACATGCTGTTTTACTGCTAGAAGTCTTGTATTGTAGCTTCACCTAATTGACGCCTCATTCTTGGTATACCTGGTGTTGCTCCTGACATGTTCTCCTGCAATTTTCCATCGAGCCAGGAATAAAGCCCTAGCTTGATGGTAATGGTGGTGGCCATGGAGGGTGGGGGGTTAACAGCAGACAATGATGTTACTGATTATGGTTGGAAACAATCCTTGTGCTACTGCTGATGCCCACAGTGACTCATAGATGCCCAGTCTTGTATATCTACATTTGTTCGAAATTTCTTATTCAGCAGACTGGCACTGCCACACATGGTGGAGGATGCCCTCAATGTGAAGTCCCAACTTGATCTCCACAAGGACTGTATACAAGGTACGCGTCACAAAGTAATCAATTCTACCAATACTTTCAATAATAGATGCATGTGGTACAGATAGGTTTCTGTGGACAATGTCAAGTACCATCTTCCCTATTGTTTCTTCCCTCACCATCTGCTGCAGGTCAATCCAACAGCTACGCTCTTTAAAATGGAGACAGCTTGGTCAGTAATGGTACTACCAAGTCACAGACGTCCTCTGTAGATGAGCATAAAGCATTTAACGGCAACACGGAGTACATACAGGTAGTGCATAAACAATTCTGCACAGCCACACTGTTGTCTCAGAGATTTCTAATGTTCCCCTGTCATTGCTGAACTTACCCATCATGTGTGTTACTTCTCCATGAGAACATCTTTCCTTTGCTATCCTTTTGCAAACCGTTTCCAAAAGAAGGATCATGTTTCAACATCACCCTTATTTACACACGTAATCTTGCCTGTGTTGGTACCTGCAACAGGCAACCCATATTGAGGGTCAACACAACTCAATTCAGGCAGAAGAAATGAGAAGACATGAGAGTGCTTGAAAAGCAGAGAAAAGACTTAACATCAAGGGAAGGCCAAATATGAGCCAAAGTGACTGCATTCAAGGCAGCGAGCAATCAAGATGGTTGCAGTCAGCAAGCGAAAACGAAAGGGCAATGTCTACCACCTCATGTCATTAGGTTGACTATTTGTGCCTTTTCTAATGTTTGTGCCTTTTCTAATGCATGGTTATGATCTAATTGCCATGCAATTGTTGACCATGGCTAGTTTGTTTACTTATACTCACGAGCCAGGTAAATTTCATGATACACAATCATCTGTAAAGCGTACCTGATTTAATTCAAATTCAAAAAAATAAAGATCGACTTAACTGTTCTGATCCCCCAAACATTTTATTTTCCAAAAAGGAAAATATTTGTGAAACTACGGAGTTCATAAATGTAACTTGTGCTATTTTGCTTGATTGCTCTTCAGTTTTTAATACCGTGCAAGGTCACTGAAAAAAAAAACTTGGTGTTCATCTTACTGTTCAATCAAAAAAAAATCTTACGATGGGATCCAGCAGGTTTGGGAGATCCGACCAGTTAAATCGTTATTTATTTTTCGAGTTTGAATTAAAACCTCTCAATCAAGTAGGATTTACAGATGATTGTGTATCATGAAATTTACTTGGCTAGTGAGTATAAAGTAATATAAACAATCACTCATTTTTGTGGTTGTTCCGAGCAAGTTGTGAGATAGGACACAAGCCCGTGGAGCCAAGTGGAAAATCAATAAAATGTATCTGAACTGGTTTCTCATACCTGTAAATGGAATTACAGTAACACTGTTTTGATCTGGTATGAACTGTTTCTTCTTCCTGTTTGTTGTCTTATCAGTAAAATAACGCAGCACACGAGTAGCTGATGAGTCAATATCGATTAGTTCCTTCAATTGTAGTCATTGCAACAATTTGATACGTATCGATTCAAATTAGAATTGAATGGGAACGAAAGAGAATACTCTTTGCTCGATGACAACAACCGCACTGTTATCGTTCAATCATTAAAATGGCAGCCAAGCCAGTTCAGCTCGAGCGCCTTGGGTCTCATCACATGGTTGCATAACGGGCAGGAGCCACGTGTGGGTCATTCAGGTTGCCGCAGGGAAGCGCCACGGGGGAACGAGGTGGCGTTCTTGGCGTTAGACCGTTGGAAATGGCGGGATTGGGCCATTGGTTGATGCTGCTGGTGGTGGTGACAATAACGCTAGACGATGCAGGTAAATAGTTGGTGATGGGACTGCAGCTTCCAAAGTCACCATCATGGTACTGTATTCACTTACAGTGAAGATGAAACTTTGTAAACAAAAACCGAAAGAACTGCGGGTGCTGTAAATCAGAAACATGAAACAGACATTGCTCGAAACGCTCAGCAAATCTGGCAGCACCTGTGGAGAGAAATCAGAGTTAACGTTTCGGGTTCAGTGACCCTTACACAGAACTTTGTAAGTGCACCACAAAATGCGTGCCATAGAATAAACGGTCTTTCTTCTCCTTATCAAATTTTCTGAATGAACATGTGAGCTGAAGTTATGTCAGTGAGAACAAAATAGGTCTTTAACTGTCAGATTCTCATGCAAAAATAACCTTGCTGCACTACCTATCACCCAATAGCCACTTGTGGGCAATTTTGAGATTGAGTGAGAAAGCGTGATTAATTTATAACCTTACATAGGATCTAGCTGCAATTATCTAGACCAGCATTTGATGCCCATCACCAATTGCCCCTTGAGAAGTGGTGAGCTGCATTCTCAAGCTACTGCAGTCTGTGGTGCAGAGACACCCATAGTGTTATAGGAGGGAAGTTCCAGGATTTCAACCCATCAACAGTATTATAGCTCAAAGTCAGGCTGCTGAGTGGCTTGGGGAGGGAACTTCCAAGTGGTGGTATTCATGTGCATCCTTTTAGGTGATTGAGTTCGTGGGTTTGGAAGGTGCTCTTGACGGAATGGTGACACATTGCATGGCATCTCGAATATGGCACATGCTGCAGTGCATCATTGGTGGAGGGAGTGAATATTTAAGGCAGTGGATGACAATCATAATTCCTTTAAGGTTAGGACAGTCTAGGAAAAAGACAAAGACAGACTAGGAACAAAAGTTCTCAATTAGTTAAAAGCCAGTTTTACTAAGCTGAGATGAGATTTAGCTAGACTTGAAACAGCTACTTAAGGTAAAACAGTGCCAAATTAATGGAGGAGCTTTCAAGGAAGAGACTGTGAAAATTGAAGAGAGAGAGTGGGACTAACAAGTCCAGAGGCCAAGGATGTCAAAGGCCTAAAAGGAAAGGATGAAAAAAAAGGAAGCTAGTGAAGAAAATCTATAAGAACGTGCAAATACGGGGTTGAAATGATAAAGTACGTTAGGAAAGCAAAGAACTACATGAAATCAAGGTGAACACAATTTTTTTTATAATCACATAAAGAACAAGAGGTTAACTATAGATGAAAGGCCAATTCGCAACCTGAAATGTAACCCTTGTGTGGAAGCAGAAAACATTAACATGATTCTTAAGGATACTTCTGCATTTTGTTTTCCGAAAGAGGGGAATGATACATGTATTACAATTAGGGTGGAGGAATGTAAAATATTAGGGGAATTTAACACAGTAAGAGAGTTTAATATTTTTGAAGATGGATAAATCTTCAGGCCCAGATTCATTATATTTCAGTTGTTAGGAAACAAGTGCATAAGTAGGGAGGCTCAAAGATTTTCCAGTCCTCTCTGACCACAGACATGTGTTCAAAAATGGGAGGACAGCTAATGCTGTAACATTGATTTAAAAAGGGTAAAAATAATTAAATGTATTTAAAGATATTTAATATTTAAAGGCCAGTCAGTTGCTAATGAGAAAATTATTGGAAAAAATTCTGATGATCATGATAAGTCTTCATTTGGAAAGATATGGATTAACAAAGATTTCTTAATTGTTTGAATAGATTTAATATTTGGAGGAAAGTAGCACAGAGAGTTGATGAGGGTAGTGCATTTGATGCGGTTTAAATGGATTTTGCCATAGCTTTTGATAAGGTCCCACATGGCAGATCGGTCATTGAAGTAAAACCGATGGGATCCACGGAAAAGGCTGGGATTTTTGAATTTCGAATTAAAGTATGGTGGCAAATGGACACGTTTTCTGGAGAAATCATCCACTCTTCACCTCATTTTAAATGCAGGTGAGTTCTGTGGCGAGTTCTGTGGCAAGTTATGTGATGAATCACGTGGATGGTGGTGATGGTTTTTACCACTGGTGGCACCTTTCAGGATCAAGTAGTCTGACACCATATTAAAAATCTAACTGGGCCACCTCTTCACTCACTCCAAACCAGTTACTCCAGGACAGTGAGTGGTCATCATTCCTAACCCCAACAGCCCACGAGATGTCTATCAAGCATCTGTGCTTTAACCATGCCTCACTAGAACAGCTGCCCCATGCCGTCAAGACAGAAGGAAGGTCCACTTCCCGTCTGAAGAGTGGAAGAAGCTTTCCCATCAGACCCTGGTAGCCTGGACCCAGGTTGCATAGGAGATCATCAGTGCAGCAAGATCCCATGCAGGAAGCAGACACATGTTCTCTTGCCCTCTGAAAGAGTAAGTGCCACTATCTTCTCTCAGCACCCTCAGACTCATCACTCAGTATCACTGTCAATGTACAGCTATATCATGTCAGCATGCCCACCTCACATCAAATGTATTATGTGCACTGATGGGTTCACACCCACTATATGCTTTTGATGTTCTAACTTTACCTGGCACTGCACTTTCTACTCAGTTATTGGGGGTGAATCTCAACCTAGTAGGGCTATGCATGCTCATCAAATGTTCATTCCTATCATACTGAATCCTTTATGTCTTATTGCAGGACAAGCTGACACATAACAGGAAAGAAAATTCCCAGAGTGATAGAGGCTATCCTGATCTATGCCTTTGAGAAAAGTGTGGTTCAGCTGGTTGTTGATGACTATGATTGACCCTATGCTAATGGATGCTGTGCCAGGAAAAGCCACTGAGGCGCATACTTTTCTCAGAAGTGTAGCAAATCTTAAGTATTGCTTGAGATACGTTTTGTGCTCTTTCACCAACTATTTCTCTGTCCATGAATGGTCAACAGAAGAGGCTCAGAGGCTAACTGACACAAGTATCTGTCAGGATGAAGCCTATGACATTTCAGAAGATGCATCAGCAAGGCTTTCACCTTCACCCTTCACCAGCACAGAATGTTCCACCACAGTGGGTACTTTAGCTGGAGTAGATTTGGGGATTTAATCTGGTGAGGACAGAACTGACACATATCTACAGCCATTGGAATAAGAAACAGCCAGATCTCTGACATTCAGAGAACTGTTGCATACCAAGCACCTGCTTGGCCCTTAAAGAAGATGTGCCTCTGTATTTGAGGATAATTGACATGCTGAATGATAGTGTTAACATTAAGGAAACATTAGGCAAGGATGTTTGAAGTCCTCCCTATGCTGTTTGAAGTATAGGAAACATGTTCTGACATTATATATATATATGCTCAGGAACCATATTGGTACACTTTCTTCATCATTTTAAGGTAATTCTTTTGCATCAGTACAGTATGACCTGATGTACTCCTTATACAATTATCATGACTTGGCTGTGTAGCTTTTCTCTGCTGTGTTGTCTGTCACAAATGTGCATCATGTGTTGGCATTTTTGATTTATCTCACTAAAGGGGATTTGATTAAATAGTCAATCATCAAGATGTTTTTATTTAATTATTCATTTGTGGGATGTGGGCTTTGCTAGCTGGACAACATTTGTTGCCCACCCCTAGTTGCCCTTTAGAAGGTGTGGTGATTTGCCTTTTTGAGCCGCTGCAGTCCATCTGCTGTGGATTCACCCACAATGCTGTTGGGAAGTGGATTCCAGGATTTTGACCCAGCGACAGTGCAGAAACGGCAATATATTTCCAAGTCAGGATGGCGAGTGGCTTGGAGGAGAACATGAAAGTGGTGGTATTCCCATACATTTGCTGCTCTTGTCCTTCTAGATAGAAGTAGTCTTGGGTTTGGAAGGTGCTGTCTGAGGATTTTTGTGTGTTTCAGCAGTGCATCTTGTAGATAGTATACATTGCTACTGAGTGTTGGTGGTGGAGGAAATGGATGCATGTGGGTGTAGTGCCAATCAAGCGGACTGTTTTGTCCTGGATGGATTCAAGCTTCTTGGGTGTTTTTGTGGCTATACTAATCCAGGCAAGTGGACAGTATTCCATCATACTCCTGACTTGTGCCTTATAGATGCTGGACAGAATCTGGGGAGTCAGGAGGTGAATTACTTGCCTCATTATTCCGAGCCTCTGACCTGCTCATGGAGCCACTGTGTTTATGTGGTGAGTCCAGTTGAGTTTCTGATCAGTGATAACCCCCAGGATGTTGATAGTGGGACATTCAGTGATGGAAACACCATTGAATGTCAAGGGGTGGTGATTAGATCTTATTGGTGATGGTCACAGCCTGACATTTGTGTGTTGCGAATGTTACTTGTCAGCCCAAGCCTGGACATTGCTCAGATCTTCTTGCATTTGAACATGGACTACTTCAGTATCTGAGGAGTCATGAATGGTGCTGAACATTGTGCAATCATCGGCAAACATCCCCACTTCTGACCTTATGGTGGAGGGAAGGTCATTGATGTAGCAGCTGAAGACGGTTGGCCCTAGGACACTAGCCTGAGGAACTCCTACAGAAATGTCCTAGAGTTGAGATGACTGACCTCCAACAACCATGACCATCTTCCTTTGTGTCAGGTATGACTCAAACCATAGGAGAGTTTGCCCCCAATACCCATTGATTCCAGTTTTGCCATACTCTTTGCCTTGATGCTAAACTCTGTCAAATGCAGCCTTGATGTCAAGGGCTGTCCCCCTCACCTTACCTCTGGAATTCAGCTCTTTTGTCCATGTTTGAACCAAGGCTGGAACAAGGTCAGGCCTGGTGGAACTCAAACTTGAGCGTTACTGAGCAGGTTATTGCTGTGCAGTGCTGCTTGATAGCACAATTGATTTGACCTTCCATCACTTTACTGATGATCATGAGTAGACTGATGGGTTGGTAATTGGCCTGGTTGGATTTGTCCTTTTTTTTATGGGAAATTTTCCACATTGTCGGATAAATGTCAGTATTGTAACTGTACTGGAACAGCTTGGCTAGGGGAGCAGCAAGTTCTGAAGCACAAGTCTTCAGTACTTTTGCCAGAATGTTTCAGTATCCAGTGTCTCCAAGCATTTCTTAATATCATGTGAAGTGAATCGAATTGGCTGAAGACTGGTATCCGAAATGCTGGGGAACACTGTAAGAGGTCGAGATGGTTCATCCACTTCTGGCTGAAGATTGCTGTGAAAGCTGGGCTCTACCATCATTGAGCATAGGGATATTTGTGGAGCCTCCTCCTCCAGTGGTTTTTTTTAATTGTCCACCACCATTCGTGACTGAATGTGGCAGGACTGCAGAGCTTAGATCTGGCCCATTGGTTGTAGGATTGCTTAGCTCTGTCTGTTACTTGCTGCTAATGCTGTTTGGCATGGAAGTAGTCCTGTTTGTTGGTTTCACGAGGTTGGGAGACCTCATCTTCAGGCATGTTTGGTGCTGCTCCTCGCATGCCCTCCTGCACTCTTCGTTGAACCAGAGTTGATCCCCTGGCTTGATGGTTATGGTTGAGTGGGGGATATGCCACGCCATGAGGTTACAGATGTCCTGGAGTGCAATTCTGCTGCTGTTGATGGCCCTCAGCGCCTCATGGATGCCCAGTTTTGAGTTGCCAGATTTGTTCAAAGTCTGTCCCATTTAGCACGGCGATAGTGCTACACAACACAATGAAGGTTATTCTCAATGTGAAGGCAGGATTTCGTCTCCACAAAGACTGTGCAGTTGTTGCTGTTATCGATACTGTCATGGACAGATGCATCTGCATCTGGTAGATTGGTAAGGATGAGGTCAATTATGTTTTTCTCTCTTGTTGGTTCCCTCACCACCTGCCGCAGACCCAGTCCAGCAGCTATGTCCTTTAGGACCCAACCAACTCGGTCAGTAGTACTGCTGCCAAGCCACTCTTGGTGGTGGACATTGAAATCTCCCACTCAGAGTGCCTTTGGTGCCCTTGCTATCCTCAGTACTTCCACTAAGCGTTTTTCTGTTTGGGGGAGTACCAGTTCATCAGCTGAGGGATGATGGTACATGGTAATCAGGAGGTTTCCTTGCCCATGTTTAACCTGAAGCCACAAGACTTCATGGAGTCCAGAGTTAATGTTTAGGACATCCAGGCAATTTCCCCTGGCTGTACACCACTGTGCCATCACCTCTGCCAGGTCTGTCCTGCTGGTGTGACAGGACATATCCAGAGATGGTGACCGTGGTGTCTGGGACATGGGCTGTGAGGGCATGATTCCATGAGTATGATTATGTCAGTGTTTTTCCTTGTATCCTTGGACATGGAAATTATCAGTTGTGATTTTGCCGCAGGACTCAAAAGAATTTCAATTGGAATGAGAGGTTCTCTCAATTGTTGAGGTTGATAGAACATAGAACAGTACAGCACAGCACAGTACAGGCCCTTCGGCTCACGATGTTGTGCCGAACTTTTACCTTAATCCTAAGGTCTATCTAACCTCCACCCCTACCTTATACTATCATCCATATGCCTATCTAATAGCAGCTTAAATGGCCCTATTGAGGCCGACTCCACTACCCTCTCCGGCAATGCATTCTACGCCCCTACCACTCTCCTGAGTAAAGAACCTACCTCTGATGTCTCCCTGTATCTACCTCCACTCACTCTAAAACTATGCCCCCTCGCAATAGCTACCTCCACCCTAGGAAAAAGTCTCTGGCTGTCTACTCTATCTATACCTCTGATCATTTTGTACACCTCTATCAAGTCATCTCTCGTCCTTCGTCGTTCTAAAGAGAAAAGCCCTAGCTCTCTCAACCTTTCCTCATAAGACCTTCCCTCTATTCCAGGCAACATCCTGGTGAATCTCCTCTGCACCTTTTCCAATGCCTCCACATCTTTCCTGTAATGAGGCGACCAGAACTGGACACAATACTCCAGATGTGGCCGAACCAGGGTTTTGTATAGCTGGAGCATAACTTCACGGCTCTTGAACTCGATCCCTCTATTAATGAAAGCTAACACACCATACGCCTTCTTAACAACTCTATCCACCTGGGTGGCAGCTTTCAGGGAACTGTGGACATGAACCCCCAAGATCCCTCTGCTCCTCCACACTGCCAAGAATCTTTCCATTAACCCTGTATTCTGCTTTCAAGTTTGTCATTCCAAAATGAATCACCTCAAACTTTTCAGGGTTAAACTCCATCTGCCACTTCTCAGCCCAGCTCTGCATCCTATCAATGTCCCTTTGTAACTCAGAACAGCCCTCCACACTGTCACAACGTGACCCACCTTTGTATCATCCGCAAACTTGCTAAGCCACCCTTCCACTCCTTCATCCAAATCATTTACAAAAATCACAAATAGGAGAGGACCCAGGACAGATCCTTGTGTTACACCACTCGTAACTGAGCACCATGTTGAATATCTTCCATCACTACCACCCTTTGTCTTCTAAGGGTCAGCCAATTCTGAACCCAATCTGCCACATTTCCCCCTATCCCATGCCTCCTTACCTCCTGCATGAGCCTACCATGGGGAACCTTATCAAACGCCTTACTTAAATCCATGTATACCACATCCACTGCTCTACCTTCATCCACGTGTTTGGTCACCTCTTCAAAGAATTAAAGATAGAATTGAAATGTTTCACACAATCTGATTAGTTGATCAATGTCCTTGTTGATGCCTGGTTAATTGATAGATCCATTGCCAATCTCTTGTTTTTCCTGTATGCCCATGTGATCAATGTGTGTATGGTCAAGCAATGTCGATGTATAACCTGTTGACTAATAATTTGTTTACTTCTGAAAATTGTGTTTCTAGAGGATCCAAGTTCATTGCTGATAACTAAAGAATGTGCTAGCTCAGTGACCAATTAAATGTCTTCAGGTCATCCACTGATGATGATCTTGATATGTTGCTGCTGGAGATCAGAATGTTGTTTGCTGAAATTGCTCTGTTTGGCTATCACCAAAATGAATTTCATCAATGTGAAAACTATCTTTTAACTCAGATTCAACAATATCCACCAGTAATTCTGAAAGTGTAGCAGGAGTTGGAAGTTAGCTAAGTGTATTGAGAACAGTCAACAAATAGTCTTTTGTTCATCTAAATTGTACCTTTGGATCTTCATAAGTAGGCATTGCAGTCATGGAAGTGCACTTGAGAGGTTTTTGACAGTTTCCAATGGCTTGTGATTGTTATGAACAATGAAATGTTTTGAAATAGGTATGAGTGGAACCTTTATGTTTCAAAACCTTAAAATGAAAGTTTACTTTCTGTAATGAAGTAGTTTGCCTGAATGTTGTAAGGACTTTCGAGCTAAACAAAATAGTTTTATCTCTGCCGCCTTTCGCGTTTACACCTCAACATGGCAAGCTTAGAGGGAGCATACTATTTAATAACACTATTCAATAATCTTGCCAAAATAAAAACCAAAAGAACTGCAGATGCTGTAAATCAGGACCAAAAACAGAAGTTGCTGGAAAAGCTCAGTTCTAAAAAACTGAGTTCTGAGGAAGAGTCACCGGACCCAAAACATTAACTGATTTTTTTCTTCGCAGATGCTGCCAGACCTGCTGAGCTTTTCCAGCAACTTTTGTTTTTGTTGTTGTTGTCAATAATCCTGCCAAATGTGCAAGCTCAAAAGGGGGATTTTTTGATGATAAAATGCAGAATACACTGGGATAAAAAGTTGATGAGACAGAGACACCTTTGTAAGTCACTTTTGCTATTCCATTTGCAATATCCTTTCTGTTCACCAAATTAGGAAAAATGTTTTGTGCCTGAAAACGTAGACTCCATCCATCTTGGGAACAGGGGAGGGAGGTGGATGAGATCCAGAGGGAATGTTCAGCAGGGAGAGATGAACGACCAAAATTAGAAGAAACAGCAAGTGAGACAAGAAGGCATAGGTATTATAGACCAGTTAAGGTATAAGGGAGTTTCGCAACGTTGAATGGAATTTATTTCAACGCATGGAGCCTGATGAACAATGAAACCGTTTGGGTTGAACTTAAAAAGGAGCAATCACGTTGCTGGCAGTGTGCCACAGGCCCCCTAATAGTCCAAGAGAAGCAGAAGAGCAGATATCTAGACTCATTTAAGGGAAGTTTAAAAGTTGTAGGGTAGTAATAGTGGGGGAATTTCAACTTCCCTGTTGTAAATTGGGGAAGATTTATAGGGAGCAGAATTCCTAAAATGCATCTAGAATAGCTTTTTAAGTCAGTATATGATTGATGTATCATTGGGGGAAAACATTGTAGACAGTGATCATTGTTCCATTAGATTCAAAATTGTTATGGAAAAATGCAAAGAATGGCCTGACATCAGGGTGAATGCTGATTTTTATTTTGTAAGATCAGCTATGTTGCAGCCAGAATGGTCTAGGAGCAGTCATTTTCAGGTATTTCTGTCTAAACAGTAGGACTCTTTCAAGAGGAAATAAGGAGGGTACAGGGCCAACGTGACCCGGTAAAGATAAAGAACGAGACCGACAAGTCCAGGGAACCCTGTAAACTAAAGAATATACAAGATTACAAGAAGAGCAAAAGGGAGGCTTATGGCAGATACTGCGGGCTTAAAACAACAGAAGTTCCAAAGGAGACAACAAGGTGCAGGGCTGGATGAACACAGCAGGCCAAGCAGCATCATAGGAGCAGAGAGGCTGACGTTTCGGGCCTAGACCCTTCATCAGAAAAGGGGGAGGGGAAGGGGGTTC
>NC_063359.1:2492792-2535517 GCF_021869965.1 Rhincodon typus
CCTGCACCTTGTTGTCTCGGATTCTCCAGCATCTGCAGTTCCTACTATCTTTGAACCAAAGTCCTATACAACTGTAACATGACCTGCCAACTCTTGTACTCAGTACCCCGTCCAATGAATGAAAGCATGCCGTGTGCCTTCTTGACCACTCTATCGACCTGCGTTGCCACCTTCAGGGTACAATGGACCTGGAACGTGTTGCCAGTGGAGGTGGTAGAGGCGGGCACGATAGCATCATTTAAGATGTATCTAGACAGATACATGAATGGGCAGGGAGCAGAGGGATACAGATCCTTGGAAAATAGGCAACAGGTTTAGATAGAGGATCTGGATCGGCGCAGGCTTGGAGGGCCGAAGGGCCTGTTCCTGTGCTGTAATTTTCTTTGTTCTTTGTTCTTCACTATCCTTTTGCTCTTTATATACTGAGGTAAAGCATCTTTGGGATTTTCTTTATCTTGCTTGCTATTTTTTTTTTTCCATACCCCCTCTCTGATTTCGTTATTTCTTTTTTTTAACTTGTTGCTATCTTGCTATAGTTGGTTCAGATGTTAGTCCTTCCACAAGTTTGACATTAGTGTAATCGTTAGGATTGTCCAGAGTGCCCTTTGGAGTGATTTACTCAGTGCAGAGGCAATTACTATTTCTATCAGCCTTTCAGCTAAATTAGCTTTAGTGAAATTACATTATGTACATTTGCATCAATATCTGCTTATGAATTGATTAATACTTTCACCTGGCTGTTGGCATGTCATGAACTGAAGCTTTAAAATCCTGTTTTTGAGTAGTACCTTATCCTGATGTTCTAAACAATTTGACAATTTTTAAGAATCTTTCTGCTCATCAGAAGAAATTCAAGAGGAATTTATGTTTCTGAATCTTACATTTTCCAAAGTTTTCGCTCTGTTTCCAAAGATAAAAAAATTTTCAGAATCAACTGATGAATGTGAGCAGTAAAAAAAAAAGGTTTTCACAATTTCCATGCTGTTATTTTCTTTCAGACTTCAGTACCGACTTGCTGTTAGTAGCTTTCAGTGCCAACCTATAGTCACCTGCTCCACCATGATGTGATCTAGTTTTCTGTACTTTAGCCCACATAACATTATACTTAGAGGCTTGGATTCTTACTGGGATAGACATCTTGAAGTTAGTTACCAACTAACTGTGCACACTAATATCACATCTCAGACTTGCATATTGAGTCTGGGCTACATGTGCTTCTCCTATAATGCAATCATTGCGTTCTTGTGTGACCTCGCATTATAGAAAATTGCCATAGAAAATCACATTATAGGGAAATTGCATTATCCAGACAGCGTCCACTATTCATCAATTGCCTTGCAGCCAATTCACGTTAACAAAAAAAATGTTATAGCAGAAATACCTGTATATGACTAAAACACTGGCCTTGTCAGTGATACCCACATCCCATGAAAGAATCATAAAAACTTGCCTCCCTTGGCAAAGGTCTAGAATGTAAGTGAAGAAACAAAAATGGTGCAATAATATTTTTCAGTGTAGATTTTAGACTACCATTTGGAGAGAATGATACAGACGAACAAATCTGCAGGAAACTTACAAAGAGATGCAAACATTATAGAGTAGTTATAATTGGGGATGTTACTAGTATTTCAGTCTATATTTGGTTAATTAATGTAAGGGGCAAATGGGGGCACATGTTCCTAGGTCCTGTGCAGGAGAATTCACTGCAGCAGTATGTGTCCGGTCCAACAAAAAGGATGTATTGTTAGAATTGTTTTTTGGAAATGAGATGGGCCAAGTGGATCAAATATCAGATGGGGAACATTTAGCCAACAGTGACCATTGTATCATAAGGTTCAGGATGATGGGGGAGAATGGCAATGGTCAACCCAGGATGAGAAAACTCATTTGGCAGAGGGCCAAGTTCAATGGGGCACGTGGCTAGGTAGGATAGACTGGAACAAAAGGTTGCTGCCAGGGAGGAGAGACTATAACTGAGCAATGGACTACCTTAAGAGAGGAGATGGTTTGGGTATAGTCAAGGGATCCTCTACAGGGATAAGTAAAACAAAAAAATTACCAGAGGTCCCTGACTAACAAAGGAGAAACAAGTTAAAGAAGAAAAAATGCACTTATGACAGGTGTCAAGTAGAAAATATAATTGAGAACCAAGAGTGTCACAACTCATTTATGTGTTGGGGGGAGGGCGTAACATATTGGAAATCAAGCTACACTATTCCTGGAGTCATCACAAAAGTTGAAGGTCTTAAAATAAATATACAAAAATCCCCAATTCCCTGGCTTTAGTTCTGAGGAAGGGTCACCGGACCTGAAACGTTAACTCTGTTTTCTCCTTCACAGATGCTGCCAGACCTGCTGAGCTTTTCCAGCAACTTTGTTTTTATCCCTGGCTTTACCAGGTCGAGACAAAGCATGGACCAGGTTTCTGTACTTAACAAGAATTACTAGTTGTTACAAATAATTAGATTATAGGTACAAGTAAACTTTACTAATTAAAACTCTAATCCCCTTATAACTCCCCCTAACATACACGTGCACAGATAGATGTACAGATGGGTGGGGAAAGATGGACAGAGGGAGACATAGGAAAGCGGTTCAGTAGTTATTATTCACAATATCTGCTGAGTTTCTTTTGCTGACCTAAAGGTTTCTTCTTGGCTTTCTTTTTTCAAATGCTTTCACTGGTTACAAAAAGCACAGGCTGGCTGGTTCAGTTGTAAAAGGTCTCTAATTTATCAATTAAAAGTTACAGCTTACTGCCACTGCTGAAAGAAAGGTATACTGGTGTTCTCCAGGTTTAAAAGTGGGTTTCTGACTGCAGGGAGACAGCTCCTGAGCTGGTGAAAATCTGATCGCTTTTCTGTACCTTATTTCCAGCCTTAAGCTGTCAGTTACCTGAGAATCAATTGTGTAATTATTGTCATGCAAAGGGCTTTGTATTGCTTGGTCACTACACAATAATGGTCACTAGTTCATTGAGCAATCAACTTCATTTCCCATCCAAAGCTCAATCCATAAATAACCCCTCAGCTCCAGTTCATCTGAAACCACTTCAATTATTGTTTCTTCAAGCAGCTGTGATTTTTGCCATGAGTGTCATGTTCTGGAAAGCAAGTCATTTGCAACAACCCTTTAAAACATTGGATTTAAAACACTACCTTCTAATTTAATCCAGTTTTAAAAAGCATAAAGATAAAAACAAAGTCTCTACATTTCAAAACATTTCAAAAATTTGTTCCATTGTAAATTCCTTAAATTATGAAACTTTTGCCTGGATACCTCAGGCATTAACTCATAAACAACCGATGTTGTTTTCTTCACAGCATCATAATTCCAAGAGCCCTCTTCTGACAGTGAAGCACAAATTTCCTGTAATTTACTTTCAAATTACTGTGCATAACCAAGTCTCTTTTGCCCAATTCATTTGCCTAACCATACTTTCAAATGGCATGAAAAATAACACTATATTCTTCACCTCAAATTTTGGTAGGGTCTATGCAAACCTGAGCATTTCCTCACTGGACCTTAAATTGTGACTCACATTCTCATACCAGCATCCATCATGGTATCTGTCATTTCCTGCTTTAATTGCATCATTTTTGGCTTAGATTCATATTCTCTCACTTCCTCTTTCCTTTGCACCTCTAATTTTAATTTTCTCTTTCCTATTTCCTCTCTTTTCATTTCGATTTCCTGTCTTTTAATTTCCCTTTCCTTATTTCTTCATTCCATCTCCTTTTCCTTATCTTTCTTTGGTGTTTTCTTGTCTTTTCTTCTTTCCTTTGGAATTCCATCACCAGTTTTTCATTTCTTCCTTATTTTAAGCTGATTTAGCTATAACTGAATATCATCTGATTCTATACTTTACTACCTAAATTACTTCCTTTGCATTTTTCTAAACAAGGGTTCTTTGGTAGTACCTCAATTATCTCTATAATTGCTTAGTTGAGCTATGTTACTTCCAATATAGCCACCAAGTCAATCTAGCTGGGTTTTTAATGTTCCCTTCAGTCTACCAGGAGCACCACTGTCATCTGCAGGAAATCCTGTGCCATTTCCAGAGCCATGTCTTAAGTGCACTACAGAATCTGGTGTTTTCCTTCATAAGTGTTCTTAACTAATACCACACCCAAATCTTCAATTCCTCTGTTTCACATCCAAGCCCAGGTGAGCCCCAAAACTTTGTCATCACCCACTGGGTTAATACATTGGAAATCAAACCCTGATATTCCTGAAGTTATTAAAAAATGTTAAAAATAAGTGCACAAAGATTCCTAATTAACCTGATTTTCCGAACCCAGTTGATGGAAAACATGGACCAAGTTTCTGTACTTTATAGAAGTAACTATTTATTACAAGTAATTAGACTCTAGATACAGGTAAACAGTTTTAAACTGTCAGCATCTAGTCATACTAATTAAAACTCTAATTCCTTTACAAATTCCCTTTTACTTGCGTTTACACAGGCAGACATAAATGGGGGAGAAAAACATGGACAAAGGGAAAACAGTAGTCTTTGTTCACAAGATATGCTGAATTGTTTCTTCCTGATCTGAAGATTTCTTCTTGGCTCTCCTTTGCAAATGCTTCCACTGAATTTTCAAGAGGCACAAGGTGGCAGGTTTACTTGTAAAAGATCTCTGTCTTATCAATTAAAAATAACAGCTTATAGTAACTGCTGAAGGCAAGATAAACTGGTGTTCTTCAGGTTTAATGTGGGTTTGACTGCAGAGAACAGAGAGACAGCTCCTGGGCTGGTAGAGATATGATCACTTTTCTTTTTCCTTTTCCCAATCCAAATTGTTCAGTTAGCTAAGAACTAATCACGCAGAGTGTTAGCAAGCAAAGGTCAACCAAAGTTCCATTTGTAGATAACCCTTTGGCTCTATCTAAAACCATTTCATAATTACTGCTTATTCAAGCAGCTGCTTAAACATTTGCTTATCATGAGTTTCAGGTTACTTGTTTTCTGAAACATGCATCAGGTCTTTTAAAACACTGGATTTAAAGCAATCCTTTCTAATTTCAATCCACAATTTTAAAAAGCACAAAAATAAAAAGGCACGCTGTTTCCAAGAGAAGTTACATGTGGGAAAGAAAAACTGGTAGCCAATATAAACGGGAATCCCAAAGCCTTCAATCAGAATATCATGCGTGGTAAAAAGAGGAATAGGGTAGATAAGGGACCAAAAAGGAGATTCATGTATGAATGCTGGAAGGCATGGCTGTGGTAATAAATTAATGCTTTGTAGCTGTCTTTACGAAGGAAGTAGATGCTATCCAGGCATTATTGACAGAGACGAAACTGTCATTACAAGGGTGCAAAATTGATCAGGAAAGAAGTGTTGGATAGGCTGTTGATAATTAAAGTTGATAAGGCACCCGGTCAGTGGTGCAGTGCATCCAAGGGTATTGACGGAAGTGACATTCAAATTTGTAGGGGCATTGGCCATAATGCTTCAGGCTTTCTACAGACGCAGAGAGCGGTTTGAAGACTAGAGAATCACAAACATCACATCCTTATACAAAAACCGGTTTAAGATAAATTCAGCAATTACAGACCAGAATAGTTTAATTTCAGTTGTGAGAAAGATTCTGGAATCAATTGTTCGGGATAAAATTAATAGTCACATGGAAAAATGGTGCAGCATTAGGAAGAACCAGCATACATTTCTAGAGGAGAATTCATGTTTAACTAACTTGTTGGAGGTTTTTTGAAGGAGTAAACAAGAAGGTCGATAGGGTAGCACTGTTAGAGTGTACATGGACTTCACTCAATACAATTTCTCACACTTGTGAGAAAAGTATAGCTCATGAAAGAAATGGACAGAAGCAACTTAGATGCAAAATTGGCCAAGAGATAGGAAATAATGAGTAATGATAAATGGATATTTTTTAGATGGGGCAAGGCTTGTAGTGGGTTTGTAATTCCCCATGAGTCAAGATTGAAACCCTTGCTTTTCCTATGTATATAGTAATGATCTTGGTGTACAGGGGACAATTTCAAATTTTGTAGATGATACAAAACTTGGAATCACTATAAACTCAGGAAGACAGTGTAGAACCTCAAAAGGACATTGACAGGTTGGTGGAGTGGGCAGAGAGGTGGCAGATGAAATTCAATGCAGAAAAGTGTGAGGTGATCCATTTTGGTGGAAAGAACACAGACAATGTGTAGTAAGGGGTACAATTCTGAAGGCAGGGCTGGAGCAGAGGGATTCGGTTGTATAAGTATGTCTCTCATTGAATGTGGCAGGATAAGTGGAGAGACCAATTAATAAAGCATATGTTATCCTGGGATTCATTAATAGGGGTTTTAACCAATTTATCCATATGTAAAACTGGACCAGCCAAGGACTGTTGCTGGTCGAAAAGTAGATCAGAGATTAAGAATTCTGTGGCAACTAACTCATACTCTGTATCTTCAATGCCTGTCCACCATTCTCAAGGCACAAGTCAGGAATGTAATGGCATACTGTCCACTTGCCCAGATGAGTGCAGCTTAAACAACAGTCAAGAAGCTTAATACTAACCAAGACAAAGTGGTTGGCTTGATTGCACCTCATCTACCACTTTCTCTATTCGCTTCTTTCACCACTGATGCACAGTGCAACAGTGCGTGCCATCCACTAGATGCATTGCAGTGATCCAGTAAGGCTCCTTCAACAGCACATTCAAAACCACACCTCTATCGCTGAGAAGAACAAGGGGAGCAGATACATGGGAAACCATGACTGTAGGTTTCCCTCCAAGACAGACACCATAATGATTTGGAACCAGTGAGCTGAATATTACCAGAAATTGGTGAAGTGTTATTTTTTGGTGAATTTCCTGCAGGGTTTCTCTCCTAGTGGCCTGGTGGGTTTTCTTATGTTATCCTCCTAAACTCACCTTGTCAACTATGCATATGCCTCTGTGGCATCCCATTCATTGTATTCTCCAATTTACCAAAGGCAGAATTAGTGGCATAGCTGGGATCTCCCAGGGTTCCTGGTGCCAGTGCCATCTTTTCCTGAGTGGCAAATGGTGGCTAGTATACAACAGGGGTTCCTGCTTGGGTACCTGGTGTTCATGACATATAGAAATGACTCAAATGAGGGAACCAAACACAACATAACCAAGTTTGCTGATGACACAAACTAGGTGAAGTTGTGAGGAGGATGAAAGGAGGTTTCAGAACAGTCTAGACAAAGTATATGGGCAACGCATGGCAGATACCATATTGCATTGACAAATTTGAAGTTATACACTTCTGTATGGAAGACAGAAAAGGCAGAGTAGATTTAAATTTTAAAATGTTGGGAAATGTGGATGTATAAAGGGATCTGGATATTCTTGTACACCAGTCAATTAAAGTGAAGAGGCAGATGCAGCAGCAGTTAGGAAGACAAACAATATGTTGATATTCGTTGCAAGTGGATTTGAGTCAGAAATAGGGAAGTCCCGGTGCAGTTTTACAGGAGAGAAGGATATATGATTGAAATGTATAAAATTCTAACAGGTCTAGAGAGACTAGATGCAGGGAGGCTGTTTCCCTTGTGGGGGAGTCTAGAACCAGCAGCCACAGTCTCAAGATGAGGAGTAATCATTTAGTACTGAGATGATGAAACATTTTTTTCTCAGAATGTGGTCAGACTATGGAATTTGCTACCTCCAGAGGCATTTGAAGAAGAGAGTAATAAGTCTTTAGATATTCAAGGCATTAAGGCATATGAAGAGAAGGTGGGAATATAGCATTGAGATAGAGGATCGACTAAGATCACATTGAATGACAGAGCAGGCTTGAAAGGCTGAATGGCCTACTTCTGCTCTTAGTTTCTCTGTTTCTATATTTAAAACTCAGCCTGTATCCAGTCAAGCACTGGTATTCCACAGATGCCCTACTGTATGGCTCAGGTTGTCAGCTTAAAGAGATTGCTACAGGGTTGGTCGTTTTTGCTGGGGTAATTAATACAAATGTGTGTTTTTATAAGAGATTCAGTACTTGGGGAAATGCAAATATATTCAATGCGCATTCTTGAATAGGCCTGTGTTTTTATGTAGTAAACTCCGTGCTGGATATTTCAAACTATATTTATTTCATGTTTGCCTAAGCAACTTCCATGAGGGATTTAAGGTTAAAAAGGGTCATGGGTGAGGATGGCTTGATATAGCATGATTTGGCGCAGGAGTATAAGGAGCAAATGGGAGTGTTATGATCCCACCTTTTGTCGGATATTTACCATCCCTCCTGATCTCTGCTCTGCTGAATGTTCTGTACTCTGCAAAGGTCTTAGTTTTATTCTTCTGCTGCTACCCTCCCCCACCCCAATGATTTTTGGGCACAATATGACATTGAACTCTTCTTCCGTTGCCTTTGCCTCCTTGCCAATTTTTTTGGAAAAGAATCCTGTCCTTGTCCCTGTCCCACACTCACAGCATGTATTAAAACGTATCACATAAAACAGGAGGGTTGTGACATATGTGGGCATATTACTGGCAAAAAATGCCTCCAAGAATAGCTATTGACAAGTTTAAATATTGCTGAAATGTTTAGAGTGATGGCAGCAAGACATTCATTGATTGGCATGAATTGACAATTTGTCTTGGGGATTATAAAGGGGCATAGGGATTGTGTGCATGGGTTAGCATGAAGATTAGGCTATCGTTGTGAATGAGGGGCCAGGGTTAACATGTAGATTGTGTGGGGTTGGTTGTGATGTCTAGAGGGCCTTATTTTGATGAAACAAATTTTGACAGAATCCTGGAGAACCAGTTTGACCTTTTTTAAAACAGTCTGCCTCAGCACTTGACGGCTCTTTTAGCTTCCTCCTATCTATCCAAAAGGGTAGTGGGGCCTTGTCTCATGATGTTCCTTTTCATCCCTGTCACCCCGATTTGAAATGATGCCACCCAGGGAACTTTTTCGCTCAGGCAGGTAAGTCCAGAATAAAGAACAATACCGCACAGGAATAGACCCTTCAGCTATCCAAGCCTGTGCTGCAACATTTTGCCCTTCCATACTAAAACTTTCTTCACTTACAGGATCCATATCCCTCTATTCTCTTCCTAATAATGTATTTATCTAGGTATTTCTTGAATGATGCTATTGTGTCTGTTTTACCTCTTCCTCTGGCAATGCATTCCAGGCGCTCACCACCATTTGTGTGAAAAACTTGCCTCGCACACCTCTTTTAAACTTTCCCCCTTGCACCTTGAACCTGTGTCCCCTAGTAATTGACCCCTCCACCCTGGGAAAAAGTCTCATACTTTCCACTCTATCCATGCCATTCACAATCTTATAAACTTCAATCAGGTTGCCACTCAGCCTCCTGCGTTCCAGTGAAGACAAATCCAGTCTATCCAACCTTTCTTCATTGCTAAAATCCCCCATATCAGGCAACAACATCCTGGTAAACCTTTTCTGTACCCTCTCTAAAGCGTCCACATTCTGCTGGTAGTGTGGTGACCAGAACTGTACGCAACATTCCAAGTGTGGTTTAACTATAAAGTTTAATAAAGCTGCAGAATAACTTGTCTATCCTTATGCTCCATGCCCTTTCCAACGAAGGCAAGCATGCTGTTGACCTTTTTTATTACCATATCTACCTGTGCTGTCACCTTCAGTGATCTGTGGACCTGCACACCCAGATCCCTCTGCATATCAATACTCCTAAGGGTTCTGCCATTCACTATATAATTTCCACCTGTACTTGACCTTCCAAAATGCATCAACTCACATTTGTCTGGATTAAACTCCATCTGCCATTTTTCTGCCTATGCCTCCAACCGATCTATATCCTGCTGTATCCTCTGACAGTCCTCCTCATTATCTGCAACTCTGCCAATCTTATTTTCATCTGCAAACTTACTAATTAAAACAGCTACGTTTTTTCCAAATCATTTATGTGGATCACAAACAGCAGGGGTCCCAGCACTGATCCATGTGGAACACCACTAGTCACAACCCTCCATTCTGAAAAGCATCCTTCCACCGCTACTCTTTGTCTCCTGTGACTAAGCCAGTTCTGTATCCATCTTGCCAGCTCATCCCTGATACCACGTGACTTCACCTTTTGTACCAGTCTGCCATGAGGGACCTTGTCAAAGGCTTTACTGAAGTCCATGTAGTCAACATCAACTGCTTTTACCTCATCAATCATCTTCGTCAACTGCTCAAAAACTTCGATCAAGTTGGTGAGGCACAACCTCCCCCCACACAAAACCATGCTGTTTATCACTTAAAAGTGCATTTCCTTCTAAATGCTTATAGGCCTTGTCCCTGAGAACCTTTTCTAATAATTTCCCTTATGGGCCCTAGCCGTGGGCTCCAGCCATGCGCCTTTTCACCATGGATATGCAATCCTTTTACATGCCCATCTCCTATCAGGATGGTCCTGGAGCTCTTTGCTTCTTCCTGGAAAGAATGCCTGAAACATCCCCATCCTACACCACCCTCCTCCAACTGGCCAAGCTCTTCCTCACTTTGAACAAGTTTTCCTTTATTTCCTCGCATTTTCTTTAGAGCAAAGGTGAGGCCATGAGCCCCAATTATCCCTGTCCATTTTTGGGCCACATGGAACTTTCCTTGGTCCAATTCTACTCTGGCCCCTCCCCACAACTTTTTCTCCGGTACATTGATGACATCATCGATACCACTTTTCCTTCTCTCATTTGGAATTGGAAACATTTATCAATTTTGCTTCCAATTTTCACACTGCTTTCAAAGTCATTTGGTCCATCTCCGACTCCTTCCTTCCTTTCCTCAACATCCTTGTTTCCATTTCTGGGGATAGGCTGAAAACCAGTATCCACTACAAACCATTGATTCCCACAGTTACCTGGATGAACAATCCTCACATCATACTTTCTATAAATAAGCCATTTTGTTCTTCCAATTTCTCCATGTCTGTTGCATCTGTTCTGATGATGCCACCTTCTGCAATGGGTCTTCAAGAATATCCTCTTTTTTCCCTCAGCTGTGATGGACAGGATCCTCAGCCATGTTTGACCCATTTCGCACACTTCTACTCTCACCTCTTCTCTTCCCTCCCACAACACCCTTAGGGTGCCCCGGTCCTTATTTCCTACCCCACCAGCATCCACATCTAAAGGATCATAAGCAACCAATTCTGCTACAACCAGAAATATACTCTCCACCCCTCCATTTTCACCATTTTGCAGAGACCATTCCTTCTGGGACACCCCAGTCCACTCCTCCTCCACTCCCCAACACCTCCCCATATCCCCACCGCACCTTCCCATGCAACTGCAGAATGTGCAACACTTGACTATTTACTTCCTCCTTCCCTCTATCCAAGGCTCCAAATGCACCTTCCAGGTGAAGCAGAGATTTACGTGCACTTCACCCAATCAAGTATCCTGTATTCATTGTTCACAATGTGGTTTCCTCTAAATTGGGAAGATAAAACGCAGACTGGACGACTGCTTTGCAAAACACCTGATCTGTCCACAAAAATGGCACCAAGCTTCTGATTGGTGTTGAATTGGCAGGCAATGTTTGCTGGCCAACATTTCTGTCTCAGCCTTGCTCCAGTTCTGCAGTGGGGCTCAGCACAAGTTGGAAGAACAGCATCTCATTTTCTGCTTAGGAACCCTGCAACCTTCAGTACTCAATATCGCATTCAATAATTTTAGAACCTGAACATCATCTTCTGTGCTCTTTTCCCAACCCCACACCCTAGGTCCTGTCATAATATGGACTGCTTTCAGCATAGCCAACTCATATTTTCATCACTTTCTGATCCCCATTATTAGAACATAGAACATAGAACATTACAGCGCAGTACAGGCCCTTTGGCCCTCAATGTTGCGCCGACCTGTGAAACCAATCTGAAGCCCATCTAACCTAAACTATTCCATTATCATCCATATGTTTATCCAATGACCATTTAAATGCCCTTAAAGTTGGCGAGTCTACTACTTTTGCAGGCAGGGCATTCCACGCCCTTACTACTCTCTGAGTAAAGAACCTACCTCTGACATCTGTCCTATATCTATCACCCCTCAAATTAAAGCTATATCCCCTCGTGCTAGCCATCACCATCCGAGGAAAAAGGCTCCCACTGTCCACCCTATCTAATCCTCTGATCATCTTGTATGTCTCTATCAAGTCACCTCTTAACCTTCTTCTCTCTAACGAAAACAGCCTCAAGACCCTCAGCCTTTCCTCATAAGACCTTCCCTCCATACCAGGCATCATCCTGGTAAATCTCCTCTGCACCCTTTCCAATGCTTCCACATCCTTCCTATAATGCGGTGACCAGAACTGTACGCAATACTCCAAGTGCGGCCGCACCAGAGTTTTGTACAGCTGCAACATGACCTCATGGCTCCGAAACTCAATCCCTCTACCAATAAAACCTAACATACCGTACGCCTTCTTAACAACACCATCAACCTGGGTGGCAACTTTCAGTGATCTATGCACATGGACACCGAGATCTTTCTGCTCATCCACACTACCAAGAATCTTACCATTAGCCCAGTACTCTGTATTCCTGTTACTCCTTCCAAAGTGAATCACCTCACACTTTTCCGCATTAAACTCCATTTGCCACCTCTCAGCCCAGCTCTGCAGCTTATCTATGTCCCTCTGTAACCTGCAACATCCTTCCGCACTATCCACAACTCTACCGACTTTGGTGTCATCCGCAAATTTACTAACCCATCCTTCTACGCCCTCATCCAGGTCATTTATAAAAATGACAAACAGCAGTGGCCCCAAAACAGATCCTTGAGGTACACCACTAGTAACTGAACTCCAGGATGAACATTTCCCATCAACCACCACCCTCTGTCTTCTTACAGCTAGCCAATTTCTGATCCAAACCGCTAAATCACCCTCAATCCCATGCCTCCGTATTTTCTGCAATAGCCTACCATGGGGAACCTTATCAAACGCTTTACTGAAATCCAAATACACCACATCAACCGCTTTACCCTCA
Source organism: Rhincodon typus (assembly GCF_021869965.1). NCBI lineage: Eukaryota > Metazoa > Chordata > Chondrichthyes > Orectolobiformes > Rhincodontidae > Rhincodon > Rhincodon typus. Next base: position 2,505,740 of record NC_063359.1, read on the forward strand.
TCCACCTGTTTGGTCACCTTCTCGAAGAACTCAATAAGGTTTGTGAGGCACGACCTACCCTTCACAAAACCGTGTTGACTATCCCTAATCAAATTATTCCTTTCTAGATGATTATAAATCCTATCTCTTATAATCCTTTCCAACACTTTACCCACAACCGAAGTAAGGCTCACTGGTCTATAATTACCAGGGTTGTCTCTACTCCCCTTCTTGAACAAGGGGGACAACATTTGCTAGTCTCCAGTCTTCTGGCACTATTCCCGAAGACAATGAAGACATAAAGATCAAAGCCAAAGGCTCTGCAATCTCCTCTCTAGCGTCCCAGAGAATCTTAGGATAAATCCCATCCGGCCCAGGGGACTTATCTATTTTCACACCTTCCAGAATTGCTAACACCTCCTCCTTATGAACCTCAATCCCGTCTAGTCTAATAGGCTGTATCTCCGTATTCGCCTCGACAACATTGTCTTTTTCCTGTGTGAATACTGACGAAAAATATTCATTTAGCACCTCTCCTATCTCTTCAGACTCCACGCACAACTTCCCACTACTGTCCTTGACCGGCTCTAATCTTACTCTAGTCATTCTTTTATTCCTGACATACCTATAGAAAGCTTTAGGGTTTTCCTTGATCCTACCTGCTAAAGACTTTTCATGTCCCCTCCTGGCTCTTCTTAGCTCTCTCTTTAGGTCTTTCCTGGCTAACTTGTAACTCTCAAGCGCCCTCACTGAGCCTTCACGCCTCATCTCTACATAAGCCTCCTTCTTTCTCTTGACAAGAGATTCAACTTCTTTAGTAAACCACGGTTCCCTCGCTCGGCCACTTCCTCCCTGCCTGACAGGTACATACTTCTCAAGGACACGCTGTAGCTGTTCCTTGAACAAGCTCCACATTTCAATTGTGCCCAGCCCCTGCAGTTTCCTTCTCCATCCTACGCATCCTAAATCTTGCCTAATCGCCTCATAATTGCCTTTCCCCCAGCTATAACTCTTGCCCTGCGGTATATACCTATCCCTTTCCATCACTAAAGTAAACGTAACTGAATTGTGGTCACTATCACCAAAGTGCTCACCTACCTCCAAATCTAACACCTGGCCTGGTTCATTACCCAGTACCAAATCCAATGTGGCCTCGCCTCTTGTTGGCCTATCTACATACTGTGTCAGGAAACCCTCCTGCACACATTGGACAAAAACTGACCCATCTAAAGTACTCGAACTATAGCATTTCCAGTCAATATTTGGAAAGTTAAAGTCCCCCATAACAACTACCCTGTTACTTTCGCTCCTATCCAGAATCATCTTTGCAATCTTTTCCTCTACATCTCTGGAACTTTTCGGAGGCCTATAGAAAACTCCCAACAGGGTGACCTCTCCTTTCCTGGTTCTAACCTCAGCCCATACTACCTCAGTAGACGAGTTCTCATCAAACGTCCTTTCTGCCACCGTAATACTGTCCTTGACTAACAATGCCACACCTCCCCCTCTTTTACCACCTTCCCTGATCTTACTGAAACACCTAAACCCCGGAACCTGCAATAACCATTCCTGTTCCTGCTCTATCCAGTCTCCGAAATGGCCACAACATCAAAGTCCCATGCTGCAAGTTCACCCACCTTATTCCGGATGCTCCTGGCATTGAAGTAGACACACTTCAAACCACCTTCCTGCCTGCCAGTACACTCCTGCGACCTTGAAACCTTATTTATGACCTCACTACTCTCAACCTCCTGTACACTGGAGCTACAATTCAGGTTCCCATTCCCCTGCTGAATTAGTTTAAACCCTCCCGAAGAGCATTAGCAAATTTCCCCCCCAAGGATATTGGTATCCCTCTGGTTCAGGTGTAGACCATCCCGTTTGTAGAGGTCCCACCTACCCCAGAATTAGCTTTTCTTTCTCCCTGGCATACTATAATCCGTCCCCTTGTTTACCTAACTGTCATTCTCACATTCTAGGCTCTATCTCCACCTATTCACTCACTCCTTCCACAGCCCCCATTCCCTGTTTTCAGCATATATATTAATTTTTCTCAGCTACTATCAATTCTGAAGAAGGGTGACTGGACTCAAAGTTAACTTTGCATTCTCTGCACAGATGCTGCCAGACCTGATGAGTTTGTCCAGCCATTTCAGTTTTTGTTGAAGTATGCAATGTGACCTTAACATAAGTAAACTTGCCCTCCACATCCTCTTGAAACTGTCTGCAGCCTTCAACACAGATGATTATGCCATCCTTCTCCAAAGTTACTTTGCTGTAATTCAGTTAGGTGGGTCTGCTCTCTCCTGATTCCATTCATAGCTATTGAATGATTGCCAGAAATCATGAATTTATATTATAAGGGAATGACAAGAACATTCATACCGCCAAATAATGTTATTGTCTGATTGGAGCAGAGAACCATTTTTGCTTAAAATAGATAAAGTTTGAAATTCCTGGTACTTACAAAGAGTATCAGATCACAAGTTTTGAATAAGCAAGATAGACTTTACTACTCAAAGTTAGAAAGTAATACAAACTACTATATGTACATGAAACCTATTATCTAAAATCCAGAATTAATGAAGTAACTATGAGTTAACAAACAAACCATGGTTGAATACATCACAGAGCACGTCAAACAGCAAATATCATCAAGACAGATCCCATGGATTTTTCAGTAATTCATCCAGATTTTAATGACATTGTGTGCCAACAAGTTTCATTGTAACATTTGATATCCCTTGTGAAGGAAATAATGTTCACATTTGAACATATAGCCTCTGAACTTCTGCAAACCCCCTCTGACCTAGCCTGCCTTAATGACTGTTCAGTTCTGGAGTTAAATACTTTTCTCAGAGACTGAGTTCTACAAGATTCTTGAGACTGCTCACAAGCATCTACTTTAGCAGCATACCTCCAGCTTTTTCACCAGACAGTTTCACTGAGCTGCCACTGCTTACGGGTTTTTCCTTATCCAGCTGCCAGCTGTACCCAGCAGACAACCTCCTTTAAACTCCACTGAGCTTATAAGTCTCCTAGGGCCACCCCAATCTCCAAAAGCCCAGTGACATGGAGCAACCAGACAATTTCATATGGGCTGCACTGAGCCAGCTAACAGTAGCACTTTAGATGCATAGAGCCTTTGCTCCTGACTAACACACTGACAAAATCTGACTGATGCTTAAACTGCTGTTTACTGAACAAAAACTAAGTTGCTGGAAAAGCTCAGCAGGTCTGGCAGCATCTGTGGAGGAGAAAACAGAGTTAACATTTTGGGTCCAGTGACCCTTCGTCAGAACTGATGGTGGCTGGGAAAACGTCATTTTATATGCAGAAAATAGGGAGATGGGTGGGGTAGGGAGTAAACGATAGGATAGAGCCCAAAGAGAGAGAAAGACAGTTGGACAGACAAAGGAATTGCTAACGATCAGGCTGGGAGGATGAATAGTTGTTAATGGGGACTGTTAGTGACTAACAACAGGGGGTGTGTAGTGGCAGGCTATGTGGTAACAAGGTCTGGTGTGTGGGGTGGGAGTCTGGGACATGGGAGAGTTTAGGCCCTAAAATTATTGAACTCAATATTGAGTCCGGAGGGCTGTAGAGTCCCCTTTTTCGGAGGCTCCCTTGTCGAAGTTGGCCTCATCTGAACATATGCGACGGAGACGGAGGAACTGAGAGAATGGGATTGAGTCTTTACAGGAAGTGGGGTGTGATGATGTATAGTCCAGGTAGCTGTGGGAGTCGGTGTGTTTGTAATGCATATTAGTGGCCAGTCTATCCCCAGAAATGGAAACAGAAATGTCAAGGAAGGGAAGGGAGGAGTCAGTGATAGACCAGGTGAAAGTGAGGGCAGGGTGAAAATTGGAGGCAAAATTGATGAAGTTTTCCAATTCTCGACGAGAGAGGGAAGCAGCACCGATGATATCATTGATGTATCAGGTAAAGAGTTGTGGGTGGGGGCCGGAATAGGACTGGAACAAGGAATGTTCCACGTACCCCATTTACTGTTGTTTACTGAACCCTGAACTAGTTTGAGTATTAAAAAACTGACAGCAAACCCCACCTTTGTTCCAAGGCAAGAATACATATAACCAACAGTCTTAGGCCTTAAACATTATAATCTCTTACTACTATCTTTCACAACAGCACCCTTGAAAACAGAAAAATGCTTATTATCACAAAATAACTTCAGAAAGACATACATATCTTAACAAACATATATAGATCATAGCTACACAATACGTTTGCTTCAAGGCAATATGTGATTTCTCATTAACCTTGTAATTTAATGAAATGATTGGATTTGGGATAGTCTTCAGCTCCTCAAATTGGTCCTGCCATCTGTGATATTATGATGCTCTGGTCTTCAACTTCATTTATTTACCTTTGATACCAACTATCTAACAAAATTTAATTTATCTCAGCCTCATCATGTTTACCTTTTACTTGTTTATGTAGATGGTGTTAATTGTCCTGGAAATCGTGACTGGTACATGTGGAATGATCACTGTTATCTTTGGAAAGCATCTTTAACAGCTACTTGGGAAAGAGCATTAAATATCTGCAGAGCTTATAGAGGCACTGACTTGGTGTACTTGGACAGTATAGGTGAAAAGGTAATAATGGTCAGCAGTAGAATTTCAATATTAGTGGTGATAATCTGCACTGTAGTAGTTTTAATATCTACCAACTTCCATACGATAAAATCAATTTTGTTATAAGTGCTATATAATGACTAATTAGAGACTATTGCTTAAACAGAGCAGTAAGGTTGTAAAATTGGTAAATTATTGAAAATGATAATTTAGCCAGTTTTTGAAACAAGGATTCAATCAGGTTTATCCATTTGGCAATTCTGGTATTATTGCATGTTTCTGGAACCATTTTTAGTTGGCTTGAAAATAACTAATCATGGACAGGCATTCTCCTTGGTCCTGTTAATAGAACTGCTCCCTTTCCCATTGAATATAGATAAAGTATTAATTGAAATTATTCTGTCGACACTTTTCTTACTGTGCAGCAAACTATTAAGAACCACTAACTCTGCAACTCTGCGCTTGATCAGAGGTATCCTGAACTCTGAATGGCTTGCCAATGCATGGACAATACATAATCTCAGATTAGCACAATAATGTGTACCCAATTCCTGCTTGATTTGTTTAAAAGTGATAGTCATCTTACTAATATAATTTCCTACTGTCTTCTGATTTGCTTCTTGGTATGTCAAATGAGACACCAATTTGTGCATCTGTTTGAGCACATGTAATGTCAAATCCTCGTGGTTGATATCTGCTGGAAAATTCCAGTGCATACCAACATCTTTTAACTGAAAGAACCAATGCTGACTCCAAAATATATGTTCATCCCTGAAACAAGTTCACTAAGTTACTTTCAAAGAAACCACACAACTCTTTTTCTTCTCCAAAAATCAAACAGCACATTGCCAAAAATCATGTTTTGTTATCATACTAAAAGAACAGAATACAAGATTGCAAGATACAGCTAAATACCTATAACTCGAAGTAACCATACAAAAGTCATAGAAGTAGGACCGTTTAATACCTTAAGTTACAAAACCAAATCGTTTTAAAATGTAACTGTGTACTGCGTAAAGTGTTTATTAACTTCAAAGCATTTTTGCATTTGTCAACTAGAATATACTTTAGAGTGTGGCCCTTAGTGAACCTCTTAATGTGTGATCTGGATCATATGCCTATTCTTTCTTACAGAAGGTGTTTTGTAATTGACCACAATTAAATATAGTAGAATTTACTTCCTCACTTGCTTAATCAGATGAAAATTATAACTTAATACTACACTGGATAAATATGTAGATTGATCAATGTTTTATTGTTTTTGTTTAATGCTCATCACTACTCTGCTTTCCTCTCATCCACATATTCCATGTTGATCTTTATTATCAACCTATCATTCATGCTTTTCTAAGTGCACTTGCTGAGAAGCTGGAAAGAGGCTTTTGGGTGTATCTTTGGTAAGTGACACCAGGAACAAGATGACTCTTGGTCTTGCTGATCAAGGGTTTTGGATGTGAATTCTTGGCTGTCATAGGGAGTACCTGACACAATCTATTTCCTGTTTCTTGGACAGTTATGAGTTTGGAAAGAAGAGTAGTATGGAAGCTCTATTATCCTAAGGAAGAGATCTACCCCTTCTATCCGATTAAGTATTTTGTAGGTTTCAATGAGATTAGCTCTCATTCTTTGAAACTCTAGAGAATGCAGGCCCAGTTTGCCCAATCCCTCTTCATAGGACACTCCAACCATCCCAAGAACCAAGTCTGGTGAGCTTTCATTGCACTCCATCTGTTGCAATAATATCTGTCCTGAGATAAGGAGACCAAAATTGTACAGTACTCCAAGTGCAGTCTAACCAAGCTTTTGTACAATTGAAGCAAGACTTCACTACTCATGTACTCAAATCCTCTTGCAGTAAAGGCTAACATTATGTCAGCCTTCCTAATAGCTTGCTGCACCTGTGTATTAGCTTTCAGTTGCTTATCAGCAAGGGTGTGGAGATGCTGGTGTTGGACTGGGGTGGACAAAGTCAGAAGTCACATGACACCAGGTTGTAGTCCAACAGGTTTATTTAAAATTACAGGCTTTCAGAGCGTTGCTCCTTCGTCAAGTGAAGTGACTTCACCTGATGAAGGAGCAGCACTCAAAAAGCTTGTGATTTCAAATAAACCTGTTGGACTGTAAGGTGTCATGTGACTTTTGATTTTTTTCAGCAAGGAGACCTAGGTCCTCTTGTACATCTACACTTTCCAATCACTTAGCATTTAAGAAATACTCTGAACATCTGTTTCTCATACCAAAGTGGATAACCTCATAATTTTCCATGTTATATAAATTTGTCATGTTCTTGCCCGTTCATTGAACCTGTCCAAATACTCCTGAATCCACTTAACATCTTCCTCAACAGACATCATTCCCAGTTTGTACCATCTGCAAATTTGGAAAAATTACATTTCGTCCCCACATTCAAGTCATTGATGTATATTGTGAACAGCTGGGGCCCAAGTACTGATTCTTATGGAACCCCACCAGTCACAGCCTACCAATGTGAGAATGATCTATTTATCTTCGCTCACAGAGGCATGGAGATCTACAGCACAGAAAAAGGCCATTTGGCTCATCATGTCTGTGCCGATGAAAAACAAGCACCTAACTATTCTAATTCCATTTTCCAGCAGTTGCCCCATAACTACGTGTGCCTTGGCTGTGAAAGTGCATATCCAAATACTCCTTAAATGTTACAAGAGTTTCTGTCTCTACCAGATTTACAGACAGTGAGTTCCAGATTCCTACCAGCCTTTGGGTGAAAAAGTTTTTTTTTCTCCCATTCTCCCTAAACCTTCTGACTCTGATTGAAATCTGTGCTCCCTGGTCATTGATCCCTCCATCAAGGTGAAAAGTTTATTCCGGTCTACCTTATCTGTACCCCACATAATTTTATTCATCACAATCACTTCCCGTCTCAAATCACTTCTGCTGTAAGGAAAACAACCCCAGTCTATCAAATCTCTCTTCGTAACTGAAACTCTCCAGCTCAGGCAACATTCTGGTAAATCTCCTGCACCCTCTCTGGTGCTCTTACATCTCTCATATAATTAGAACTACACACACACACAGTGTACTCTAACTGTGGACTAACCAACATTTTCTACAGTTTCAGCATAAACTCCATGCACTTAAACTCTGTGCCATGGCTAATAAAGGCACATATACCATATATGCCTTCCTAACTACTTTATCTCTCAATCTTGATACCTTATGGGACTGGTGTACATGTACACCAAGATCCATCTGATCATATATTCCCTTTCCTTGTTTGTCCTGCCCAAGTACCTAACGTTTATGCACATTGAAATCCATTTGCCACTGATCAGCCTATTTGACCAGTCCATGTAATCTATAGCTATTCTCCTCACTATTTGCCTCTCCATCAATTTTTGTATCATCTGCAAACTTACTGATCTCCTACATTCAAGTCTAAATCATTTATATAAAGCATAAACCACACAGGCTCCAGTACTGACCTCTGTGGGACCCGAAAGGAAACAGACCTCCAGTCAGAAAACACACTCTCTGCTTCCTGCCACTCAACCAATTGTGGATCCAATTTGCAAATTACGTTGGATCTCATAGGCACTTGACTCTGCAATCGGTCTCGCTTGTGGGACGTTATCAAAAGCCTCTCTGTTTCTATGTTAATTTCTGTTTTCTGTCATTAAGGACACAACTGAAGATCATTGCACCAAGGGCATCAACCTGAGGAACTCATTAAATGAGGCTGAGACAATTGACCACCAACAACCACGACCATCTACCTTTCTTCTAAATATGTCTGTAACTAATGGAGTTTACTCCTAAATTCCCATTGATTTTAATTTTTCTTGGGCTCCTTGATGTCATTCCTACTTAAATGGTATCTTGATGTAAAAGGCAGTCACACTCACATCACTTTTGGAGTTCAGCTCATTTGTCCATGTTTGGATCATAGTTTAATGAGGTCAGGGACTGAATGGTCCTGGCAGAATTGAAACTGTGTGTCAGTGAACAAGTTATTCTTTTGAAAGTACCACTTGATAGCACTGTCAACGAGCCTTTCCATCACTCTGCTGATGATCAAGAATAGACTGATGGGGCAGCAAATAGCCGGGTTGGATTTGTCCTGCTTTTAGTGTACAGGACATACCTGAGTAATTTTCCAACTTGTCAAATACAATTTGGTGTGCCTCATTGATGTCCAGTTTTAATTTGCTAGATCTGTTTAAAGTCTGTGCTATTTAGCGTGGTAATCATGACGCACTGTTGGATTTCAATGTGTAGATGAGACTTTTTCTCAACAATGACTATGTCACGAATGTTTCTACCAATACTGTCATGTGCAGATGCATCTGTTAACAATTAGATTGTTGGCTGTAGTAGGAAAGGACATACTTAGTGGTGATGATGATAATGGTGTCTGGGAAATTGTCTTTAATTTATAGCTTTTTAGTTTTTTTTTGTGATCCTTGACCAAGTATCCCTTGTTCCAAGGTCTTGAGACAAGCTTTTTCTGTGTCTTTGCATGTATTCAAAATGTGGGTGAATCTTATGCTTTGTAAGCTTCGCGCTGTCAGGAACGCGAGATCGCATCCAGGGTGAGACACATCCTAAGGGAGTCTAGGTAGTTCAGGGAATTTGGAGGCAACATGGTAAGAGGTGCTTTTTGCTTGCAATTTCTTTTAGCTCATAGTTTGTAAGGATTTTTTTAAACAGGATAAATTGAAGCCCAGCATCAGGGACCCAACACAAAAGAATGACATCACTGTAAATTCATTTGTTGGTGGTAGCTACTAATTTAATTATCTAATGTAGGCAATTTTCAAATTGAAGGTAAAGAGGGGAAATATTTGCATGCTACACTCTAAAAGATCAGTGCAAAATTTTTAAATATCAAATGAAGAACTAAGTAATTAAAATAAAGATGCTGGGCCAGCTGATGTTACTGAATGATGTGGGAGCTGGTGGACGCCGTTATCATTCATAGTGACCACATCTGTAGCAAGTGTTGGTTGATGAGCTGGAGTCTAAGCTTTGAATACTGCAACACCTTAGAAGGGAGCAAGTTACCTGAGTGCTGTGTTTCAGGAGGCAGTCACACCCCTTAGACTAACTATCTTCAATTCAGTCAATGATCAGAAACAGGAGGGTGTGACTGGTAGAGGCAAGTGAGGCAGGTAGAGAAATCCGGGAGGTAGTGTTAAAGGAACCTTAGCACTTGAGCTTGTCTAACATGTTTGAGATTCTTGCACCCTGTGTGAATGAGTGTGTGGGCTGTTTGGCAGATGAACAAATTGACCATATCACCAAGATACAGGAAGCCATTCTAGATTGAGGAGAAAGGATAAGTGTAGTTGAAATCAGGATAGTATATTAAGAGAATTGAAGTCCTGAAGGTTGTATTGCCTGCTTGGTGCCTGGGTTCAGGATATCGCATCTGGGCTGCAGAGGAACTTTGAATGAGATGGGAAAGTTCCAGTTATCATTGTCTACATCGTTATAAATGATATAGGTAGAAAGAAGAAAGAAGTTCTGCTGAGGGAATGTGAGCAGCTGGGGCTATATCAGAAAGCAGAACTAAAAAGGCTATAATCTCTGGAATACTACTTCAGCCATGAGCAAATTAGCACAGAGTCAACCAGATTAAAGAGGTGAATGTGTGGCTCAAAGATTAGTATATAAAAACAGGTTTGAATTCATGGAACATTGACACCCATACTGGGGAAGGAAGGAGCTGTTCCTATGGGACAGGCTCTGCCTGATCATACTGGGACCAGAGTCCTTGCGAATTACGTAACTAGAACTTAGATAGGGCTTTAAATTAAGCAGTGGGGTTGCTGAGGTCGAGATGCATGGAAAATTATGGAAAATGTTAAAGGAAAAGCAGATGGGTGGGCAGGGGTGGGATTGCCTTACTAGTAAGAATTGTCCATCATTAAGGAGAAGGTGCTAGGGAAGCTGAAAGGTCTGAAGCTGGACAAATGACTTGGACCAGATGGACTACACCTCCTGAAGGAGATAGTTGAGGATATTGTAAAGGCATTGGTGGTCATCTTTCAGGAATCTTTCTGGAGTCAGGGAGGGTCCCAGAGGACCGTAAAATTGATAATGTAACACCCCTGTTTAAGAAGGGAGGGAGGCAGAAGACAGTTGGCCTGACCTCGTGTGGTAAAAATTTTTGATTCCATTATTAAGGATGAGATTGTGGTGTGCTTAAAATTTCACAGTAAAATAGTGTGGAGTCAGTATGGCTTTGTCAAGGGGAGGTCATGCCTGTCAAATCTGTTTGAATTCTTCAAGGAGGTAACAGGAAAGTTCGTCAAAGGAGAGCCGGTGGACATGATCTATTTGGATTTCCAGAAAGCCTCTGACAAAGTGCTGCACAAGAGGATGCTGAATGAAATAAGAGCCCATGATGTTAGAAACAAGGTACTGGCATGGATATAGAATTTGCTGACTGGCAGAAAGCAGAGAGTAGGAATAAAGGGTTCTTTTTCAGGATGGCAGCCAGTGACTAGTGGCGTTTTCCAGAGGTCAGTGTTGGGACCACAACTATTCATGTTAAACGTTAATGATCTGGACAAAGGAACTGAGGGCATTGTTGCGAAATTTGCAGATGACATAAAAGTAGATGGAGGGTCATGTATTGGTGAGGAAGCCAGGAAGCTGCAGAGGACTTGGACATCTAGGCGAGTGGGCAAAAAAGTGGTAGGTGGAATACGTTGTGGGAAGGTATGAGGTTATGCACTTTGTAAGGAGGGATAGAGATGTATACTATTTTCTAAATGGCAAAAGGCTTCGGAAACACAAAGGGACTTGTGAGCCCTAGTTCAGATTCTCTTAAGGTTAACATGCAGATTGAGTTGGCGGTTAGGTCAGCAAATGCGATGTTAACAGCAAATCCTTAAAACAATGTCCTCTTTAAGCTTAATTTCTGGCTACATTCCAGTCATTTGAGGCCTTGTTCAAACATTTCCAAAATAAAGACTGAGTTTGTTTCAACCTTTACCTCTCACAGACTTGGCAAAGTCTGCAGATTTTGCAGATCTCAGGCTGTTTGACATCGTCTTTGATGATGTCTCTCAGATCTGTACTACCTATCAATCAACCTCCATTTCTTTGACCACCTCATGCAGAAGGATTGTCATTGTCCTAGTTCAAGGGTCATCAGGTGCAATACAGTAAGAACAGTTCCTCTTCTTAAACAACAAAAATAAACTGTGTTTGCAGTGATACAACTAGGGGATAAACAATATTCAATCAAAACTGAAGTCTGAGGTAACAGCCACCACTGCAAGGGAAATGTTACAATTGTGGTTGCATAGGCCACTTTCCAATGGACTGCAGGGTACCCAGGCAGTTAGCATGCCACACAAGCCAAGCTCAAGACCCCAGTCCATTCCACTGGAAAGATCATTGAATCCCTATAGTGTAGAAAGAGACCATGTGGCCCATCAGGTCTGCACCAGTCATTCACATAGCACCCCACCCTATCCCCATTACCCTGTGTTTACAATGGCTAATCCCCCTAGACATCATTGGACACTGAAGGGCAATTTAGCATTGCCAATACACCTAACCTGTGTACCTTTGGACTGAGGGAGGAAACCAGAGCACCCAGTGGAAACTCACGGAGACATGAGAGTATGCAAACTCCACAGAGACAGTCACCCAAGGATGAAATCGAACCAGATCCTTGGCAGAGTGAGACAGCAGCGCTTACCACTGAGCCACCATGTTGTCCATGCCAGAGAGACAAGCAACAATTATTTTGGTAGAGAAGATATCATGCAGCCAAATTTAATGGAGGAAATTCCACCATTTAACCTCTTGTCTGTCTCTCTCTCTTTTATCTTTTGAGCTGGCCAGATGTTGTATTTGGCAAATGCTCAAGCTTGATGAGGCCCAGCAGAGATTGCAACAGACACATACACACAGAGAATTTGTACTATAGCAAAATTGTGGATTTGACCCACCAAAATGACTGTGAACCCAATAGCAAAGGCAATTCCCACAGAACACAAGAGTGCGTTCAGCAGTCACAAACAAACTCCCCTGTGGTGTCTGCCAATAATTCACCAATAAAGCCAGTTAAGAAACCAGACTGCTGTTGGTGGCTCACCATCAATTACAGGGAAATAAGTCAAACCACCCCAATCACAGCACCAACAGTTGTGAATGGCCCTGGAATTATGATGAGGTAGGTCCCACAGACAATATATTTGACTGTACTGGACATTAGTAATGATTTTTGGTCCATCCCCTTCCACCGATACTGACAATATAAATTCAGCTTCAAATTTCAGGACCAACAATACAGATGGACGTGCTTGCCCCAGGGTTTTCATAATTTTTCATCAACATTTCATTAGAGGCTGGCTAAAGGGCTAGAGTGGTTTTCCCAACCAGACCATTTGGTACAGGACGTGAACGATCTCCTTCTGCGGACAGACAAGGATCAAACATTCGACACTGTCATTGGAACCATTAACCCTCCTCATCACCCTAGGATTAAAAGTTAACCCCAAGAAGGCACAAATCATGAGGTCCCAGGCCTTATACTTGGGAACTGTGATAGCTCAGGGGAAACAAAAAAGCATTGAGGCCATTAATCATTTGCTCCTCCCTAGGAATGTGAACTTGTTGATTCATTTCTGGCCGTTGTGCGATACTATCAGAATCACATCGATAGTTTTGCCACTAATGCTGCCTCACTCCCCAGTCGTCTTAAAAACAATGCCCCACGCGAATGGATTGAACAGTACATGAATGTTGTTTCCAAATTAAAATAGATGTTAGCGCAGGCCTCTGTCACTGCAGGTATCAGACCCAGAACTTGCCTTTGCCTTGGAAGTTACAGCTACAGATGCCATACTGATAGCTATACTTCTCCAAGAACAATACAATAAACTCAGACTGATAGCCTATGCCTCTTGGACTCTTTTGCCAGTACAGTAGGGCTTCTATACACGTGAGAAGCACTTGCTAGCTGTGCTTTGGGTGGTACAATGCTTTGCCAATTTTATCAGCCTGACCTCCCGCCCCACAATTCTGATGGAGCACATCCCCGTTCAATTTTTGCTGGACAGCAGGATTAAAGATTCATGGTTAGCCAAAACTGCATAGTGCACCCTAATGTTTGAGGGTGGCGACATTGCAGTCAAAGGTACTAAAGTGCCCACCTGCTTAGCTGGCAATTTGAGCTACTGACGAGAATCCCATGAGTGTCCAGTAATAGCAACAAATTTCCCCAAGGGACGATTTCTGCCACATTAAAACAGGGGAAGACTTAAGGGAACATGGGGAGCAAAAGAGACCCCAGCCTCCACCATAAGAATATTTGTGGACAGATCCTCCATGGTGGAGGACGGACACCAAAAGACAGGATGTGGTACATATAACCCATAATAGAGTTAGCTGAAGCTTGAGAATAAAATGAGCACTCAGGCTGTTGAGCTAGCAGTTGTAGCCTACATGATCAGCCAGCTTAGAAAATTTTGGTCACCAGAGACATAGACTCAGATGGCATTTATGTCTCCAATAGTTTAACTGACTTCCTGCCACTCTGGGAAGCTAGTGTATTCATCTCGGCAGACGGGAAACTATTACTATCTGCATCCCTGCTCAAATTTATTTTCCAAACTTCCCGAGACTGTGAATATGGATCATTAAGGTTAGAGCCCACCACTGAACCTCCCAAACTGGGTGCATGAAGGCAGACGAATTGGCTAAGCAGCGTGCCCACGAAGAAGAACCATGTCAACCCCCATTCTAAGGAGGTCACTGTGAGCCAAAGCAAATTTGAAGCTCAGAGTAGTGATGCCAAGTTAAAATAAGTACAGGATGGAACAATCTTATTGCGTGGTATGAATTTACTCTGTTGGGTGTTGTTAATCACCAAAGAGGCTTGAGGGCAATTTAGCCAATGCCTGAGGATATACACCTTATACCTTTCTGGCATGGCAGCAGTGAAGAATGTTGGCATGACCCCATTGGATGCTTTGAACCTCATTCATGACCCCATTGGTCAAAGGCCACCAGAACATTTGGAAGGGTCCGGGACAAGGGGGATAAAAACAAACGCCTGGAAGCCACCTGCCCAGTAAAGATTTGTAGAAGGACTCATGGTGAAAGACCGTCTGGCAACCCAAGAAGACCCAGGAGAAGATCCAACTTGACCTGCAAGACCCACCTTCGTGGAAGAGAGCCAGCAACAAGATTGTTTTTGGACCAGTGATCAGTTATCAATGACAAAGGCCTTCTGCTTGCCACCAATCGTGTGGTTAGCTGTCAGGTAATTCAACAGTTTGAGTTTGAGAACAAGATACAGAGAAGCCATCAGACAGAATATCTCTTTCCTTTCTGTACCATCAGCCACTTCAATGCTGAAGAAAACTGATTTATCTTTCTTTTAGCAGTTGCGGTAAGCTGTGACATTTAATTGAAATGTCATAGATCTTTTTATAAGTGAACAAGCCAACCTATACTTCTTGTAAGCCAGAGGAAGCATCTGGAGAAGGACAACTGAGAAGCAGTGTTTAATAACCATCTCAACAATTCTTGTGAACAGGAACCACTGGACTGTTTTTCCAAATTACTCTCCCATCCATAACCCCCTCTTTTTCTATCTTTCTGAGTATATATGCGTGTGTGTGTGTAAGGGGGAGTTTATAAGAGGATTAAAATTTTAATTAGTAGCATTATATGCTGATGATACATAACTGTTTACTGTAGCTAGACTTTAATTAGCTGTAAAATACAGTAATATTTATTAGGTCAATCTGGGTCTAGAAGATGGGTAAATTGCGGAATTTTTGCATTTTTTAAAAACATCTTTAACTTTTGTAATGACTCTGGGAATAGCGGGCTTGATTTCTACTCAATTGGTCATGACACCTTCATATTTATGTTGATATAAGGTGTATTTGGTCTGTCACAAAGTAGAATTAGAAGAACACCACAATATCCTGAATAATCATGATTGTTTAATTGAACTTAAAGCCACGACACTTAAAGAAACCATTTAAAGTTGTACACCACAGTATTTGAACTGACACAGAACAATATAAATTAGCAACAAAAGTTTTGTTTTTAAAAATAACTGGTACACGCATCTCCACAAAACCCAACACTATAAACACATTTCTGCAGACTAGTGAAGCCACAGCGAAATTGTTGCATGTTCATCTCTAACACAGATACTGTACATCAAGTTAATCCCTGTATGTCAGACATTTTGAGAACCTATCAGCAACAAATATGAGAGAGAACCAGCCTCTATTGAAGAGCATCTCATTGCACATTCTGTCTGAAACCAATCGCTTTTCTCTGATATTTGCCCCATGATTAAATTTTCCTGCGTAGTTGGGAGACTTTCAAGGATGAATTTGCCTACAGCTCCTGTGTACTTCGAGCATTGGTCTGTACAATGCTCACACATTGATTAGTTAGAAAGGTAGTTCAATTGCTTTTCTTGTCCTTAGAACAGCAGGAACTGATTCTTGATAGAAATAATCCAGGCCACTGAAGCTGGAGGACTCTGTCTCGCAATCCTCTCACTCCACCTCACCCCTACAATTTATCTTCGTTAAAAGCTTCTCATCAAAGGTAGGAGCCCTTAATCCAGTGAACTGCCTTAACTGCCTTAAGATACCTGTAGCGCACCTAACAAATTGGCAGAGAGACCCCTGACGTTTTAGGGTCTCTTTGCCATCATAACAGAATAGCAAACACTGGCCAGACATCCAAAAATTGAAACGATCTAATAAAGCCTTGTTTTTGTATGCCTACTTAACTGCTTCTGTTCAAGAAACGTAGGGTGGCACAGTGGCATAGTGGCATAGTGGTTAGCACTGCTGCCTCACAGCACCAGGGATCTGGGTTTGATTCCACCCTCAGGCGACTGTCTGTGTGGAGTATGCACATTTTCCCCTTGCCTGCATGGGTTTCCTCCAGGTGATCTGGTTTCCTCCCACAATCCAAAGATGTGCAGGTTAGGTGGATTGACCATGCTAAATTGCCCAATGTCCAGGGATGTGTGGGTTAGCCATGGGAAATGCAAGGTGATAGGGTAGGGAAGGGATTGGGAAATGCAGGGTTACAGTGATAGGGTAGGGGTGTGTCTGATGGGATGTTGTTCGGACTGTTAGTGTGAACTCAATGGGCCAAATAGCCTGTTTCCACACTGTAGGGATTCAGTGATTCTATAAATTGTCTGTAGTGACCAGGGCTGTGCAAGCCAAGTGGATTAGCCGTGGTAAATGCAAGGTTACAGGGATAGGGTAAGGGACTGGGTCTGGGTGAAATGCTCTTTGGAGGATTGGTGCAGACTTGATGGGCTGAACGACCTCTTTCTATGATTCTAATATTATAGAGATTTCCTGCAGCTCAATGATCAAGTTGAATCTAAATTTAAAGGTGTCTATGGGGTATACTGTTCAAAGCCATAAAGCCTCTATACATAAAAGAGGCCGAATATTGCATATAATGTCCAACCAAAGTTTACAGACATGCATAGCAAGTAGTTTCCCAAAGCCAATCAGGTTGATTAAGTTCGTATGGTGTGTACCCAGTTTAGGCCTCTATAAGGCAGTTCATCTGACTTATAATGGTAAAAGTATTTGTTTTGTTACAGGATTGGCTTACAACTCAAGTCACTGGAGTCTTTTGGACTGGACTCAATGATCGGGCAAATGAAGCTGTTTTCCAGTGGACAACAAATAGTTCTCTGGATGCAAATCTAGAGCCGTAAGTTTGTTCCCGTTATTTTGTTAACATTTTTCTGATTATTTTTATTTCTCTGTTTGAATATGAATTAAATGATAGAAGGAAACTGGCTGCTCAATTAGTGAGATGGCTAGCATACTGTTCAACATTAAGCCAACAACACAGTTTTGGTTAAAGAAAAACAAAGAGCTGCGGATGCTGGAAATCAGAAACAAACACAGAAATTGCTGGGAAAACTCAGCATGTCTAGCAGTATCTGGGGAGAGAAAACAGAGTTAACGTTTGGTCCACTGACCCTTCTTCAGAACTGATTTTAGCTAGGAAACGTTTGGTATATATGCTGAAGATGGGGTGGGGGTAAAGAAGTGAATGATAGGTGGAAATGGAGCCCAGACAAAGGAATGGGTAAAGGTCAGCCTAGGAGAATGAATAACTGCTAAAGGGAATCATAGCTGACTTTGGGCTGTTTGTGGTAGCAGCCCTTGTAATAGCAAGTCTGGTGTTTCGGTTTCAGGTGAGGACATGGGAGCAGATGCTATGGCCCTAAAATTATTGAACTCGATATTGACCTAAAGGCTGCAGGGTCCCCAAGCAGAAAATGAAGTGCTGTTCTTCAAGCTTGTGCTGAGCTTCACTGGAGCACTGCAGCAAACCTGAGAGAGATGATGGCCAGGGAACTTGGTGGTGGCAGGCAACAACATACTCAGGGGCGGTCCTGTTAGTGGATTTTGGGAAGTAAGTAGAAGTGGGCTGTGCGGGGTTAGGAGTACTATAAGCTTGGACGCAGTGGGGAGAGATCACCAGGTAAAATGAGTTTAGTGACCATTGTGGACACAATAGCTTGGTATTCAAGGGTGGGGTCATGGTCCAGGGGGAGATAGAAGGAGGTGCCCAAGAGCTGGTGCTCAGCCTCCTTCAATATAGAGATCAGTACACCAGACATCAGAACCACCTTTGCCAGCAGATTTGATTATAACGTCAGGGTTAGATCTGAGAGCATGGAGGGCAGTCATTTCAGAGGGAGATAGCATCAGATGGGTAAGAGAGTGTGTGGCAGAGAAATTGAGGCAACCAATGTCACCTGTACAGTTCTCGATGAACAGGTTGAGTGCAGTTAAAGGGCCAGAGGGAAGTGTCCAGGTGGAGGGAGGGTGTTGGAGGTGGGTGAAGGCATGTGTAGGACATGGAGGGACTTCTTGTCCAAAGAAATAGGCACAGAGGCAGAAGCGATGGAAGAAAAGTTCAATGCCATGTCGTGTCTGAAATTCTTGCAGTGGTTATGCAGGGGGAGCAAAACTAAGATGTTTGCTGAGTACAGAACGTGTCAACCTTAGCAAGGGAAGGTCAGAAGGTAACTACATTAGAGGGGGTGGGGTTAGGAAAGGGAATGAAGACAGAAAGATGGGGAGGGGAGGAAGATTCCAGAGGGGCATGGGTATCTCTGAATTGTTGCATGTTTTGTCCTGTAATACCTGAAAGGAAAGAAAAACTTTGTTGTTAGAATGTTGAATGAGCTCTTAGCCAGCATATGGCAGTGCTGATGGAGAAAGAAGTCAGCATGCACATGGTGACGCATGACACTACATGCGGATCTCAGGATGCAACAAGAACAGATGTCTGAGGAGCATTGTACAACACAGAGATACCTGTGATCCTGGGTGGATTCAAAACATGAAGATTGAAACTTCAGTTAGAATCCACATGGAGTGAGTCTGCGTTGGAGGCCATCACTGAGGAAAGTGATGTGGTTATGGAAAGCAAGTTTTGGCAAATACTGGGGCCGCACGGTGGCTCAGTGGTTAGCACTGCTGCCTCACAGCGCCAGGGACCCGGGTTCAATTCCACCCTTGGGCAACCGTCTGTGTAGAGTTTGCATATTCTCCCCGTGTCTGCGTGAGTTTCCTCTGGGTGCTCTGGTTTCCTCCCACAGTCTAAAGACGTGCAGGTTAGGTGGATTGACCCGTAGTGTTCAGGGACATGTAGCTTAGGTGGGTTAGAGGGGGATGGGTCTGGGTGGGATGCTCTAAGGGTCGGCGTGGACTTGTTGGGCCAAAGGGCCTGTTTCCACACTGTAGGGATGCTGTGATCTATGAAATACCTTGTCAAACACCAGAAGTGACAGAACTGTCGTTAACAGTTAACCAGCAAAAAGATTAGAATGGAAATTCTGTTGGAGAGAGAGACAGAAATTCATCTGGGTGGGTGTACCAGGAAGAGATGTGGTAGTGAGTTAACATTAAATGAAAAAAAGACAAAGAACTGCAAATACTGGACATCAGAAATGAAAACAGAAATTGCTGGAAAACTCAGCAGGTCTGGCAGCATCTGTGGAGAGAAAGCAGAGTTAACTTTTTGGGTCCATTCATCAGAACTGATTTTAGTTAGGAAAAGACACAGTTTTGATTCCTGTGCCAGCTGAGATTGACTTGGCACTTACCTTCTGAGAATGGAAAGCAATGAAAACCCACTAGTGAGAAAAATGAAACACCAAAGAAAATGCTCAGGGTGAAGAATTGGCAATGAGACAAGGACCCATCTTCAGACACAGCTCATTGGAATAAACAAAAGATCAATTTTACAACATAGAGTGATGCAATTCAGCCCATTGTGTCTGCAGTTTTGGCTAGTCTTCCTTCAGATATCCTTGGTAATCTTGAAATAATCCAAAATTCTGGCCCCACTACCATAACTTGTCCCATTCATCAGTCATCACAGTGTTCACTGACTTACGCTGGCTCCCCATCTGTGAATGCCATGATTTTAAAATGCTCATCTTTATTTTTAAATTCCTCAATGGCCTTGTCTCTTCCATATTTCTTATGACATAGAACCTACCAAGATTTCTGCATTTCTCCATTTCTAGCTCCTTGTGCTTCCTTAATTTAGATCTTTCTATCATTGGCAATCAAGCCTTCAGCTTACCGGTTTAAACTCTCCTTACATTTCCCCATCAAATTTTAGCCAATAACAGCCTTTGGATGTTTTCAACTATGTTCAAATCACCTATAAGCACATGTCAGTTGATTTTTGTTTCCTTAAGTGCCGGAGTCTTAATGGATAACATTATAGGATCTTAAAGGAAGAAGCTATTGAGACAGTTTATGCATTGGTTTTAATTTTCCAAAACCTCTTAGATCCCCAAGTATACTGTACGATAACAAATGTAGCTCTTTAATTCAAAAGGGACAGCTGCAGAAAGCAGGAAACAGTAATAAACTTAGCATTTGTCACAAGGACAATGTTAGAACATGTTATTAAATAAGTTATAACAGGGCACTTAGGTAAGTTCAAAGTAATCAGGCAGAGTCAATATGGTTTTGTGAAAGGATGTTCATGGGCAGGATTTTCTGATGGTCAGACAGCTGTTTTTCTCGTGTGGATGGAAATTACAAGTGGAACCCTGCAGAATCCTCATGGTAGCAGACTCCAAAAGAATTGCCTGGGAAATTGAAAATTCCATTGTACAATTCCTTTTGCTTGGAATCCTCTGAAAATATCCATTTAAATCACAAAATGAAGAGGGTTCTGATGAAATTAATAGAATAATTAGTCAGAAAAAGTTAAACTATTAATTACAGTCAAACTCCTAAGTAATCATTCAACTGACCCCATACCTCATACACCACCAACTACACCTTCCCCAGACCATTTACATTCCATAGAACCTAATCTGACACTTCACTCTATCCACCCAGGACCCAACATCACTGCACCACTCTGGATTCAAAAACCCCGTCATCTGCTCCAGACTCATACCTTCACCCTGGTTTCAGCCCCCAGTTTCCCCATTCTGCAGCTTTTCACTTGTCCTTGCCTCAGCTTGGCATATGCACTCCCCCCAACAAAACCCACTAGGACCCAATCGGTCTCTCTACAACCCCACTTTCAGGACCTGGCTTCCCCTTCCCTGGGACACACCACCACTCTGAACCCACCACTCACCTTTCCCCAAACCAGAACCACTGCCATTCTCTTCCCAGTCTAAATTTGATGTGCATCCACTTTCCCCACTCTTCCCACACTTCAGTCACAATCTGGAATTGATTACCTTTCCTCACGCAAGCACCAGCAGCACCGCCCCTCCCCCCCAACCTTTTCTCCCCACATATCTTCAATACTCCCCACATCTGCACTCTGGACCCATCACACCTACTTACCTGATGAGCCTTTCTTTCCACTCTATCCTCATACTTGCCCTTAAGTACTTGCACTTGACAGCAGTTGTCAAAGTGGTTCTGTGAGATTTTGGATCTTCAAATTTCAGAATCCAGCAGCTAACTGCTGTGAAAAGGGGCATAGTTTTTTCTTCCCCCGATAGTTCTGCACTGTGTGAGAACTGTCAGAATGGAAATACAGTTCCATATTTCTGAAGAAGCCTCAATCGGAATCTCCTGTCAGAAATGTGGTGGTTGTCTTGTTGCTTAAAAAAAGGGGTGAGGTGACAATCTGCATGAGATTGCCATTCCTCAGAAAATCCAGAAACATGTTTAGCAGAAACCCTCATAATGTTTAAGAAGTACTTATACGTGCAGTTGTGATATCAAGGCATGCAAGGCTATGGGCCAAGTGCTGGAAAGTAGGATAGGTTGCTTTTGACTGGTGTGGATGCAATGGGCCTTTCCTGTGCTGTAGATGTCTATGACTTAATGACTTTAGGTCACATACGCTGTGGATAAAGGGGAAACCAGAGATGTACATTATTATGATTATTGTAGACACTAAAAGTTTAAGGTGTAGAGATCGTTTATTGGCATAAATAAAAGACTAGCAAACCAACAGGAAGTGGAGAATAGGTATAAATGGATTTCTATGAGGTTGCCAGCATATAAAAAATAGTGTGCCGCAGAGAATGGTGCTGGGACCTCAAGCTTTTTACAATGCATGTAAATAACTTGGATGAAGGGACAGAAGGTATAGTTGCCAAAGTTGCTGATAGCACAATGATAGGAAAGTAAGTAGTGAAAACATAAGGAGGCTACAAAAAGATATAGACAACAAGGTGCAGGGCTGGATGAACACAGCAGGCCAAGCAGCATCATAAGCCCACTGCGAAGCCTCTTCTAAGGAAAGCCTCTCTGCTCCTATGATGCTGCTTGGCCTGCTGTGTTCATCTAGCCCTGCACGTTGTTGTCTCGGATTCTCCAGCATCTGCAGTTCCTACTATCTCTGATTCAATTTTAAGCCCACTGCGAAGCCTCTTCTAAGGAAGCCTCTCTGCTCCTATGATGCTGCTTGGCCTGCTGTGTTCATCCAGCCCTGCACCTTGTTGTCTCGGATTCTCCAGCATCTGCAGTTCCTACTATCTCTGATACAAAAAGATATAACTAGGTTAAGTGAGTAGGCAAGATTTATTGAGGGGGGAATTGAATATGAAATTATGGAGCTAATACAAGACACTCGTGAGACTGCATTTGGAGTTTGTATACAGTATTGGTCACCTTATTGGAAAAAGATGGAAATATGTTAGAAGCAATTCAGAGATGGTTTTCCAGACTACTACCTGAAAAGCACAGATTGGCGTGTGGGAAAAAGTTGTGCAGGCTAGGCTTGTACCTGCTGGATTTAGAAAAGTAAGAGGTGCCTTCATTGAAGTTAATGAGATCCTGAGTTATTTTAACAAGGTAGATGTGGAGATGATGGAAAAATCTGGAACTAAAGTCACTGTTTAAACATAAGGGGTCTCTCATTTAAAACAGACGAGGTGATTTTTTTTCTTACAGCCATGCATTTTTGAAATTCTCTTCCTGAAAAGGTGATGCAGCAGATTTAAAGGCAGAAGTAGATAGGTTGTGGCAGCAACGTGGTGCAGGGTTATCAGGAGTGAGCAGAAACGTGAATTTGAGGTTACAATCAAATCAGCTATGATCTTATTGAATGGCAGAAGAAGCTCAAGAGGCCAAATGGCCTATTTCTGCTCCTCACTCAAAGTTTATACATTTCTTTATGCCCTCTCAATAACACAACAACACATCATAATATGCCCTCCCACCAGTAATGTCAACAATTTTGGAAACATTACACTTTGCCTGCTCCTCCAAATCATTAATATAGATAGTGAATAATTGTGGCTCTCGGACTGATCCTTGTGGAACTCCACTAGTTACATTTTTCCAATGTGAAAAAGACCCATTAATCCTTCTGTGTGTTTTGTGTATATTAAGCAATCCTCAATCCATGCTAATACATTACCCACAATGCCATGAGCTCCTACCTTTTATGTGGTACCTTATTGAATGCCTTCTGAAAATCCAAAGTCACTACATATACCAGTTCTCCTTTAGCAAATCTGCTTATTATATCATCAAAGAATTCAACAAATATATCAAACAAGATTTCCCTTTCAATACGTTACGGTCACTCTGATTGTCTTAAGCATGTCTAAATTCCCTGCTATTCTTACCTTAATCGTGGACCCCAGCATTTACCCAATGACTTATTTTAGGCTAACTGGCCTATAGTTTCCTACTTTAAAGTTTTTTGAGAAGACTAGTAGCTCGGGTTGTGGATGAGGTTATAGACTTGCTTGCTGAGCCGGTGTGCTTGGTTGCGGACGTTTTGTCACCCTGCTAGGTAACATTGTCAATGCGCCTCCGGTGAAATGTTGGTGTTCTGTCCCGCTCGTTATTTACATGCCTCGGTTTGCTGGGGTGGTTGGCATTACTTCCAGTTCTGTTTTTCAGTGGTTTGTATATTGGGTCAAGTTCAATGTGTTTGTTGATGGAGTTCCAGTTGGAATGCCATGCCTCCAGGAAATCCCTGGCATGTCTCTGTTTTGCTTGTGCTATTATGGATGTGTTGTCCCAGTTGAATTAGTGTCCTTCTTGGTCCGTGTGCATTGAGACCAGTGAGAACTGGTCGTGTCTCTTGGTGGCTAGTTGGTGTTTGTGTATCCTTATCGTCAGTTTTCTTCCAGTTTGGTCTATGTAATGTCTTTCACAGTTCTTGCATTTTTTTTTTCTATATTACGATAGTTTTATTGGTTGTGGGTATGGGATCCTTTATGTTCGTCAGTAGGGTGGTTGTTGGTTTGTGGGCTACCCTGATTCATAGGGGTCTGAGTAGTCTTGAGGTTATCTCTGATATATCTCTGATGTATGGTAGGGTGACTAGTGTGTCTGGCCGTGTTGTTTCTCCTTGTTGTCCAGAATTGCGCATACAACAATATACACACCACTGAAAAAAAGAAGTGGAAGTAATGCCAACCACCCCAGTAAATCGAGGTATATAAATAACAAGTGGGACAGAACACCAACACTTCACCGGAGGTGTTACCTATGTTACCTAGCAGGGTGACAAAACGTCTGCAACCAAACACACCGGATCGATGAGCAAGTCCACAACCACAGTTTCCTACTTTCCGTATTCCTCCCTTCTTGAACAGGGTGTCACATTACAGTTTTCCAATCTGTTGAAACCGTTGGGAATCCAGTGCATTCTGATTTTTGACCAATGCCTCCACTATCTCTACAGCCATTTCCTTTAAAACTCTTTGATGCAGGCCATCAGGACCTGGAAATATGTCCGTCTTTAGTCCCATTAGTTGTCGAATATTTGTCCCTTGTGATACAGACTGCTACAAGATCTTTGCTGCCATTAATACTTCCTTATCTGTTGTTTATGGTGTCATCGACCATGAAGACTGATGCAAAATATTGGTTTAACTTATCTGCCATTTCCTTGTCCCCATTAACAATTTCACAATTGCATCATCCAAAGATTCTCACATGAAGTTTTGGTTCGGGCATGTTCCTTTCAGGAGGAGCCTGTACGAGGAAAGATTTAAAATTGAGTGTGTGGGTTCCCTTGCCTAGTTTTGGTTTGGGAGCGTTCCTTTCAGGAGGAGTTGGAAGCCACCCATTCCTGGGAAGCATCCTGCTGATGTCACAGGGGGAAAAGTGAGCATGATTTCTGATCGGTCAATGCAAGTTTGTGTTAACCCGTTCATTCTCTTGATGCTACAAGTGAAGCATTACAGATAGAAGTTGTAGAAGCATGGTCAAACCCGAGGGACTGGAAGATAGATGGGTGACCACTAGACGGGGCAGGCAGTCAGTGCAGAAGTCCCGTGCTGCTGTCCTCCAGTCAAAAAAGTATTCTGTTTTGAATACTGATGAAGGGGAACAGCATGACGTGTGACAACGAGCAGCCAAAGAAGTGGCACCACTGCTGCCCCTGCTGTACAGAGGCCCGGGACAAAGTATAGTAGAGCAATAGTAATTGGAGATTCGATAATCAGGGGCATAGATAGGCACTTCTGTGTCTGCGAGAAATAGTATGTTGCCTCCCTGGTGCTAGGGTCATGGATATCTCTGAGCAGGTACAGGGTATCCTGAAACAGGAGGGTAAACAGACAGCAGTCATTGTCCGTATTAGCACAAATGACATTGGTAGGAAGAGTGGCAAGGTCCTGCAACTGACAAATCAGGGAATTAGATAGTAAACTAAAAGCAGGACCTCTAGAGTAGAAATCTCAGGATTACTCCCCCTGCTCCATGACTCTGAGGCTAGGAACAGAGACAGAGTACAGTTGGCTAAAGAGCTAGTGTAGGAGGGAGTGCCCCAGATATATGGATCATTGGGTTGTCTTCCAAGGAAGGTGAAACCTGTACAAGAAGGATGGGTTGTACCAAAAGCTTCCTTTTTTTGACTAAGCTGATGACTTGCCCTGTCATGCAAAGTTCCCACATTCTACCCTTCCTGTCCTTCATTTGCACAGGAACATGCCTATCCTGCACTCTAATCAACTGGTCCTTAAAAGACTCTCACATGTCAGGTGTGGGCTTGGATGCTTCCTTTGAAGAAAAAGGTGTTGTCTTCCCTTTGGATAAAAATCCTTCATATCTCTCATCCACCTTATGTATTTATGCACCCACAGCAATGTTTACCTGTTGTCTCTCAGTTACCATTAAAGCTGCAATCTGATACTTCTCAGACTCATTCTTGCTTAACTGTAAATCCAAAAAGTCACATGGGTTTTCCTCGCAACTTCCAGCATTCTCAGTCCACAGTTCTGAAAAGCAGAAAAATAAAAATGCACTCATATTTTCATATCTTTTACATCCTCTGATTTCTCATCTACACGCAGCCCACCGGTGAAGTCATTTGAAAGCAGTGTCAATTTCCACACATGTGCTTCTAGTGTTCAGCTCTACTACACCACCAACTCTGTCAATCCTTCTACCAGTTCTAAATTGTCAGATTGCTTGACATTGATTAATTAGGAAAAGTTTCCTCTAACTAAATGTTAGGAAGACTAGAGGTGTCATTTTCAGAACTTGCCACAACTCTGTTCTCTAGTCATCAACTCTGTCAGTCACAATTTTTTAATTCATTCATTGCCTTGGGCAATGCTGGCTAGGCTAACATTTATTGCCCATCTCTAATTACCCTGGAAAAGGTGGAAGTAAGGTGCCTTCTTGAGGTTTGGAGTCACTCAGTGCTGTTAAGAAAAGAGTTCCAGGATTTTGACCCATTCACAGTGGATGAATAGCAGTAAAGGTCCAAGACTTGTGGACAGATAATTGGGGAGATAGGAGGTGAGTTACATGCCACAGAATTTCCAGCCTCTGAGCTGCTCTTGTAGCCACAGTTTTTATATGGCTTTTATAAGTCCAGTTCAATTGATATTGATAACAAAGATTAAGTGAACGTCATTGAATGTCAAGGCACAATGATTATATTCCCTGTTGTTGGTCACTGCTTGGCACTTATGTAGTAAAAATGTAACTTGCTGCTTATCACCCCAAGCGGGAACATTGTCCAGGCCTTAGTCCATATGGGCACAGGCTGCTTCAGTATCTGAGGATGCATGAATGGTACTGAACATTGTCGATCATCAGTAAACCACCTGTAGTCTTATGATGAAGGGAAGGTTATGAAGAAGCTGAACTGTTGGGCCTAGGACCCTGAGGAACCTCTAAAGTGATCCTTAGGGTTAAGATAATTTACCTCCAAAAGTCATAACAGCCCTTCTCTGTGGGAAGTATGACTACAGTTTTCCTCCTGATACCATTGACTGCAATTTTGCCCAGGGTCCTTGATGCTATACTCAGTTAAATTCTGCCTTCATGTCAAAGACAACTACTCTCATTTAACCCTTAGAGTTCAACTCTTTTGTCTATGTCAATGTACTGACTGAAGTATTTGTACATTGGATGGGATTTATTTCCCATTCCTTATTGTCCCAGAGGAAGCCACATTGTTATGAATCTGGAATCACATGTAGGTTAGACCAGGTAAAGGTCACAGATTTCCTTCCCTGAAGTGAACCAATGGGATTTTACAACAATTGCAGTGGTTTCCAATAGACAGTTTTTAAATTCTGTATTTTTATTGAATTTAAATTTCATAATCTACCATTGACCCAGCTAATGTGGGGGATAAGCAAGCACAATGGCAGAATGTCTGTTGTGGGAACAGTAGACCCTTCTCTTACTGAACACATGTCACTCACCCCAAAATGGTATCTCATCCTTAGGGCTCTGCTGGAGAGCACAGAGTAGAAACATAGGAACAGAATTAGATCATTTAGCCCCTCGAGTTTATTCTTGCTTTCAATAAAATCATAGCTGAATGCCACCTAACTCCATAGGCCTGGATTTGTTTATAATAATTTAACGCATCATCACCAGCGACCTCATCCTTTTCAAGGTGATGAACATGCACCAAACCCTTCGTGGATATGATAGTTTTCAGTTGATGCACCTTTCAAAATGGCTGAAAAGACCAATCTATGAATGGTCAATTCAAGAGAGAGAAAAAGAGAAAGAAAACAGGAAATTATAGGTCACTTAGCTTTACCTCTTTCATTTGAAAAATGCAAGAATCCATCATTAAGAAAGTAGCAGCAGGACATTCAAAGAAAATGTGATTAAGCAGATTTTTTTGAAAGAAAAATCATGTTTGACACATTTACTTTAGTTTTTTGAGGACATAATAAACAGGGTAGATAAAGGAAAACCAGTGTAACTTAAGTATTTATATTTTCATTCAGCATTTGGTAAGGTACTACGTAAAAGCTTATTATATAAGATTACTGCTCATGGTGTTGAATGTAATACAAGGCATGGACAGACAAAAAACAAAGAACAACACAGTACAGGAACAGGCCCTTTGGCCCTTCAAGCCTGCGCTGACACATTTTGCCCTTCCACACTAAAACTGTCTTCACTTACAGGATCCATATCCCTCCATTCCCTTCCTATTCATGTATTCATCCAGGTGCTTCCTAAATGCTGCTATCATGTCTGCTTTCACCTCATTCTCTGGCAGCATGTTCCAGGCGCTCACCACCCTTTGTGTGGAAAAGCTTGCCTCGCAGGTCTCTTTTAAACTTCTCCCCCAAACCTTGAAGTTGTGTCCCCTGGTAATTGATCCCTCTACCATGAGAAGAAGCCTCATACTTACCACTATCCATGCCATTCACAATCTTATAAGTTTCTATCAGGTCGCCCCCTCAACTTCCTGTGTTCCAGTGAAAACAAGCCCAGTCTAACAAACATTTCTTCATAGCTAAAGTACCCTATTCCAGGCAACAATGTGGTAAACTTTTTCTGTACCCTTTCCAAAGCATCCTCATCCTTCTGGTAGTGTGGTGACCAGGACTGTATGCAATATTCCAAGTGTGTTCCTAAATAAAGTTCTATAAAGCTGCAGCAAAACTTGTCCATCCTTATACTCAATGCCCTTTCCAATGAAGGCAAGCATGCCATAAGCCTTTTTTACTACCTTATCTACTTGCAGTATCACCTTCAGTGACCTGTGGACCTGCACAGCCAGATCCTTCTGCATATAAATATTCCTAAGGGTTCAGCCATTCACTGTATAATTTCCACCTGTTCTGACCTTCCAAAAT
Organism: Rhincodon typus; assembly: GCF_021869965.1. Classification (NCBI taxonomy): domain Eukaryota; kingdom Metazoa; phylum Chordata; class Chondrichthyes; order Orectolobiformes; family Rhincodontidae; genus Rhincodon; species Rhincodon typus. Next base: position 2,534,870 of record NC_063359.1, read on the forward strand.
TTATCACCTCACATTTGTCCGGATTAAACTCCATCTGCCATTTTTCTGCCCATGCCTCGAACCGATCTATATCCTGCTGTATCCTCTGACAATCGCCCTCACTATCTACAACTCCACCAATCTTCTTTTCGTCCACAAACTTACTAATTAGACCAGCCATGTTTTCCTCCAAATCACTTATGTAGGTCTCGAACAGCAGGGGTCCCAGCACTGATCCATGTGGAACACCACTAGCCACAATCTTCCATTCAGAAAAGCATCCTTCCACTGCTACCCTTTGTCTCCTATGACTAAGCCAGTTCTGTATCTATCTTGCCAGCTCACCCCTGGTACCATGTGACTTTACCCTTTGTACTAGTCTGCCATGAGGGACCTTGTCAAAGGCTTTACTGAAGTCCATGAGGACAACATCAACCACTCTTCCTTCATCAATCATCTTCGTCACGTCTTCAAAATACTTGATCAAATCAGTGAGGCATGACCTCCCCCCACACAAAACCATGCTGTCTATCACAAATAAGTCCATTTGCTTCCAAATGCATTCTTGTCCCTGAGAATCTTTTCTAATAATTGCCCAACCACCAGCTTTAGGCTCACAGGCCTGTAATTTCCAGGATTATCCCTGCTCCCCTTCTTAAACAATGGGAC
>NC_063359.1:2540517-2645551 GCF_021869965.1 Rhincodon typus
CTTCCCTGAGATCATCCTCCACCAATTCCTTCTCTTTGGTGAATACTGACACAAAATATTCGTTTAGGATCTTGCCTACCTCTTCTGGTTCCACACAGATTCCGTCCTTTGTCCTTGAGTGGGCCAATCCTTTCCCTGGTTATCCTCTTGCTTTTTATATACGTGTAAAAAACCTTGGGATTCTTCTTAAACCTGTTTGCTAGCAACTTTTTGTGACCCCTTTTAGCCCTTCTAATTCCTTGCTTAAGTTCTTTCCTACTTTCCTTAAATACTTCAACAGCTTCGTCAGTTCCCACCCTTCTAGACCTTACATATGCTTCCTTTTTCTTTTCGACCAAGATCATAACATCCCTGGTCATCCAAGGTCACATAACTTGCCATACCTATCCTTCAATCTCACAGAAACATGCCACTCCTGAACTTTTATCAATTAGTGTTTGAAATACTCCCATATATTTGATATGGATTTACCCTCAAACAGCCGCCTCCAATCAAAATTCTCCAGTTCCTGCCGAGTTTGCCTTCCCCCAATTTAACACCTTCACCCAAGGACTGCTGTTATTCTTATCCATGAGTATCTCAAAACTCACAGTATTATGGTCACTACTCCCAAAGTGCTCCCCCACTGAAACTACACTCACCTGGCCAGGCTCATTTCCCAAAACCAGGTCCAGTGTAACCCTTTCCCTGTTGGAATGTTTACATACTGTCAAGAAACCCTCCTGAATAGTCCTTACAGATACTGCCCCATCCAAGCCCCTAGCACAAAGTGAGTCCCAGCCAATATTGGGGAAGTTGAAATCATCCTCTGCAACAACCTTGCTGTTTTTACATCTTTCCAAAGTCTGTCTATGTATTCTCTCCTACTTCTCCTACTGACTGTTGGGAGGCCTGTAGTATACACCCAGCATTGTGATTTCACTGTTCCTATTCCTGAGTTCTACCCATATTGCCTCACTGCACGAGTCCTCTGATATATCCTCCCTCAGTACAGCTATGAGATACTCCTTTCCCAGTAATGCAGCTCCCCTATGCCTTTTACATTTCAAACTACCTCGCCTGCTCTTTTTGGCAGCATTTCCCTGCCTGTTCTTGTTCTTAGTCATGTTTGCCTTGGTTTCTACCTCTCCCTCAATTTCTGCATCTACTACTCTTCTCCTGTTTCCCAACCCCCCTGCCACACTAGCTTAAACCCTCCCCAACCATGCTACCGAGTCCCCCCCCAACCACCCCCCCCCCCCCCCAAGAAATCAGTCCCTGTCCTGCCAGGTGTAACCCATCCACTTTGTACAGGCCCCACCTTCCCCAGAACTGGTCCCAATGACCCACAAATCTGAAACCCTACCCGACACCGCATCTTTTCAGCCACATGTTCATCCTCTATATCCTGTTCTTTCTACTCTGACTAGCTCATGGCACTAGTAGTAATCCTGAGATCCCTACATTCCAACTATCTTCCCAGTTCTCTATATTCTGCTTTTAGGACCTCATCCTTTTTTTTTACTTATTTCGTTTGTACCAACGACCACTGGCTGTTCGACCTCTCCCTCCAGAATGTCTTGCAACAGCTCTGAGACATCCATGACCCTAACACCCCAGGAAGCCAACGGACAATCCTGGACTCTCATTTGCAGCCACAGAAATGCCTATCTATTCCTGTTACCACTGAATTGCCTATAACTATAGCATTTCTGTGCCTATTTCTTCCACCCTCTGCAGCACAGCCAACCATGGTGCCATGAATTTGACTGCTGCAGTTATCCTGAGAGGCCATTCCCCTCATCAATATCCAAAACAGTATATCTTTTTTGCAGGGGAATAGCCACAGGAGATTCCTGCGCTGCCTGCTTAGCCCTCCTGTTCTGCCTGGTGGTCACCTATTTCCTTCCTACCCATGGAGTCTGAGTCTGCAGTATGGCCATATCTTTTTATGTGCTTTCCACGATACCCTCCGCTTTACAAATGTCCCAGATGATGCTCCAGCTCCGAATCTCGGGCTTCCAGGAGACACTTCTTGCACAAATACAGGGCCCGGGCACTGGAAATGTGCCAGCTTTCCACATTGAGCAAGAGGAGCAGGCTGTAATTTGGAGCTCTCCTGCCTTGTCATACCCCTTTAATTAATCCTTACAACATCAAGTACTTCTAATACTAAATTGAAGCTGTTGGTGCTCTCTGCTCCGATAACAATTTCTCAAAACTTACCTGCTACTCACCAACCACAGTTCCCAGAAGCTGTTTAGGCTTGCTTTTCTTTACTGTCTGGAACTCTTGCTGCCAACCTTGCTCTCACAACGTTCTGTCTCCTCTCCTCTGAGCGTTGCCTCTCCTGCAAATGAGCAATGTCTCAGCACCCTCTGGTTGGATCAAATTGACTAATTAACAGAAAACAGAGAGGCACTGAATGTAAGTCAAAGAATCATACGATACAGAAGAGGCCCTTCAGCCCATTGAGTCTGTACTGCCAAAAATATACTACCAACTATGCTGGACTCACTTTCCCACACTGGGTCCATTGCCTTGAATAGTATGACACTTAAAGTGTTCAAACAAGTACTTTTTAAAGGTTGTGAGATTTCTCACCTCAACTACCCTCCCTGGTAGTACACTCCAGATCCCCACCATCTACATAGGTTATTACTATTAGATTTCTGAATGCATTTTAAAAGTAAAAATAGATTTTCAGTTCAAAATTTGGAAAATAAGTTAACGTGAAGTTCAGCTATCTAAAATTTTTAATCTTGTGAAGTAATTAAACTTACTGCTGCATTGGAGAAGTGACCAAGAGCATGATGCAGTTGTCATTCACTAGCTGTTCCACTGCTTCCCACGTGCTTTATGCTGTTGTATTGGCAGAATTCTGATATTCAGTCATAACATAAGAAATACAAGAAGGAGTAGACCGTTCAGCCGTTCAAACCTGCTCCACCATTTAATAACACCAGGCTAGATCTTTATGTCAGTGCAAAAATATTACAATTTTCCTCTGAAAATCTTACAATTAAATAACTGCCTTTATGAGGTCAGGATGTCCTAAAATGCTTTTTAGCCAACTAAGTGAAAGATAGTTGCTTTTATTATCAGAATAAAATAATATTTAATTAATGTCATTAGTGAATTCCTACCTTCTTTTCAGGCCAATCATATTTTTTTCTCCTATTAATTGAAGGTTCTTAAAGAAAGATTTAATGAATGGAGATTCAAAGGACTGTGTAGAGATGGATGCAAACACAGGACTACTAATGGACAGAAGCTGCTCAGAAATAAAAACATTTGTTTGTAAATCAAAAAAATGTAAGCAAAATGGTTTGGGAGAATTTTTACTGGAATATTTTGGGTGTTGCCTTTATGAAACTGCTGCAAACAAACAAATAGCAAGTATCAAGTAGAAGGTTTTCATGTACTATCAATTTAAAACTGTCATCACCCTCCCTGAACATTTGCAGTAATCTAAATAATTGCTTAAGGGTATTAATTGCTTAATTTATCTTGGCATGTTAGCAATCAGACTGCAAGCATGATCAGAAAAACAATACGCTAAAAATGTGGAGCATATTAACAACCTTAATCCTTGGCTGTTCTTTGCCCTATGGTAAATTTGATCCACAGCCCACGACATGTGCCAGAGGTAGGGCAAAAAGGCCAATCCTAATTCTATTCCAACCTGTATACCTTGAACCCAGAGATAGCAATAATTGTAGATGCTGGGACAGAGTCAATACAGAGTGGAGCTGGAGGAACGCAGCAGGTCAAACAGCATCACACGAGCAGGAAAGTCCACATTTCAGGTTTACATCCTTCATCAGGCATGGGGAGGGGGAACGGAGCTGGGAAATAAATAGAGGAAAAAGAGGTGGGGCTGGGGGAAGAAAGGTGGGATGACGATAGGTGGATGCAGGTAGAGGTAGTGGGGATTGGTCAGTGGGATGGGTGGGGCGGATAGGTGGGGAAAGAGATGGACAGGTAGTGTCAGGTCAAGGAGGCAGGGATGAGAGAGAGGCTTGAACATGGCATGAGGCCGGGGATGGGGAGATTTTGAAACTGGTGAATACTCTATTAAGGTCATCAGGCTGTATGCTCCTGAGGCAGAATATGAGGTGCTGTTCTTCCAGTTTGTGTGTGGCATCATTGTGGCACTGGAGGAGGTCCAGGATGGAAATGTCACCAAGGGAGTGGGAGGGGGAATTAAAATGGTTGGCAATTGGAAAGTGTTATTGATTATAGTGTACAGGGTGCAGATGCTCCGCAAATTGGTCACCGAGTCTGTGCTTGGTCTCACTGATGTAAAGGAGACCACATCGGGAGCAACAGATACAGTCGACCAGGTTGGAGGATGTACAGGTGAATCCCTGTCAGATTTGGAAAGATTGTCTGGGGCATTGGATGGTGGTGAGAGAGGAGGCGTAGGAGTAGGTGTAGCACCACCTGCGGTTGTAGGGAAAGGTTCCAGGTGTGGTGGGGTTGGTGGGGAGTGTGGAGTGGACAGGGGAGTCATGGAGTGAGCAGACCCTACGAAAGGCAGATAGAGGTGAGGAGGGAAATATTTCTTTGTTGGTGGGATTGGATTGCAGGCGGTGGAAATGGCGGAGGATAATGCACTGGTTGCGGAGGTTGGTGGGGTGGTATGTGAGGACCAGGGGGACTCTGTCCTTATTTTTGTTGGGGTCGGGGTTTTGGGGGCAGAAGTGCAGGAAATGCAAGAGATGCATTTGAGGGCATTATGAATCAATGAAGTTGACGTCTTTAATGTAGGAGGACATCTGGTATGTCCGGGAGTGGAACGCTCCATCTTGGGAGCAGATGTGGTGGAGGCAGAGGAATTAGGAGTAAGGAATAGCATTCTTGCAAGAGGGTGGGTGAGAGGAGATTTAGTCAAGGTAGCTATGGGAGTCGGTGGGTTTGAATTGTGCTGAGACGGTTACCAGAGATGGAGATAGACAGCTCCAGGAAGGGGAAGGAGGTATCGGAGACGGTCCAGGTGAATTTGAGGTTGGGGTGAAAGGTGTTAGTAAAGTTGATGAGCTATTCAATCTCCTCATAGGAGCATTTGGCACCACCAATATAATTATCAATGTAGCAGAGGAAGAGGTGAGGGATGGTGCCAGTGTAACAGCGGAAGAGAGACTGTTCCACGTGACCTACAAAGAGGCAGGCATAGGTCGGACTCATACGGATACCCGTAGCCACCCCTTCATTTTGTAGGAAGTGGGAGGAGTTAAAGGAAAAGTTGTTGAGAGTAAGGAGAAGTTCCATTAGGCGGATAAGGGTGTCGGTGGAGGGGGACTGGTTGGACCTGTGGGAGAGGAAGAAGCAGAGGGCTTTTAGGCCATCTGCATGGGGAATACAGGTGTACAGGATTTGATGCCCATGGTGAAGATGAGTTATGGGGCGCTGGGGAATTGAAATTCTTGAAGGAGGTGGAGGGTCTGGGTAGTGTCCCGAATGTAGGTGGGGAGTTCATGTTGTTGGCCTCAATTGAATCCATACCTGCATTAAAGCTTTCATACCAAAAGCAATAAGTGCTTGAGGCTCTTCATCTTTTATAAATTAAAAATTGAGCCATCGACAAAAGGAGAGCATAAAACCGCTTATTATAATATTATAAATCTGTCAGAATGGCAAAGTCATCACTTCTCCATCCGTGTCAATGATGTTAATCCTTTTATAGGAGTCTTCTCTCTGAGCCAAACTTCATTATGCAAGCTTGGTCAAGAGCCCAAATTTTCATAAAAGGATTATATGAGTGCAGAGAATTGTTAACTTGACTTGATTTACAGTTTTATGGTGCTGTTACAATTCTTTTTCTCTGTGCGTATAACCTGTGAGTGATAATTTGAGATTCTGCTTGTTTGACACTTTGGATGACGGGACATGAAAGTGACACAAAATGGCATGTAAGTACGAAGTACAGTTAGAGTCATAGACATCCATAGCTAGTCATTCATGTACGTTTTAAAGGTTGTGAGGTTTCCACCTCTACTACCCTCTCACGTAGTGCATCCCAAATTCCTAGCACCCTTTGAGTGAAAAGATTTTGCCTCAAATCCCCTTTAATCCTCCTGCCCTTCACCTTAAAGGTATGCCACCTCGTTTTTGACCCTCAAACAAAGGGAAACAACTGCTTCGTATTCACCATGTCTATGCCCCTCATAATTTCATGCAACTCAATTAGGTCTCCCCTCGGCCTTCTCTGTGTTAAAGAAAATAACCCAAGTCTATACAGTGTCTCTGAATAGCTAAGATACTCCATCGCTGGCAACATCCCGGTGAATCTCCTCCAGTACAATTACACCTTTCATGTAGTGAAGCAATCGAAACTGCACACAGTACTCCAGCTGTGGCCTAACCAAAATTTTGTACATCTCCTCCATAATCTCCTTGCTGTTATAATCTATGCAACAACTGTTAAAGGTAAGTGTCCTATATGGCTTTTTAACAATCCAAATATCTTCCCTGTTGTCTTTTTGTTTATTCATTCATGGGATGTGGATTTCGCTGCCCCATCCTTAATTTTCCAAGAGGGCAGTTAAGAGTCAACCATATTGTTGTAAGTCTGGAGTCACCTGTAGGCCAGACTGGATAAGCATGGCAGATTTTCTCCCCTAAAGGAGACTAATGAACCAGATTTTTTTTACTGACAATCGACAATGGTTTCATGGTTGTCATTAAAACTCTTAATCCTAGATTTTTATCAAATTCAACGTTCACCATATGCCAAGGCAGGATTTGAACCCAACTCCCCAGAACAGTATCCCAAGATCTCTCTGTTTCACTGAGCTTCCAGTGTCCTGCCATTCATTGAGAACTCCCTTGTCTTGTTACTTCTTCCACAGTGCATCACCTCAGACTTTACAGGGTTAAATTTTATCTGCCACTGATCTGCCCAATTTGTATACGTCTTCCTGTAACCACAGACATTCTTCCTCACTATTAAACGCCCAACCAATCTTCATGTCATCCAGAAACTTACTTACCATAGACCCCCCACATTCTCAAATATACCATGTATATATCACAAATAATAAGGGACCCAGCAGTGATCCCTGTGATACACCACTGGGTACTGGCCTCTAGTCACACAAATAGCCTTCTACTACCATCCTATATCCCCTACCACTCAGGCAATTGAAGATATGTGGAGGGCATGAATTGAAATGGAGGTTATGAGGGGTCGTTGAGGCTGTGTGTGAGGCATGAGTTGGCCTTCAGTTGTCATGGAGACATGGGGAGTGGGTTTAAATAGTGAGTGCTACACTATCTGAAATGTGAGTAAACAATTTGGGCAAAATCTCAAAGAACCAAGGCCAACCTCTTAACCAGAGATAGTAGGAACTGCAAATGCTGGAGAATCTGAGATAACAAAGTGTAGAGCTGGATGAACACAGCAGGCCCTTTTTTCTGAAGAAGGGTCTAGGCCCAAAACGTTAGCTTTCCTGCTCCTCTGATGCTGCTTGGCCTGCTGTGTTCATCCAGCTCTACACCTTGTTATCCCAACCTCTTAACCAGCCAGCTTTGAACACAGCCGCCTTTGTTGTTACTTCCAATCTGCTTCTAGGGTGCTGGGCTCAACTCTCAATCACTGCTGCCTAACAGTGCAAAAGTTAAGTCTAAAGAGAAACTTTCTATTTTCTATGAGTCAGGTCTGCAAAGTTGGGAAACCTCCTGACTCAAACTGCCTGCCTTGATCATGTAAATTTGACCCTGAGTGAAAATACAACCTTGAGGAAGAGTATGCAAAAAGAAAATAATGTTCCTTTTAGTCAACAGGTAATCAATTTTATTCCTTCATTGTTTGCGTTATTTGATTTAGTTATGGACTGGTTTCTGAAAGAGGAGAAGAGGGGACTAAGTTCCAAACCTCCGTATTCTTACGATTCAAGAGCAACTTTAGCTGAAGCCAAAATCGCATGTTTGCAGCGAGGGACTGCTTGCACGGCAGTGCTGGAGACTAATGTTCCAAACATTTTCTATATTCTGCATTCTTCACCAATCATTACACACAACTCTGTTTCCAACATCTATATTCCATCAGGTAAGGCCATATGTTTCAGATCTAAATTTTCCTTAGCTTCAAGTTAGTCAGCGCATAAGAGTGTACAGAGATTTTTTTAAAATTGGGACCAATTTTTGACAGTTAAATATCCTGACTGCTGCAGAAATGAGAAGTCATTTAACACACAGGCTGTATTTAGAATTGTCTGCCATCTTTGCTCACTATCAATACAGGATGTGGCACAAAGTTGTGCCATCAGAGAAAGGCCTCAACCAAGTTCAGGATTGTATGCCAGGCTGTCTTATGGGGCCATCATTATCAAGGGAGAGCTAAAACTGTGGGAGTGGACAATTATGATTTCTATGTAGAACCTGGCAAATCATGCTTGCTTTTCCTTGATTACTGCTGCACTTCCAGCCCGACAAGGAAATAACTTTAAAAATCTAAACTTATCTTTTAACCCTAATCATTTCCTTATTGGACAGATTTGGCAGTAAGACAAATAATGAGTGCTGTAGGTAGGTCCCAACTACATCATAAGGGTCCAATATGTATATAACTAAAATAATCTCAAAGGCTTTGGGCAGGTATACTTGATACCTGCAGTAAAAACTTTGGCAGATCCATTTCCTCAGACTTTAGGATGAGCAACTCCAGATGACCTGGAGAATGTCATCTGATTCAGTTTCCTTCTTTTGCAATAATTTTCATTTCCTTTTCCACTGATGTTCTAATTTATCTAAAAAAATATAAATCAGAAACAGACTCTCAAACCTAGACAACATGCATATTCTGATGATCTAATTTTGCTGTTGCCAATTATGATTGTCAAATGTAACTATCAAACTCAATAAGCATAATAAAAACAGAAAATGCTGGAAATATTAAACAGGTCAGATAGCACGTAGAGGGAAACTGAGTTAACATTTCAGGTAAATGACCTTTCATTTAATCTTAACAATGTTAGAAATGTTTAGAATCTTTTGAAGGAGAAAGTAGCAAGTAGAACTAAAGAGACGATCTATAGGGTAGAAGGTAGGTTGGAGGTGAGATTAACTGACAAAGCATTTCAGGTTCAAAGATACTATCAAAAGTTCAAAAATTACTACCCAATATGGATGGTAATGGTCATGGGGAAAAAAAGGATATGTCCAGATAAAATGTATATAGCTATATATCAGCCATCTGAATGCAGTGTGAAGGGATAAAGAAAGAACATGACAAGATCAAACCAGCACAGAACAGAATGAATTCAAAGGTTAGAATTTAAAGTTCTTGAATTCACAGTTGACTCCAGAAGGTTGCAGAGTGTTGAATATAAAGATGAGGTGCTGTTTCTCAAGCTTGTGTTGAACTTCACTACAACAGTATTGCAGACTAAGGAGTGAAAGTTCTGAGTGGGAACAAGATGAAAGTGTGAAATGATAAGCATCAGGAAGCTCAGGGATATGCTTGCTGTCTGAATGGAGATGTTCCATAAAATGGTCAACCAGTTTCGCCCTAAAATTCTCCATGTTATGGGGACAACATCATAAACTGTGGATACACTATATTAATTTAAAAGAAATAAAGGAAATTACATTGCACTTTGAAAGTGTGTTTCAGACCATGGATGGTGAATCCAAATTGTGTGTCAGTAAGCAAATTATTGCTGAGGAAGTACTGGTTATTAGCACAGTCAGCTCTCCCTCCCATCACTGCTGATGGGATGACTGAGGGGGGTAATAATTGCCTAAGTTGGTTTTGTCCAGCATTTTGTGGTTAGGAGTTACCTGGGCAATTTTCCACATTGCTTGACAGATTCCAGTCTATCGCTATGCTGGAACAGCTTGACAGGGCACATGGCTAATTCTGAAGCGCATGTGTTCTATGACATTTTTGGAGTGTTGTCAGCACCCGTAGCCTTTGCTGTATACAGCCATTTTTTGATATCACATGGTTGGTTTGGTTGACTGGCATCTGTGATACTGAGGACCTCAGGAGTGACAAACCTACACATCTTGACCACTGTGGAGGACGGATCAATAGAGATTGCCATGGTGGCTGACCATGAGTATATCATGTAAGATATCCCTGGTGGAGAGGATGAACAGATTCTGTAGTGTATAGATTAAACAGGCACAGTGCTGTCCACGCCATTTGACAGTATACCAAATGCTGAGCTGCAGCAGAGTGCAGGGATGCTTTACCTGCAATGATATTGGTACAGCAGCCTTTTGAATTGCCCCATGGGAACTATTTGAATAGAACAACTGCCATATGTCTTTCAACCACAAATATAGACCAGTGATTCCCTCCACCATAGCTGAGGCCTTATGAGGATCATTACTTAGAACTGGCCAAGAATGAAGAAGTGTCATTAAACAGGGATGATGAAACCTCTGGACAGATGTTCTTCATTTATTGCCAGTAAAAGTAGATCCATTCCAGGCTGCATCTTCAGTGAAAATGTTTTCATGGACAGCACTATGTATTTCAGATTATATTGTCCTTTGGGTTGTAAAAAGTCAATCAATACCTGCATGGATCAGCTTATCTCTCACATTGATGACATTATCACAAGAAATTGGAGTTCTATGCTGAACTCACCATCTCTGGGCAGCTGAGACATTTCTGTTTTCTGCATCTTCCTCCTCTTTCACATTTAATTCTTCTTCTTCCTCTTTTGAACCTTGTCAGTCTAGCACTTTACCCCTTTAAGGTCTATGCCTCTGCGGAGGTTCAAGTTGTGGAGAATGCAGAAGACCATTACAACATGCAAGACCATTGTTGAGAATGCCGCACCCAACTAGTTCAGGTACCAGAACTGTATTCCCAGATTCCTGATGGTCTGCTTGATGATGATCCCTGTAAGCAGATGCCTTTGGTTGTCGGGTGCATGTAGCTCCATCTCAGGAATATTAAAAGGGGTGAATAGCCATTACTTTACTGAATAACCATTATCACCTAGAATTTATCCACAGAGTTTGGGAGGTGCATGAAGAATTGTGGCACCCTGGACTGTCAGAAAATGAAGGGGTCAAGCTGAAAGGAAAGAGAGTGCACACACTTTGTAGTCACAGGCTAGTTGAACATTGAGGGTATGAAAGCTGTTCCCGCTAATGAATCTCACCAAAAGATCACTTGGTGCTTTGATGTCCACATGGTTGCAATTCTTGATACTGCACCCCTGACGGTATCCAGCGATGGAGGCAAACTCCTTTGTCCATTGTGCCTGCAAGGTCACATATTTTTGGAATTGAATAAATTGACCAGTTCTCAAAAAAGGCTATTTGGAACCTGTGAGTTTTGTGGTGTGTGTCAGGTAGCAGTTGTTATGATTGTCCACCTAGGAAATTCAATGTCACTGGTCATGGGATCTATGGGTCCTTACATGGCTGATGAACCCAATCTTAGAGCCACATCTGTGACCACACATTTGGTAGATGTTTCCTGGAAATGGAATTACTCCTTATCCTTGGGATCACCAGTGTTCCTTTGTCATGATCCTTTTTAGTACTTCCTCTTGCCAGTGGGTGTTCTTAAAGAATTGTATTCCTTCATACAAGAGCTTCCTTGAAGTCACTTTTGTTTTGAACAAAGGTGTTCCTCACATTTACATCAATATTGCATTTCTTGAGAGAAAGCTTTCAGGGAGTCTTTGAAATGTTTCCTGTGTCTTCCTCTCATCCAAGTGCCTTCCTTGAGCTGGGTGAAAATGATTTGCTTTGCACTCAGAACGGAGGCATCCTAAGCATGTGGCAGGTCCAGTGGAATTGTTTTCAGATGATCATGACATGGGTTCTGTGGAAAACATCCATTCTCTGGTTTAGGCAGCACCCCTGTAAAACAACTTTCTAGTACAATTAGATATTTCATATAGTGCAGTGACCATGCATACATGCAGTCTTGCAACTGTGGCCGAAACATTTTCTGCAGTTCCCATGTTTATATTCTACGCCTCAGTCTATAAAGGCAAATATCCTGTATGTTTTTGTGACAACCTAATCCAACAGTTCTCCCACCTTCAGGGATCTGTGTATGTGACGCAAAGGTCCTTTATTTCTCTACACATCGCAACATCTGATCATTTATTGTGTTTCCCTTGTTTTGGTCGTCTTCTCCAAATGAATTACCTTTTCATTTGCTGCTGTTCTATTGATATCTTCCTGTAGTTGCCAGCTTTTTTCTTCATTATAAACCACATGGTCAAAATTGTTGATGAACACAGCAGGCCAAGCAGCATCAGAGGAGCAGGTTCGAGATCCTAAACGTCAGCTTTCCTGCTCCTCTGACACTGCTTGGCCTGCTGTGTTCATCCAGCTCTACACCTTGTTATCTCAGATTCTCCAGCATCGGCAGTTCCTACTATCTCTGGTCAAAGTTGTTGCTGCCTCTATACCTCTGGTTTGTGTGATATAAGTTGTGTGATTTATATACATTTTCATATCATGTATTTTAGAATTTGGGTTTTAGACTTAGTGCCATGTGGATTTTGGTCTGTCTGTATGAGAGTTATAATGATTAATTTTCTCAGTATTTCTAGAGCCATGGTTTTTAAAACTGGTATGAAGTGGGAGTCCATGGAATGCTAATGGAAAGTTGTTTGCAGTGGGAATGTTTTACAAGTGGATAGTGTTAACATTGAAGACATTGGTTGCTTTCAGTTAAAGGGAACAGGAATTGAGTTTCTTTTTATTTAGGTGAAAAGCCACCGCTCAGGACTTCTGTTTTCAGTTCGCAGTTGAAGTTAGATGTATGAAATGGTTTCTTCTAGAAAAAGGAGTTAGTTCAGAAAGATAGGAAACTGGTTACCGTTAATGTTTCAGGTTTTAGTTGGGAGTTCCAGACCAGATGTGTTTGGCTAGAACCAATTTGAGCGGAGTATGTATAAGCTCAGTTGTGTAAATATTCAAAGAAGATGATGTCAAACTCTAATGTCTGAAAATTAAAGATAACAGTTAAATCAAACCAATAGATATGATGAAGTAGGGAATGCTCTCTGGTGTTTCAGTACTGTAAAGAGATAGAATATTGTATTTTTACTGTGTTTCGACATCTCTTAAATTGTGTTATATGTAAGTAGCTTGCTTTATTTTATTTTAGCTTATCTTTTGCATTAAAACTTTTTTTTATTGTTAAGACCAGAACAGTAGCATTGAGTGCTTGTAATCAATGGAAAACTACCTTGTTCAATAAAAACAAAAAATACCAAGCCAGATTTCAGTCTGGATCTGACTTGTCCACTTATAACATCAGGTCAGATTATAATATCTTCCTGTGACTTAGCATGCAGCCGAAGCTGGCCTGCTATGAGTACTTAATTTTTTTTTTTAGCTGACTTAGTTGTGAATTGGGTGGGTTCTCACAGTCATCCTTCCCTATCCTGATGAAATGTGCAGGGATGATGATGGGAAATTATTGTTTATAAAGGCCCATCACTTCCTCTTCTTTTCTTGTTCCCTCCAATATTTATTATTCATCTGTATGTAAAATTATCTTAAATATCAATAGCTTCTTGCTGTAAAGCATTTTATATCATAATAAGTGTTTGCTACGAAACAGCAGCAACTTGTTGAAACAGGCAGCCTCCAGCTCAGCCACATTTTGACTTTTCTCACACTCAATCAGTGACAGAAGATGGAATCTTCCCTGTTCCTGAACGACGTGAACATTGGTGAGTCATTTGGGAAAATATGGCAAGATTGGAAAAATTAGATTCTTGACCTTGAGACAGACATCCAATTCTGAAGACAAATTCTGAATAGCCAAGGTCTTTTAGCCAGGAACAAAAACAGAAGTTGCTGGAAAAACTCAGCAAGAGTCTGGGGCAGCATCTGTGAAGAGAAATCATAGTTAAGTTTCGGGCCTGGTGACTGAGGAAGGGTCACTGGACCCAAAACATTAACTCTGATTTCTCTTCACACATGCTGCCACACCTGCTGAGCTTTTCCAGCAACTTCTGATTTACTTCATCCGCAGTTCTTTCAGTTTTTATCTTTTTACCCAAGGTAGGGAAGTCCAAAACTAGAGGGCATAGATTTAAGGTGAGAGGGGAATGATTTAAAGGGACCTAAGTGGCAACTTTTTCATGCAGAAGGTGGTATGTGTATGGAATGAGCTGCCAGAGGAAGTGATGGAGACTGGTACAATTACAACATTTAAAAGGCATCTGGATGGGTACATAGGTACATGAATAGGAAGGATAGGAGGGATATGGGCCAAATTCTGGCAAATGGGACTAGATTAATTTAGGATATCTGGTCAGCATGGATCAGTTAGACCGACGGGTTTGTTTTTGTGCTGTACATCTCTACCACTTTATGACAATATGCTCTTGCATACAATGTTGCATTTCTTGGATGATATGGGGAGTGGAGTTAGGGGCACATATTATTAGTAATCATACAGAACTTACAATCTCCTGTTCTATTCATGTGACATACCTGGTGCTGCATTGAAAAATCTCAGCGTGTATCTGTCTCTGTAATGTGTGAAGGGACTAGAAAGTCTTGTGTAACGGCTAGCTTTCTCCATTCACCTTCCTCTGCAAATCCTCTTTTGAAAGAGACATGGAATACTTTTAAAGACAGTGAAAGGACAAATGCATTGATGTGCAAACGACCTTGCGTCAACAGCAAAGAACTTAAAAGGAATTGAAAGGAAGAAAACTAAAGAAACTCAGCAAATCCTGTGATTCAGACTGGTGTCACTCACTTTTTTCTGTGACTTTTTCTTTCCATTCTTAATATCCATGTGTTGTCTGTCTTTGTGTGTGTTCATTTGTGAAGGAAGAAATTTAAGAAGGGATAGTATTTAGGGTATGGAGTTGTAAGTTTGATTTGATTTTAGTTTGATTTGACTTTATTGTCGCATGTACTCAAATACAAAAGTATAGGACTACAGTGAAAAGTGTATAATGTCACCACACAAGGCACCATCTTAAGTACAAGTACCTACATATATAATCTTGAGAACAAGATAGAAAGAAGTAACAAAGTTAAAAGTTGAGCATTTTGTACAGTGACACCTTCTTAGTTTTAAGTAGAAAATAAAGAAATAAAGCTGAAAGTTCAAACGTTACAGTCTTTCTTAAATGCTTAGCCACAATGGGACCACACTTCGGGGATCACCTTGAGACCAGAAGTCCACACTGAGGCCACGTTGGGCCAAGAGACTCCCATGTACCTCCAAAAGACCAACATGCCAGGCTGAGAGTCAGTTATGCCTGGCAGAGAGACTGCCACACTGGGCTGAAGATCTGCCTCATCAGACTGGGAGACCATCTTGCCAAGATGGGAGACCCACGCCAGGCCGGGAGGCTGCCTCACTAGGAGGGGCGTGGGGGCGCCTTGCTATGTCTGTGCTGAGTCTGAGGCCGGGAGAAGAAAGAAGATAGAACGAAGAAGAAAAAGCACAAAACAGAAGAATAAAGAGAGAAAATAAGAAAAGTAAACAGGCGGAATGGATGAGCTCCATCTGAAGCGTCCTATTCCGCTGCCATCTTGGATCTTAGTTAGCAATTCATATTTACTAAGTGCATTGGTTAAATCAATTTGTTCACAATAAACAGTTATTTGCTTGTTAAGTACAAAAACCTGTTGAGGGTGGCACGGTGGCTCAGTGGCTAGCACTGCTGCCTCACAGCTCCAGGGACCTGAGTTCAATTCCGGCCTCGAGTGACTGTGTGGAGTTTGCACATTTTCTCCATGTCTGTGTGGGTTTCGTGCGGATGCTCTGGTTTCCTTCCACAGTCCAAAGATGTGCCGGTTAGGTGGATTGGCTATGCCCTTGGTGTCTAGGATGGGAAAACTAGGGATAGGGTAGGGGGTGGTTCTGGTTGGGATGCTCTTCGGAGGGTTGGTGTGGACTTGATAGGCCAAATGGCCTGCTTCCACACTGTTGGGATTCTATGATGAGTACATGCTTTTAACCTGACTTTGTCTGTCAGGCAAATTGGGAATTTTGGATTGTTGACAAGATTTTTTCACATTTGTGATGACACCAGAAATAGTGGGGCCTGATTTTTAGAATACTACCCCAATGAGTCATGACATTTTTCACTGCCTGAACATTAAATACATCCTAAGGGAATACATAGAAGAAAACTGGAGGTTGCACACTTGTTACAGAAGATATCCAATTGTACTTAGTTTAGTTTTAAAGAAAGGAAAACTAGGCAGCTTCTGTTAATTACGTGCAATCCCCCTTACCAAACTTTTCTCTCTTTCCTATACTTAAGCAGTGCTTAAAATTAAAGCAATAAGGATAAATTCCATTCCTAACTGAAGACTACAAAATTAGATCTGTTTACATTAATGGGCATGAAGTCAAGCATTTCTATATTGTTGTAATGTGGGGAAAGTTAGATTTCTGTGCACATATACTCAAAATTGTGCTTAATATTCTCCCATTGCAAATAAGGCAATTTACATTCGCAATCAGAAGAATAAACCCACTTACAATTGATGAAAAGTATTCTCTTAACGTTCCAACAGCAGTAATGCAAAAACTAACTAGGATTAATGTGTGCAAAGGTCACCTCTATTCTTTGTGATTTTTAATTCCTGTTTACTCTGTTAACCCAAGATGATGCCTCAGGTAACATGGCTGAAAATCCAAAACAGATATCTTGGCACATGGTGATGTTTTTATATGTGACACAATTTTTGAAACTATTTTCCCGTCAACCAAATATTGCCATGTTAGCACCCTTCTACCCTTGAGTTAAACAAATAATTGAATATGACCTTGAAGCATTTGCAAGATTGCACAACTTGATATTAATGCACTCTCCTAGGAGAGAAAGACTCCAAGTCAAACTATAGGTTACCTGTAATCACAGACGCTATTGCGACCAATGAATTATGAATCATGCCCATCACTGACATTACCAGAATACTTTAATAGTTTATTACATTTCTCCCCACCAACCCTCTGCCTTCTGTTTCTGTTGGTAGACCTAAATAAAGTTATTTTAATAATGGCTGCTTACAGTGTGACAACATGATGAGTCTTCTTTCAGTAAAATGCAGAAAAGAAAGATGTTAGAATGTCCAAAAGACATGCCTCAATGTAGTACATCTGAATGTATGGAGCATTCTCAGTAAGGTACATGAATTAACAGAGCAAATAATTGTGTATGGGTATACAATTGTATTGGTCAGATGGACAGATCAATGGCAAAGTAGGCTTGAAGGGCTGAATTACCTACTCCTGCTTCTATTTCTTATGTTCTTAGGTTGTTATCAAATTTTGAAGATCATGATTAGAGCTCATTGCCAAAAATGTCCTAATGATTAGAATAAAGGAATTCCTTTGTTATCACTTGTCATTTGGGATGCTCCTTATCAAGTTTTAGTCCTTTTGAACTAATATATGGATGTGAGATGAGAAAACCACTTAAATTGATTAAAGAAAAATTAATAAACCTAAGTTGAAGAATTATGCTTTCAACCTAGGTTTCAAGTTTTGTAGATAAATTGACCAAAGCTTGTGAGTTAAGTTATAAGTATTTAAAAGGTGCTCAACAAATAATGACAGCTAGAGCAGACTAGAAGGATAGAAGCAGATTTGTCGCTGGAGGCAAGGTGTTAGTCATGTTACCTGTCACTGGGATCCACAAAACACAAGTTTCACTGGAATTTATCAAATCACAAAGAAGCCCAATGATATGAATTATGTAATACGTACTTGATAGGAGAGAAAATATCAGCAAGATAACATGTTGTAAAGAAATTATGACAGGGCTGAGGCCAGAAAAGTAGTTTTGGCACTTCATGATATTAATTTGGGGGTTGTGTTGCCAATAAGATAACAACTTCACAGACTCCATCCTGAGAGATCAGTTTAAGTGATGGCAGAGATTAAATTCAAGATTGACAATGACATTATTAAACTGAGTTGTAGTAACTGGAGCTCGCCTATCATGATTGTGCCAAGACCTGATAAATTGCAAGGGTTTTGCATTAATTGCTGCAAAGTCAAGGTGGTATCGGAAGTAGACTCGTCCTCTTTTGGGATTTTTAAAAATTCATTCACAGGATGTGGGTATCACTGGCTGGGTCAGCATTTGTTACCCATCGCTAATTGCGCAAGGGACAGTAGAGAGTTAACTGCAGTGCTGTGTGTCTGAAGTCACATGTAAACCAGACCAGGTGATGATAGAACATAGAACATAGAACATTACAGCGCAGTACAGGCCCTTCGGCCCTCGATGTTGCGCCGACCTGTGAAACCAATCTGAAGCCCATCTAACCTAAACTATTCCATTATCATCCATATATTTATCCAATGACCATTTAAATGCCCTTAAAGTTGGCGAGTCTACTACTTTTGCAGGCAGGGCGTTCCACACCCTTACTATTCTCTGAGTAAAGAACCTACCTCTGACATCTGCCCTACATCTATTACCCCTCAATTTAAAGCTATGTCCCCTCGTGCTAGCCATCACCATCTGAGGAAAAAGGCTCCCACTGTCCACCCTATGGCAGGTTTCGTTCCCTGAAATACATGAGTGAGCCAGATGAATTTCCTGACAATTGACAATAGTTTCACAGTTATTAACAGATTCTTAATTCCAGATATTTTTTATTGAACTGAAATTCCATCTGCTGTGACAGGATTGGAGGACTGCATTGAAAGAAGTAAACCCTCGTGAATTTGGCATAAAAAATTAGAGACAAGAAAACTGCAGATGCTGGAATCCAAGGTTGACAAACAGGAGGCTGGAAGAACACAGCGAGTCAGGCAGCATCTGGAGGAAAGGAGAAGTCAATGCTTCAGGTATTACCCTTCTTCATGACTGGAAGTGGAGGTAGGGGGAACCGAAGATAAGGAGAGTCACAGCGTCGCAGTGACTCAGAATGCAAATTTGAAGAACAACACCTAATCTTCCACCTGGTCACCCTACAGCCTGGAGGACTCAACAGTGAGTTCTTCAATTTCAAATAACCTTCCCATCCATCCCCCGGCTCCCTTTCCATCCTGGTGGCTAGAAGGGAGGGTCAGAAGGTGGAATGGAATGGAGGAGGTGGGGCTGGAAGGGGAGCCGGGGGAAGGTTATTTGAAATTGGAGAACTCAATGTTGAGTCCTCCAGGCTGTAGGCTGCCCAGGAGGAAGATAAGGTATTGTTCTTCAAATTTGTGTTCCGAGTCCCTGCAACACTGGAGGAGGCTGAGGATGGATATGTCAGAGGGGAAGTGGGGTGGGGAATTGAAATGGGCAGTGACTAGGAGGTTAGGTTGGGTGTTACGGGCCAGGGAAGATGCTCAGTGAAACAGTCACCTTGTCTATGTTTGGTCTCCCAAAGTAGAGAAGACCACATCGGGAGCACCAGATGCGATAGACTGGGTTGGAGGAGATGCAGGTGAAGCCCTGTCTAGGTTGGAAGGGCTGTTTAGGGCCCTGAACGGAGGGGAGGGAGGTGGTGTGTGGGCAGATGTTGCATCTTTTACGGTTAAAGGGAAGGTACCGGGTGGATTAGAGTGGTTCGTGGGAAGTGTAGCGTGAACTAAGGAATAGCGAGGGGAATGGTCCTTGTGGAAGGCAGAGAGGGGCGGGGAGTGGAAGATGTTCCGGGTAGTGGGGTTCAGTTGGAGTTGGCGGAGTTTGAGGATGATACATTGGATGCGGAGGTTGGAAAGTGAGGACAACGGCGACCCTATCTTTCTTATGTTTTGAGGGGTGTGATTAAGAGCTGTGGAGTGGGGAATGGAGGAGGCATGGTGGAGATCTGCCTCGATGACAGCGGGGGGTAAAGAGCGTTGTTTGAAAAAGGCAGACAATCGGGATTATTGGGAGTGGAACGTCTCTTCATCAGAGCAGATCCGACGGAGACGGAGGAATTGGGAAAACGAGATGCTGTTTTTGCAGGATACAGGGTGGGAGGAGGTGTAGTCTAGGTAGCTATGGGAGTCTGTGGGTTTATAGTAAATGTCAGTCTGTAAACCGTCGCCAGAAATGGAATCAGAGAGGTCAAGAAAGGGGAGGAAGGTGTCTGAGATAGCCCAAATGGGTTTGAGGGCGGGGTGGAAGTTGTTAGTGAAGTCGATGAACTGCTCCAGTTCAACCTGTCTGGAGTGAGAGTTGTTCCTGGAGGCATTGAAGGTGTTGTGAGTATGGAGCATCGAAGGTGAGTCCAAATTTTGAGGCCTTGAGGGATGAGATGGTGGCGAAGATAGGAGCTGAGGAAGGTCACATGTCTGTAGTAGCAGGTTTGTTTCACTCTGTGGTTGAAGGGCTGAAGAGGTCACAGCAGTGTGCCTATGAGAAAGGGACTCACTGAGTTCACATCTGAGGGAGGCAGAGAAATTCTCCAAAGTGGGCATCCTTTAAAGACACTTCACAGTGGTATAAACTTGGTTAGAGACAAAAAAACTGTAGATGCTGGAATCCAAGGTAGACAAACAGGAGGCTAAGAACACAGAAGCCAGGCAGCATCTAGAGGAAAGGAGAAGGCAACATTTTGTGTATTACCCTTCTTCAGGACTGGATGTGGGGGTAGAGGGAGCTGCAGATAAAGAGAGTCCCTTTCCAGCCAAAGGGTGGGAAAGTTATTTGAAATTGGAGAACTCAGTGTTGAGTCCTCCGGGCTGTAGGGTGCCCAGGCGGAAGATATAGTGTTGTTCTTCAAATTTGCAAAGGGAATCGCTGCGACTGTCTTTATCTGCAGCTCTCCCTACCCCCATATCCAGTCCCGAAGAAGGGTAATACCCGAAATGTTGACTTCTCCTTTTCTCCAGATGCTGCCTGGTTTGCTGTGTTCTTTCAACCTCCTGTCTGGCATAAAACAATGACTAGCTAAAAAGAAGTGCCACCTCCATTGACTCACAGAGCCAAAAATAAAATTGGCTTTCCTAACATTGGATGGAATTTATCAATGCAAAGTCATGCTGTTTGGAATGAAAAACACGACAGTAATGTTCCAACAGTTAGCCAATAATGTAATTAAATTAGTAATTGTATTGTTTACATCAATGATTTGGTTGTTTTTAGCCAAACCTGGGAATAATATTTGCATTATTTGTTTGATTGGCTATAAAAAGCTATTTTGTATATAAATCTAGATAAGAGTAAATTTTCTAGGTAAAAATGATTTATTCGGGCCGCATTGTTTGTACAAAGCTAAGTAACACCTGGAGAAATGGAAATTATGACCTCTTTGGATTCTTCCATGCTAAGGATGGAACGTGAAATTTTGTTGGCATAAACACATTCTGTCATAAGTTTATTTCAAACATCAACACTGTTATTGCACCTTTAACAAATTTGTTGAAGGAAGTCAGAAAATTTAAATGGACGTAAGATTGTCAAAGCTGTGCTGACAACCACACTAGGCTTAAATACAGCTTTTTTTGGCACTTTATGAAGAGCACATATAAAAGACGCTAAATGATGTGTTGCCTACTGACTTATGTGCAATATGGTTGCTGTGTATCTCATTGTACATTTAACATCAATATGTTGCTCTAGTTACCATAATATAGAATTATTGTAATTTGGTTATGTGCAATGAGAAGGAATTAATTAATAATGCTGTAAAAGGTCATTTGGAAAATGTCACCATATCGTGATAGAATTCTTCATTGAGTGAATCCAAAAGTAGGATCTTAAATCTGACAAAAGACACTATCAAGATATGAAGGATGACTTGGCTGGGATAGACTGTGTAACTTCATTAAAAGACATGACAATGATACTTAATACTTAAAGAACAAATGCATACATTGTAGCAGGTACAGATTCCTTTTGAGTGAAAGAACACACCAGGAAAAGTGGCCTAACTGTACTTTACAAATAAAATTAAGGACCGTGTTAAATTCAAAGAGGACATACACAGTTACTGGAAAATGTAGCAAGCATCACTACTGTAATGTAAAATGGCTGATCAGGGAAGTTTCTAAAGTATGCTAGGAAGGAGAATGGCCAGGTGAAGCCAAAATACTAAAACAAATCTGAACTGATTCCAGTGTAAGCAGTTCTCAAAACCAAATTCTGTAATGAGATCACCCATTCAAGAAGTGCTAAAACCATAGAATCCCTAATCTCTACAGTGTGGAAGCAGGCCATTTGGCCCATTGAGTCCATATACACCAACCCTCTGAAGACCATCCCACCCAGTCCCTGTAACCTTGCATTTCCCATAGCTAATCGACCTAGCCTGCACATCTCTGAACACTATGGACAATTTAGCATGGCCAATCCACCTAAACTGCACATCTTTCAACTGTGGGAGGAAACCAGAATACCTGGAAGAAGCCCACACAGACACGGGAAGAACGTGCAAACTCCACACAGACAGTAGCCTAAGGCTGTGAGGCAGTAGTGCTAACCACTGAGCCACCATGCTGTACTAAGAGAAAAGTGTTACACAGAAACGATGTTCTGGGCTTGCAAAGAACTGATACTTAGTGAAAACACAGCATTGGTTGTTCAAAGAAAGACAGATTAGTGGCAACGTACAGTTCAGAAGCCCCTTGGATGACCCCATAACTAGAGGGGCACATTTGAAGATTTTGAATACTGAAGGAAAATATATTAAAAGTGGAGGTTTGCAGCCCTCTCTTCAGCAACAATTGTACTTACCAATCGTTGTACAGCCCAACTATCACACAAAAATTACAGACTTCAAGCCAAGGAGTTGAAGGAGGATCACCCGCCGGATATCATGCCTGGTCAGCCATTTTTGGTTGCCTAGGTGACAAATGAGGAATTTACATCAGCTATGCCAGGAGGCTAGCGTTTAGAGTACTCAAGTAAAATGAGTTTAATGTGGATTGAAAATGAAGCTTCATATGCGTACTAGATCAATTTAACTGTCTGACGAGACCATCCAGGCTGAAGAAAATAGAATTGTATGAAATCCGGTGTGGTCTTTGTGTGTAACCAAATCAACACTACTGGGACCGGTTTATAATTCAATAAATGAAAACCAAGAGTTGGATTAAAAGGGATGAAATAGAGCGCATGTGTGTATATTTGCAAGTAACATAAAAACAGACTGTAAGAGCTTCAATACATTTGTAAAAAAAAAGGATTAGTGAAGGCACATGTAAGGGCCCTTACGATCTACTTCCCAGGACACCAAAGAGATGGCCATGGAAATGGTAGATGTGTTAATTGTCCAAAATTCTATAGTTTCAGGATCAGTCCCAGCAGATTGTAGCCACTTTTTTTAAAAAAGGAAGGAAAAACCAGGGATTACAGGAAGGTAGCCTTATGTTGATACTAACATGCTAGAGTCTAATGTAAAGGATGTGAAAATAAGGAACTTAAAAAATGCTAACAGTATTACACAGAATCAACATAGATTTATGAAAGGGAAATCACATTTGACAAGGCTATTGGGGTTTTTTGGGTTGTAACTAATAGATTGAATGAGGGTCTATTTGGATTTTCAAAAAGCTTTTGATAAAATACTACGTAAAGAGGTTATTGTGCAAAATCAAAGCACATGGGATTGGTGGCATTTTACTGGTACAGATACGGAATTGGTTAGCAGCTGGATAAAAAAGTGTAGGAATAAACATGTTATTTTCATTGTGGAAGGCGTGATAAGTAGCATAAAAGAGAGATCAGTGCTTGGAGCAGCTATTCATGATATATATAAACAATTTGGATGAGAGAATCGAATGTCATATTTTTAGGTTTGCTAATGACACAAAACTAGGTGAGAGGGTAAGGGTACATATAAGAGGCTTCAGGACAATTTTTAGCCAAGTTGAACAGGTGGCACGGTAGCTCAGTGGTTAGCACTGGTGCCTCACAGCTCCAGAGACCCAGGTTTGATTCCAGCCTTGGGTGACTGTGTGGAGTTTACACATTCTCCCCGTGTCTGCATGGATTTCCACCCACAATCCAAAGATGTGCAGGTTAGGTGGATTGGCCACACTAAATTGCCCATAGTGTTCAGGGATGTGTAGGCTAGGTGGATTAGCCATGGGAAAAATATAGTTTTACAGGGATTGGGTAGGATGCTTTTCGGAGGGATGTTGTGGACTCGATGGGCCAAATGGCCTGCTTCCACACTGTAGGGATTCTATGAGTGGGCAAATAAATGACAGGTGCAATCTCATGTGGATAAATGTGAAGTTGTCCACTTTGGTGGGAAAAATGAAATGGCAGAGTTTTATTTAAATGATGATAGATTGGAAAAGGTTAATGTAAAAAGGGACTTTCGTGTCCTTGTACAGTAGTAATTCAAAGATGCAAGTGCAGCAAGCAATCAGAAAGGCAAATGGTAAATTGGCATTCATCACAAGAGGGTTTCAGTAGACGAGAAGGGAAGTGTTACTAAGGGAGGAAATGGCCTTATGGTATTGTCACTGTACTCATAATCCAAAGACCCATGTAATGTTCTGGGGACCCGTTTTTGAATCCTGCCATGGCAGTTAGTGAAAAACAATAAAAAGAAGTTTGGAATTAGGATCCTATGGTAACTATGAAAGCATTGTCAGTTGTTGGGGAAAAACCCATCTGGTTCACTTAATTCCTTTAGGGAAGGTAACTGCCATTCTTACATGGTCTGATCTACATATGACCCACAGACCCACAACAATGTGATTGACTCCTAACTGTCCTCTGGGAATTTAGGAATCAGCAATAAATGTTAACCTAACCAGTAATATCCATGTCCTGTGAATTAATTTTTTTAAAAAACGCTGTACAAGGCCTTCATGAAACCACATCTGGCGGATTGTATGCAGTTTTGCTCTCCCACCCTAAGAAAAGATATACTTTCTATAGAGCAAATTCAGCAAATATTGATTCCTGGGAACGTAGGTTTGTTGAATGAGAAGTTGGGTTGACTGAGCCTAAGAATGAGAGGATATCTCATTGAAACGTATAAAATTCTGAAAGGGTTTGAGAGACTAGATGTAGGGCTGATACTCCTTTGTTGAGGTATTAAGGGGTCACAGTCTTAGCATTTCGAACTAAGGTAAGAAATTTCTTCAATCGAAAGGTGGTGAACCCATAGAATTCTGTACTGCAAAAGGTTATGGAGACAAAGTCATCGAATATATTTAAGCGAAAATAGAGTTTTAGAAACTAAAGGTGTCAAGGGGTATGAGGACTGAGTGGGAATATGGCATTGAGGTAGAGGATTAGTTGTGGTCATGTTGAATGTGGAGCAGACTCAGTGGGGTGATTGGCCTACTCCAGCTCCTATTTTCTAGGTTTCTACGTTTCTCCTTTGAAAGTTGCTTTTGAGTCACTTTGACTAGTTTGAATGATTGTTCCTTTTCAAATAAACAGTAAATCAGTAGTACACCTAATTGAATAAAATGGCTCTAAAGGTATATTTGGAGACATGGGGCAATGCTATCCTAACAAAGATGACTGATGTAATTACAACCATATTTGGCTGAAAATGTACAAAATAGGATATGGGAAGAAAGTAAACATTTACTTTTTGAGGTAGTATCTAACTAGGATGAAAAACAGAAAATGCCACAGAAATTTAATGGGTCTGGCGGCATCTGTGGAGAGAAAAACAGAATCAATTAGAATCAAGACTCAACTTTGGGACGTTGTCTAACTATGGTTGCCTGCATGACCCAGTGCTATGGAATATGCTTGAATTAATGAGATTCTGGTTGCATGTTATAGCGTTACTAAAAATAGAATTGCATAGGGAGTTCCACTCAGCCAACATAAACAGCTTCCAAGTGAGACTGTTGTAGATCATATTTTTTAGGTAAAGGAATTTTCTACTCAGTGTGGTTATTACATGGACTTAGAAATCAACATTTTTATTTTCCCGTATTTTTGATTGTGGACTGAAATGGGGAAAGGACTGAGATTGTGGAAGGGAGTGTTGCATTTTTTTAAAGGCAAGTTGCCAACACTAACTGTAAGGTCTTGTTTACATTTATTATTCAAAGGGAAGGTTATTGCAGAAAGACTGGCACCAAGGAGTGTGTACAAAGTGATATTCAACTGACCACAAATATCTGTTTGGCCAATGGAGTGGTGCTCAATTGTTAATGACAAAGGCCTGTCTGCCAGCATCTATTTGATTGGCTCCTAGATAGCTAAACAGCTTGTGGATGTGAATGATTCAGTCAGAAACCTTCAGACGTCTGAAAGGGGAGGTGATATGTATCCCTCTGTCTTTCTTTACAGTAAAACAATGTCCTCAAGCCTGAAGAAAGCCAGCTTACCTTCCCTCCCCAGTTGTTGTAACTGAGAGACTTTATCACTTCTGAGCCTTCTATTCTGTGTCTCCTACAAGGCAGTGGAAAGCACTTGGAAAAGAGAGAGTCTGATGATCAACAAGTCCTGGCAAAAAAAAGCAGTCATCTCAGCGAACCTTGGACAGGGACCCATTGAACTGCCTTTCCAGTTTTTCCCTCCATCCACAACACCATTTTTTTGTCTGTCTGCAACTGTCTGTATGTGTGTGTAGGGGGATTTACAAGGGGCTTAGAATTCTAACTATTTGTTGACAGTTCATAGTTTTTAACTGTAACTAGAATTATTTTTAATAAATAGTAACTCTTCTTAAGCTATGGTGTTAGCTCTATCCTTTCGGACTTAAGTGAGCTGAGTCAGTTGTGCTGCTACCAGGTTACTCTTGGTGATGGGCATCGAATCCAACTGTTCTGTGCCCTTGCCACTGTCAGTGCTTCTTCCAACTGGGATTCAACGTACAGAAATATTGAATCATTAACTAAGGAGAGGCTGATGGCAGAGGCAGTAAGGTGGTAATAGCAAGTTGGATCCTTCATGATGTCTGAAATCAATGTTAAGGGGTCCCAAAGCAACTTGCTCCTGACTGTCTAGCACTAGCACTGTGCTGCCACCTCTGCTTATGGAACAAGACATACTCAGGGGTGAAGATGGTGGAGTCTGGGGTATTGTCTGTAAAATATATGATTATGTTTATACCAGTCTGTTGCCTGAGTAGCTGACTCAGCTCTCCCAATTTTGGTATAAACCCCAGGTGTTAGCAAACAGGATTGACACTTCTGGGTGTGCCACAAGAGTGACACTTCTGGGTATGCCATGTTGCTTCAGCTACCTAGGTTACTGCCAGCTGATTTTTCTGGTTTCATTCCTTGATTTAATCCTTGTGGTGAGTTTTGGCACAGTGGCTTTGCTAGCCTAAGTCAGAAGGTATTTTAGAGTCAGCTACACTGCTGTGTGTCTGGAGTCAGATATAGGCCAAACCAGATAATGTAAAGACTGTGTCATTTTATTTTTTTTTCTTTATTTTTAATTGTAGACTGAAATGATATGTGAAATGAAATGAAATGAAATACGAAATGAAACTGTTTTAAAATCAAGGATTGCTGTAGGATTGGTGAATGCTTTGAAAGCAAGTAACTTGACATTTACCTGGATTAAATTCCATTTGCCATTGATCAACCCATCTGACCAGCCCATCTATATCCAAGATAGAAAATAGAACATAGAACAGTACAGCCCAGTACAGGGCCTTCGGTCCACGATGTTGTGCCGATCTATTATCCTACTAAGATCAATCTACCCTGCATACCCTACATTTTACTATCCTCCATGTGCTTATCCAAGAGTCGCTTGAAAGTGTGTAAAGTATCTGACTCTGCTACCACTGCCAGCAGCGCATTCCACATGCCCACCACTCTCTGTGTGAAGAACCTACCTCTGACATCTCCCCATACCTTCCTCCAATCACCTTAAAAATATGCCCCCTCATAATACTCATTTCCGCCCTGGGAAAAAGTCTCTGACTATCCACTCTATCTATACCTCTCATCATCTTGTAAACTTCTATCAAGTCATCTCTCATCCTTCTTCGCTCCAATGAAAACAGCCCTAGCTCCCCCAACCTTTCCTCATAAGACCTACCCTCCAGTCCAGGCAGCATCCTGGTAAATCTCCTCTGCACCCTCTCTAAAGCTTCCACATCTTTCCTGTAATGAGGTGACCAGAACTGAACACAATATTCCAAGTGTGGTCTAGTCAGAGTTTTATAGAGCTGCAGCATAACCTCGTGGCTCTTAAACTCAATTCCCCTGCCAATGAAAGCTAACACACCATATGCCTTCTATACAACCCTATCAACTTGGGTTGCAACTTTGAGGGATCTATGGACGTGGACCCCAAAGTGCCTCTGTTCCTCCACACTGCCGAGGATCCTGCCATTAGCCTGTATGCTGCATTCAAATTCGACCTTCCAAAATGAATCACTTCACACTTTTCTGGGTTGAATTCCATCTGCCACTTCTTTGCCCAGCTCTGCATCCTGTCAATGTCCCGTTGCAACCTGCAACAGCCCTCCACACTATCCACAACTCCACCAACCTTCGTGTCATCGGCGAACTTACTAACCTACCCTTCCAAGTCATTTATAAAGATCACAAAAAGCAGAGGTCCCAGAACAGATCCCTGCGGCACACCACTGGTCACCGAGCTCCAGACTGAATACTTTCCATCTACTACCACCCTCTAACTTCTATTGGACAGCCAGTTTTGTATCCAGACAGCCAAATTTCCCTGAATCCCATGCCTCCTTACTTTCTGAATGAGCCTACCATGTGGAACCTTTATCGAATGCCTTGCTAAAATCCATATACACCACATCCACTGCTGTACCTTCATCAAAATGTTTTGTCACATCCTCAAAGAATTCAATAAGACTTGAGGCATGACCTGCCCCTCTCAAAGCCATGCTGACTATTTCTAATCAAATTGTGCTTTTCCAAATAATCATAAATACTATCTCTCAGAATCCTCTCCAATAATTTGCCCACCCACAGAAGTAAGACTGACTGATCTGTAATTTCCAGGATTATCCCTATTCCCTTTCTTTAACAAGGGAATGACATTTGCCACCCTCCAATCTTCTGACACTACCTCCAGTGGACAGTGAGGACGCAAAGATCGTTGCCAAAGGGGCAGCAATCTCTTCCCTCACTTCCCGTAGGAACCTTGGGTATATCCTGTTTGGCCCAGGGGACTTATCAGAGGACAAGATATTGTAGATAAATTGCTAACCTTGTTAAGAGCTCTTGTTTAATATTCTAATCTTCATATTTGTTTTTTGATGCTATTTCTGATTTCTTTAAAGTGTGTGTTTCTAATTTTCCTGCCTCAAAGTGTGGCTTTGAGGATCAACTGTGTGATTGCACTGGTATTATGCAGACTTCTTTTACTGAAGGTATGATTAGCAACTTTTTTCTAGTTGAACAAACACTGTATTCTAAATAGTTTGTGAAAGTTGCTAAATTTAATCTGCAACAGGCATAAAGGAGATTATAGAATGAATGCATCAATATCTAAAGTTGTTATTCCCTTACATGTTTGTGGTAATTTTTTTTAGCATCCATATGTACGCCATAATCCAGCAATCTGTGAATAAAGTAACATTCCAGAAACAAGGCATTCCAATGGTTACCGTGTTCAACTATTCCAATGGTACTACATTCAGATCTATCTAGGAATCATGGCAGAGTTTAGTTCCAAGGTTTTTAATAACTGTAGCAGACTCCTGAAAGCTGGTAGATGCAGCTCAGCATTAAGACTCAGGAAAAGTCCTGGTAGCTTTGGGGGTCAAAAGCTACACGAATGTCATTAATAATTCAATGGTGAGAATGCAAGTGAAAAAAACCCATTAATAGTATTTGCTTGGTGCAGCTGAGAAATGTTGGAACCTGGAGAAACCTCAAGACAGAACAATGTTGGTGAATGAATGTTGCATTCAAGAGTAAGTGCTGGAATGCTATTTCCAGAATCTTAGGGCAGCACAGTCCCAGGAAAGGAGAGTGAACTTCAGGACGAGAACAGTCATTGAAGCATTCCATGATGGAGTGGATTTTGAGGAAATTCCAAACCTTGGTCTTCAGAAGTGAAGAACTGGAATTCCTCATGAAGTTTATGCTTTTTGATAACCCATCATGTCCACTAATATTGGCTTGCTAAGTTGGTTGGGTGCCCTGTTTGCGAAGCAGAGTGATTGGTTCAGTTCCCACACCAGCTGAAGTCATCACGAAGGTCCTAACTTCTCAACTTTGCTCCTTGCCTGAAGTGTGGTGATTCTCAGGTTAAACTTTAGCTCCAGTTGTCTCTCTCTATTAAGAGAGCAGCCCAATGGTCTTCTGGGATTAAGGCAAATTTACCACTGCTCATTCCCCTGACCAATGTGCTGCTGATTATCAGCTTTATCTTTCACAACTAGGAAGTGTTCATATAGGAAAAAAAAAATCAGCCATGGATAATAGCCTGCACGTGCTATACAAAGTTAATTTAAGGATGTTATTTAATTGCAAACTTCTGTTGTCAGACCATATAGCCCCCAAAAGAACATAGATAATTAAGGTGTGTATATATATCAGGTTTATTTTAGAGACACCAAGCAGAGAGGCACATAAGGTCTCCCTGAACTATGAAGTTTAAAATTTTACATCTCGGAAAGGATTCTCTGTAAGATTAGAGGCTGGTATTAAACATGAGGTTAGTGGTATGAATGTCCTGACCGAAAGTGTCCAGAGTGTTAAATGAACTAAATTCTTTAACATCTCTTTATTAAGGAATCTGTTGCTCTTTGAAACAGTGTCATAAAGGGTTTGACGGTGTCCAATTTCAAGTACTTCTGATTCTTTGAAAAATTCGTAGAGTTAATAAAGTGTTTTACTTGACATTTAAATACTGGCGATTTTTATTTAATCTTCAGGTGATGAATAATCGTTATTGGGAGACAGAAAATTTTCCATGGTTTAAGGACTAAATTTTAGCTGATAAGGGGGTATAAGTCTTAATACCTTTTTTATTTCTAAACTGTGTATCCCAAATGCATGTGTTCCATAAAACACTCCATTACTCGATTACACTCAGTAAAGGACTTTTGCAGGTGCTGATATTTAGAATTGATGAATATGATTTTGATCAATATGAGTCAGATAACATTGAATATAACAATGTCATTCTTTTGTCATAGTATGTGGTATTTCTGTGAATGCCTGCAAAAACTACTGTGCTACAAAGAGAGATGGTACAGATTGTGACAAGTGTATCCCAATTTGCCCAGGTTAGTACCCCATTAAGTAGTTCCATGTCTAGGAACCTCGGCTCATTTCCCTGAAGTTTGCCTTTTCCTATATTGATTATATTTTTGTTACTCAGCTTACAATATTGTCTATTTCCTCAGCCTCTCCTTCAGATACCTTTCATAATTTACAATAGGGTCAGTGCTAATGAAGGCAGGTAAAAGTCCTGTACTAGCACTTTCAGGCATTTAATTTTTATTTAGCAAAAACTGATTAATGATGTGCCAAGAATAATGAAAAGTCGTAAAAGGTAACTAATGGCGCTACCCAATAAAAATGCTTATACTTCATTTATCTAATCACCACATTTGAACAGAAATGTTATGCTTTTTTGCTTATGAATGTAAAAGAAAGTCAATTGCAAAATGGAATCAGAGATAGTAGGAACTGCAGATGCTGGAGAATCCGAGACAACAAGGTGCAGAGCTGGATGAACACAGCAGGCCAAGCAGCATAATAGGAGCAGAAAGGAGCAGAATTGCAAAATGGAGTTTATTTTGTAGGATTGTTTGCTGAGCGTCACTGACAGCGTGTGCATTGAAAAGATATGACCAACACACTGTTTTCATCCATGATTGTCATTTGCTGTACTTTGCATCAAGAACCAATGTCTATCCCCTATTTCATTTTATTCTGTTAAAAATGATCTTTATTTCTACATATAATTAACTTATTAAATAGATAAGACAAAAAGAACCTGGAAATTCCAGCACATTTTGGATATGCAAGAAAAATATTAGAATGGAACCTGCTCAAATTGTGTAATTCCAAAATATAATAGTGTATTTATTTGGCTTAATCCACCTGATGTAATATCGTTCATGAAAATGTGACTGGTAAAATCCATCAGAAATAATGTAAGTTTGATCCATTATACTGAAGACAGTAAGAGTGCATGCATGAAGTAGCAAATAACCCTGATACCTCTCATGGCATTGGGAAAAGGCAACGTATAAGTCCCAATCTTTTAAAACTTAACCAGAGCCTTTGGATTACTAATCCAGTGACAGTACCACTATGCCACCATCTCTTCTAAATGGAAAGACCTCAAGAAATCTAATACTTTGAAGAATAGCAGAAACACTGAAGAGAATCTGAGTGAATTTTGGAGAACCATAGTAGACGATGGCCTGATCTCAGATACAAATGATCCTGTAAGGTATTGGGGAATTTTTGGTTAGATAAAAAGTAGAGCGAGTGGTGTCCTATTCACATTTTTCAGGTGTAAAGCATTAACATTCATAAAATATGATTTCAAGTTTGTTGTTTTTTCCTTAATTATGTCTTGTGCAATAAAGTTCTATCACTCAAAACATTGAAATCTTATGGAGTAATTCTTAATGTTAATTTCTAGGAGATTTAACTTTTTTTTAAAGTTAGTGATCCCTAACCAGATTGTAACATTATACTAAATTATTACTATTTTATTGCTTAACATGCTATAATTATTGACTACATCCATTGCATTTGAACCAAATTGTACTTATGAACACACAAAAGCAGATGTAGATCATTCAGCCCCTCAAAAGTACTGCACCATTCAATAAGATCATGACTCATCAATGGGTGTTTCAAATTTCAAATCACATCTCTTCTCAAAACTCTTTGAATCTCTTGTCTAACAAAAATGTATTTACTTCTGCCATAAAAGTGTTCAACAATCCTATTTCCATCAGCTTCTGAGACAGGGTTCCAAATTCGCTCATCCATGAGAAAAAAAAATCTCTTTATTTCAGTCCTAAAATGTTGACCCCTAATTATAAAACAGTACCCAATATGTTTAAACTCACTCACAAGACAAAGTATTCTTTCACAACCACTTGGTCACTTACACATTTCAATCAAGTTATCCCTCTTGAATTCTAAATTTCAATGGTGATTGGAGCCACTTTTTAAAATTAAACTGTACAATGCAAGATTTTGAGATGTCAAGTTTTCAGTTATTTATATTTATACTTAATGTGGAATGGTTTATATGAGTTACTAATTTTATAATATGTCTTAATATGAGTTACTAAAAGCATGATAATTTATATTTAAGCAACAAATTTTGAAGAGTAAATATATTATTTCATGAAGTAAGAAAAGTGAGTAGATCAGTCCTCCCCATTTCTCTAGAAGGGTCCCAACCCGAAATGTCAGCTTCCCTGCTCCTCTGATGCTACCTGGCCTGCTGTGTTCCTCCAGCTCCACACTGTGTTATCTCTGACTCCGGCATTGGCAGTTCTTACTCTCTCCTAGTTCAGTCCTGCACTTTGATTGCAGAACTTTTTTTTTGCTTATTTATTCATAGAATATTGGCATTGCTGCCAAGTCCAACATTTATTACCCATTCCTTCATAGAATTCCTAGGTGCAGAAGCAGGCCATTTGACCCATTGAGTCCACACTGACCCTTTGAAGAGCATCCCACCCTGTACCCAGTAATTCCTACGGCTAATCCACCTAGCTTACACATCCCTTGACACTATGGGCAATTTAGCATGGCCAATCCATTTAACCTGCACATCTTTGGATTATGGGAGGAAACCCATGCAGACAAGGGGAAGAAGGTGCAAATTCCACGCGGCCAAGAATCGAACCCATGTCCCTGATGTATGAGACAGCAGTGCCAACCACTGAGCCACCATGTCACCCCTTGACAGCAGTTCAATCAAAAACATTATTGTGGGTATGGAGTCACATGAAGGTATGGTAAATTTCCTTCTGCTAAAGGTCAACTAGTTGAGGTTTTAAGACAAAAAAAAACAAATAATTGTAAATGCTTAAAATCAGAAACAAAAACAGAAATTGCTGGAAAAGTTCATCAGGCACCTTCACTTGCAATCACAGAAGGTGTAACACCTGCCCAATTACTTCCTCCCTTCTCTCTATCCAGGGCCCTAGACATACTTTCCAGGTGATTCAGTGATTTACATGCACTTCAGTCAATCTAGTCTACTGTATTTGCTGCTCACAATGTGGACTGCTCTACATTGGGGAGACAAAACGCAGACTGGGCAACTGCTGTGCAAAACACCTATATTCTGTCCGCAAAAATGACCCTGAGCTTCCTGTGGCCTGCAGCATATTCCCTGGCCAACATCTCTGTCCCAGGTTTGCTGCAGTGCTCCAGCAAAGCTCAGCACAAGCAGAAAGAATAGCATCTCATTTTCCACTTGGGGTTCCCACACCCTTCAGAACTCTATCAAATTCGATAATTTGGGGCCTTGGCAACTTCTCATATGTTGTTATCCCAATACCCACACACCAGGCCTTGTAGTCACATGGGTTGAGACCACAAACAATCCTTTAGCACCGATCAGCAGCCATTGATCTTCCCAGGCTGACCTTTACCATTTGTCTGCCAACTGTTGTTCTCTCTCTCTATGCTCTATCTCCACTGATCATTTACTCCTCGACCCACCCCATCTTCAGCATATACCAACCTTTTCCTACTTAAAATCAATTCTGAAGAAATGTCATTGGACCTGAAATGCTTTCTCGTCACAGATGCCGCTAGACCTGCTGAGTTTTTCCAACAATTTCTATTTTTGTTGGAGGTTTTATGACAAATGATGATGGGGTTTTCGTGGTTACTGTTACTGAGACACACTTTCAATTCTATATTTCCTCCAGTAAATCTAATCTCCAACAACAGCTTTGTAGGATTTTAATCCAGAGCATTATCTTAGGTCTCTGCATATTAATCTAGTGACATTACCACTATACCAACATACCAACAAATGTTCTGATATAGCCAATCTCATTTTATTTTGATCTAAATGATCTAGTCTCTCATCGATGCAGATGTTTGCTAGTCCTCTAAAAGCGAAGTTCATTTTAAACATAAATAATTTAAAATTAAGCCAATGTTTGTAACTTGAGAGTTCTTGAGATTATGTATATGAAATTCCTGAGGTTGAGTTTCCCCATTTTGAGTTAAAGTGTATCATTGAGTGAGAGTTATGACTCCCAAGGTTCACAGGAACTTTTCCCACTCAATGTTCTGCATCTCACCTTATTAATTATGCATCAGACTCTACACTGCCCTTCTCGTGAAATCCTTTGGCAGGAGAGGCAGAAGTGTTTGCTTCTAGTGGGACCTACCAACTATCCTGCTGTTAGTACCATATTTAAAAGCTCAGCTGCACACCATTTCAGATACTGAAAGCCAGGATCTACCCTTCACTCTGTTGTGCACTACTAACATCACCAAGGACATAGCCCTGAAAGGAAAGCTGGCACCCTGCTTTGGAGACAGGAGGCACTGGGGAATTGGGAGATAGAGAGGATGGCAATACTTTATCCTGCCAAATGAGGCCATTTCACCGGACGCATGGGTCAAGGTAGCAGGCTCAGTCAGTTGGTTACGTCTGGTAAGTTACATTAAAAGTGAGGGAAATGGCTCTTAACATTGCTAAAGAGGTTCTGGGATTTGAAGATGCTTCCCAAATTTGCCAAGAAAGTTTAGAAAAACAAAGAAAGGATATACTTTTAGAATTAGCAAACAGGTTAGAATTGGTTTTATTGAGGGATAAAAGGAAAGCTGAAATTGTAGTGAAATTGGTCAAGCACTTAGGTGTATCAGAGAAACAGGCATGTGCTGTGGAGTTAGAAAAAAATAAATTGCAAATGAGACAACTGGAGTTTGAAGATAAAGAAAGGGAAAGAAGGTTCTTAGCTGAGCAAAAAGAAACAGAGGGAAGAGAGGGAAAAAGAAAGCGAGAGAGAAAGGAAAAAAGAAAGAAAAAAGAGAATTTTTGAGTTAGAAAAGATGAAGTTGGAACTTGAAGCAAAAAGACTTCAAATGACTGAAGTAAAAGTACAAGATAGAAGTGAGGATGAGCAAACTCATCGTAGCCAACAGCCTGGTAGGGACATATACAAATATGTCCAAACATTACCAAAACTCAATGAAAAAGATGTAGAAGCCTTTTTCATTTCCTTTGAGAAACTAGCAAGGCAGATGGACTGGTCAGAGACTGTGTGGGTAATGTTACTTCAGGCCAATTTGGTAAGCAGGGCTGTGATGTTTTTGCAGCGCTGTCAGATGAGATGTCAAGAGATTATGAAGAGGTTAAACAGGCTATTATGAGCCTACGAATTAGTACCAGAAGCATATAGACAACGGTTCAGAAACATAAACAAGGAACCAGGTCAGAGTTATGTTGAGTTTGAAAGAATTAAACAGAGTAACTTCGATAGATGGGTGAGAGCATGAAAGATAGAAAAGACATATGAGGATCTTAGAGAGATTATTCTGCTGGAGGCAGAAAAACTCACTTACAGAGATGATAAAAATTCATATTGAAGAACAGAAAGTTAGCAAAGTAAGAAGAGCTGCAGAGATGGTGGATGAATATGTATTAGTGCATAAATTACAATTTATCTTCCGACAGCAATTTCATGCTATGAGGGATAGAAATTGGGGAAAAGGGAGATCCTTCAACAAAAAAAATCATACTGGGAACAGTTTACCGCAGGTGAATAAAGAAACCCAAGAGGGTGAAAAGGAGGCAAGAAGCTTCGGATGTTTTCACTGTAATGGAGTGGGACACATAAAGTCGCAGTGCAGGTGGTTTAAGAAAGACACTAGAGAAAAGGATGTGGTAAAAGATGCTAAACCAGTGGGATTAGTTGAGGTAGTGAAGGAAATCCCAAAAGGAGTTGAGGAGCTGCAGGACAGTGCACAGCCTAGTTATGGGCTGGATAGTGAGACAGTGCCTGATGTTTACAAAGACTTCTGTGGGTAAGGTTTACTCAGTAAGAACAGGGGGAGAAGGTAAAGAAGTTACAATATTGAGAAATACGGGAGCTGGTCAGTCTCTAATAGTAAGAGATGACAGTATTTGCACTCCTTCTGAAATATCACCCGAGAGAGCAGTAATCTGTGGAATAGATAGACAGAGATGTAGCGTTCCCCTGTGTAAGATCAGGTTGGAAAGTCCAATCAAAACTGGGGAAGTGAAAGTGGGAGTGATTAAAAGATTCCAGGAATACAGTTTGTTCATGGAATTGACCTGGCAGGAACAAAAGTTGGAGTGATGCCTCTTGTAGTGGAGAAGCTGAAGGAAAACCAGGCAACTGAGGAGTTAAAAGAAAAATATCCAGGAATTTTTCCAGACTGTGTGGTGATAAGATCACACAGTCATAGGTTAAAACAAGAGGGGAAAACCAAAGAGAAAGATGAAGGGATGAGGCCCACTTAGCTGACAACCTGTTTGATGAAATGGTGAAGGAAGAACCGAAGCAGGTGGAGGATCAGGCAGAAGCACTTAGTTATAGAGTCATAGAGTCCTACAACACAGAGACAGGCACTTCGGCCCAAACTGGCCCATGCCGACCAAAATGTCCATTCACGCTTAACCCCATTTCCCTCCACTTGGTCCATCCATATCCTTCTAAACCTTTCCTATACATGTTTTCTTCCAAATGCTTTTTAAATGTTGCTAATGTACCCACCTCAACCTCTTCCACTGGTAGCTGATTCCATATGCGTACCACCCTCTGTGTAAAAACAGTTGCCCCTCAGATTCCCATGTATTCTTTCCCCTCTTACCTTAAACTGATGCCCTCTAATCCTCAATTCTCCAAACCTGGGGAAAAAGACTTGAGTGCATTCAACCTATCCATGCCTCTCATGATCTTATATACTTCTATAAGATCCCCCCTCAGTTTCCTACGCTCTCAAGAAAAATGTCCTAACTTGTCCAACCTCTCCCTATAACTCAGTCCCTTAGTCCTGGCAGCATCCTTGTATTTTTTTTCTGCACTGTTTCCAGTTTAATTACATCCTTCCTATAGCAAGGTGACCAAAACTGAACACAATACTCCAAGTGCAGTCTCACCAACGTCCTGTACAACTGCAACATAACTTCCCAACTTCTGTATTCAGTGCCCTGACTGATTAAGGCCAGTGTGCCAAAAGCCTTCTTCACTGCTCTGTTTACCTGTGACTCCACTTTCAGAGAACTGTGCACCTGAACTCCAAGGTCCCTCTGTTCCACTACACTCCTTAAGGCCCTACCATTCACCATGAAACCGTTACCTTGATTTGACTTTCCAAAATGCAACACGTCACACTCATCTATATTAAACTCCTTTTGCCATTTCTCAGCCCACTTCGCCAGCTGATCAAAATCCTGCTACAATTTCTGATTGCCTTCCTCACTGACCATGATACCGCCTATTTTAGTGTCATCCACAAACTTTCTAATCATGCCTTGTACATTCCCATTCAAATCATTGATATAGATAACAAATAGCAATGGGCCCAGCACTGATGCCACTACTCACAGGCCTCCAGTCCGACAAGCATCTTCCACTATTACTCTCCGCTTCCTACCATCAAGCCAATTGTGTATCCAATTCACCAACTCTCCCTGGACTCCATGCAATCTAACCTTCCAGTGCAGCCTACCATTCGGAATCTTACCAAAGGCCATACTGAAATCCATATGGACTAGGTCTTCCACCCTGCCCTCATCAACCTTCTTGGTCACTTCATCAAAAAATTCTAAGAAATTTGTGAGGAATGATCTCCCACGCATGAAGCCACGTTGACTACACCTAATCAAATCCTGTCTTTCTAAATGCATCTATATCTTATTCCTCAGAATCTTCTCAAGTAACTTACCTACCATAGATATTAAGCTTACTGGTCTATAATTCCCAGGTTTTTTTCTGCAGCCCTTCTTGAATAAAGGTACAACATTCATAACCTTCCGGGACCTCACCCGTGGCTGATGATGATGCAAATGTATCAGCAAGGGCCCCTGCAACTTCTTGTCCAGCCTCTTGCAGGGTTCTTGGATATGTCTGATCGGGACCAGGAGATATATCCACCTTCATCTATTCTAATACTTCCAAAACCTCCTCTACTGTGATATGATCTGTCCCCAAGATATCACCACTAACTTCCCCAAGTTCCCAAGTGTTCATATCTTTCTCCACAGTAAACACAGAGGAGAAATATTCAGTGAGGACCTCACCCATCTCCTGCAGTTCCACACATACATGTCCACTTTGGTCCTTGAGGGGTCCTATTCTCTCTCTAGTTATTATTTTTCCTTTAATATACTTAAAGAATCTCTTTGGATTCACCCTAATTGTCTCAGCCAAAGCTATCTCATGCCCCGTTTTCACCCTCCTGATTTCCTTCTTCAGTAAACTCCTGTATCCGCTATAAACCTCGAGGCATTCCCTTCATCCCAGCTACCTGTTCCTGAGCCATGCCTCCTTTTTTCTGGTCAAAGCCTCAATATCTGTTGTCATTCAGGGTTCCCTACTCCTGCCAACCTTGCCGTTCAACCTCACAGGAACATACAGACCTAGAACTCTAGCTATCACACTTTTAAAGGCCTCCCACTTGCCAGAGGTCCCTTTGCCTACAAACAAATTACTCCAATCACAACTCCTGCAAGCTCCTTTCTAAATCCATCAAAATTCACCTTGGCCCAATTTAGAACTTGAACCTGTGGACCAGTTTTGTCCTTCTCCATAACTACTTTAAAATTGATAGAACTATGGTCACTGGTCCTGAAGTGCTCCCCCACTGTCACCCCAGTCACCTGTTCTGCCCTATTTCCAAAGAGTAGGTTGAGTTTTGCTCCTTCCCAAGTAGGCCCCTCTATATACTGCGTGAGGAAACTTTCCTGAACACATTTAACAAATTCCACTCCATCTGAGCCCTTAACACTATGGCAGGCCCAGTCTACATTAGGAAAATTAAAATTCCTCACTATGACAACCTTATTTCTCCTGCAAGTCTCTGCAATCTCCCTGCATATTTATTCTTCTAATTCCCATTGACTATTTGGGGGCCTATAGTACAACCCCAATAATGTCACCATCCCCTTCTTATTTCTTAGCTCCACCCACAACACCTCACTAGATGATCCCTCAGTTATTTCATCTCTGACTCCTGCTGTGACACTCCCTTAATCAAAAATGCAACTCCCCCTCCCCTTTTTCAGGCACCTGTGGCCGGGCACATTAAGCTGCCAGTCCTGTCCCTCCCTTAGCCATGTTTCTGTAATAGCTATAATATCCCAGTCCCACGTACCTATCCATGCTCTGAGTTCATCGGCCTTACCTGTCAGCCCTCTTGCATTGAAATAGATGTAATTTAATCCAACAGGCATTCCTTGCTCCCTGTCATTTTCCAGCCTGACCTGTCTATTCAACTTGCTATTTCTGATACTGTATCTCCTTCTAGCCTCACACTTGCCTCCCTGCTTTTGAGGATCCCACCTCCCTGCCAATCTAATTCAAACCCTCCCTTGTAGCACTAGCAAATCTGCCCGCCAGGATATTGGTCTCCCTCTTGTTCAGGTGCAACCCATCCCTCTTGAACAGGTCACCTCTGCCCCAGAAAATATCCCAATGATCCAGGAATCTGAATTCCTGCCCGTGCACCAATTCTTTAGCCACGCATTCATCTGCCATATCCTCCTGTTCTTAACCTCGCTAGCATGTGGCACTGGAAGTAACCTGGAGATTACCACCATCAAGGTCCTGGTTTTTAACTTTTTTTCTAGCCCTCCATAATCACTCTGCAGGACCTCATCCCTATTTCTACCTATATCACTTGCACCAATGTGCACAACGACTTCTGCTCACCCTCCCCCTTGAGAATGTTTTGCAGCCACTCCAAGACATCCTGGATTCTGGCAACCGGGAAACAATACACCATTCTGGATTCCTGTCTGTGGCCACAGAATCTCCTGTCTGTTCCCCCTTAGTATGTGTCTCCTCTCAATAAGGTCCTGTTTACCTTTACCCTTGCCTGCTGTGCCCCAGAGCCAGTCGTAGTGCCACTGACCTCGCTACTGCTGCTATCCTCTGAATGGTCATCCCCCCCTCCCACTCCCCTGCACCCCGCCCCCAAAGTATCCAGAATTCCTCTTTGGCCTTTTGTCTTCACACTCCTCATTGTCATCCATCCATATCCGATATTGTGCCCTAAGAATGTCACTTCTCCTTCGTGAATTCTGCTTTTAACAAGTTTATGCCCAACTTTGCCTTCCATAGTCTTTCAAAGAGCTCTGC
The DNA here is from genome assembly GCF_021869965.1 of Rhincodon typus. NCBI lineage: Eukaryota > Metazoa > Chordata > Chondrichthyes > Orectolobiformes > Rhincodontidae > Rhincodon > Rhincodon typus. The sequence goes on from NC_063359.1 coordinate 2,581,552, forward strand.
CAAATGCTCCATGTGATCTTTTCTCAAATGGCTAAAGAACACTAAGTCATCTATGTAGATGGCACAATTAGCCAATCCTGCAACAACTCTCTTCATAAGTGGCTGGTGCATTTTTCATTCCAAAGGGCATTACTTTAAATTGATATAGCTCATTTGGGGTTACAAAAGCAGAAACTTGTTGCTCTCTCTCCGAGAAAGGTACTTGCCAGTAACCACAAAGTAAGTCCAACTTTGTGATGTAAGTGCCTTGTCTTGCTTGTTCTACACAGCCCTCTAGCCTTGGAATTGGGTATGGATCAGATTTGGTCACGGCATTGACCTTCTGATAATTAACGCAGAATCATTGAGTACCATCAGGTTTGGGAACCAACACGATCGGTGAACTCCACTTACTTTGACTGAGCTCTGTGGCGGATTCTTGGAGCATCACTTCTACTTCCTTCTAAACCTGCGCTTTTGAGAGGAATTAGCCTGTAGGGGTGTTGTTTTATCGCAACAGCATTCCCTATGTCAACCTCATATACTATCATGTTAGTTCTCCCCATTCTATTTCTACATATGTCCTCATAGCACTGAAACAAGTCTTTCAATTCAGTTCACTTATTCCTGGGACAGATAGCTTAGTACTCTATCCCATTCCTTAAGGACTTCCACGTTATTCAATTTATTCTGAAGCACGTCAAAATCCAAATCATCTGGATTTGATTTCTCACTCTGAGTGGCAGTAACTAATACCTGTTTCTCCAGTTTCCTTTCCCTGTCATAGTAAGGTTTCAGCATGTTCATGTGACATACCCAATATTTTTTTTTCCTATCTGGATTTCCTAATTCATCTGACTTAACTTCTTCTTAATCTGATAGGGACCACTAAACCTTGCTTTGATGAGATCTCCCACCACTGGTAACAGCACCAATACTTTATCCCCAAATGCAAACATCCGAATTTTAGATTTCTTATCTACTTCTTGCTTCATTAGATGCTGTGTCACCTTCAGATGTTGTCTAGCCAATTCACCTACTCTGTTTAATCTTTCTCTCACCTCAGATACATAGTCCATTACTCTGACTTCAGACCTATCAACTTTTCCTTAATTAATTTAAAAGGCCCTCTTGCTTGGTGTCCAATTATCAATTCAAATGGAGCGAACTGAGTCGATTCATTTGGAGCATCTCTAATAGCAAATTATATAAATGAGATATCATTATCCCAATCATTTGGGTATTTCCTGGCAATGTATACAGTTGATTTAAAATGTTTGATGCCTAAACTATCCATGACCTCCTTAAATAATTTGGCAGTAAAGTTGGACCCTTAGTCTGAGTGAATCTCCCTGGGTAGTCCATAATGGGTAAAGAAAGTAAGCAACTCCCCTACAACCTTTATTGCCTTGACATTCCTTCATGGAATTGCGTCTGGAAACCTGGTCAACACATCCATTATGGTTAGCAAATACTGGTTCCCACTTTTGGTGTTAGGGAGGGGATCTGCACAATCAGTCATAACCAACATAAAAGGTTCTTCAAATGTAGGAATTGGCATCAAAGACGTTGGTTTTATTACTGCCTGTGGGTTTCCTACCATCTGACACATGACGGGTATGACAAAATTCAACCACATCTTTATGTAATCCAGGCCAATAGAAATGCTTCTGCATCTTAGCCAGAGTCTTCCTTGCCCCTAGATGACCTCCTACAGGTAACTCATGTGCTATCCACAATACTTCCTGTCTGTATTCAACTAGCAACACAATCAGGTGAATTTCTGTCCATTTCTCCTCTGCACTAACCCGCCAAGGTCTGCATGTCCACCTTAAAATTTTATGCTTAAGATAATAACATTCCAGAATACATTCTGATTCCTTTTCCAAGTAGGCCTTGTGATAGAAATCCTTCATTGTCACACCTTTTTGTTGTAATCTTTCAGAACTAAACACCTCTGCCTGATCCTCTACCTGCTTAGGTTTCTTCCTATACCATTTCATCAAACAGAGTGTCGGCTAACAGGACCTGAACTCCTTCATCTTTCTCTTTGGTTTTCCTTTCTTGTTTTAACTAATGTCACCACATATTCTGGAAAAATTCCAGAGTATTTTCCTTTTAACTCCTCAGTTCCCTGGTTTTCTTTTGGCTTTTCCACTACAATGGGCAACACTCCCACCTGTGATCCAGCTATATCATTTCCAAGAACAAACTGTATTCCTGGAATTGTCGATGTTTCTATTACTTCCACTATCACTTCCCTCATCTTGATTGGACTTTCTAGCCTTATCTTACACAGGGGCACACTAATTCTTTCTCCATTTATTCCACAGATTATCATTCTTTTGGGCAATATTTCAGAAGGAATGCAAATATTTTTATCTCTTTATTAGAGATTGACCAGCTCCCTTATCTCTCAATATTGTAATTTCTTCACCCACTCCCCCTTTTCTACCTGAGGTGAACCACAGGGTGAAGTCTTTGAAAAGGTGAGATGTCTTACTATCCAGCCTGTGACTAGGCTGTGTAATCTCCTGCAGCTCCTTGCCCTCTCTTGGGATTTCCTTCACTACCTCAACTAATCTCACTGGTTTAGCCTCTTTTACCACATCCCTTTTCCAAGTGCCTTTTTTAAACCACCAGCAATGTGACTTTGTGTATCCCAACTTACTGCAGTGAAAGCACCTGAGGTCTTTCACCTCTTTTCCACTCTCTTGGGTTTCTTTTTTCACATGTAGTAAACTGTTCCCAGTGTGATCTACTTTTCATTTTACATTGAAGGATCTCCCTCTTTCCCAATATCTATCCCTCACGGAGTGAAATTGCTGTTGGAAGCTAGATTTTGATTTATGCATTAATGCGTATTCATCCACCATCTCTGCAGCTGTTCTTGCTGTTTTAACTTTCTGTTCCTCAAATGAGTTCTTGTCACTTCTGGAAGTGAGTTTTTAAACTCCCCCAGCAGAAAAACATCTCTAAAATCCTCATATGTTTTTTCTATCTTTAATGCTGTCATCCATCTATTAAAGTAGCTCTGTTTAATTCTTCCAAACGAGATATAAGAGTGACCTCATTTCTTTCTTACATTTCTGAACCATTGTCTACATGCTTCTGGTACCAATTTGTAGGTGCTCAAAAAAGCCTGTTTTACTTCTTCATATTCTCCTGGTACCTCCACTGACAGCACTGCAAACACCTCACTATCCCTGCCGACCAATTTGGTCTGAATTAACATTACCCACACAGTCTCTGGCCAGTTCACCTGCTTAGCCAATTTCTCAAAAGAAATGAAAGAGGCTTCTACATCTTTTTCATTGAATTTTGGTAATGTTTTGACATATTTGTATATATCCCTACCAGGACCTTGGCTATGATGGGTCTCCTCATCTTCACCCTCCTTCTCACTAAGCCTATCTTCTACCTTCATTTCCATCATTTTAAGTCGGCTATCCTGTCTAATTTGCAACTTCTGAAGTTCAAACTCTCTCTCTTTCTCCCTTTCTTCTCTTTCTTTTCCTTTTTGTCTTTCCTCTGCTTGTAATTGTAATTCAAACAGTTTCAGTTGCCTTTCCTGTTCAAGCTGTTTCACCTGCAATTGAATTCTAGCCATTTAGAAAGCTTCTGATGGCCTTTCCAGCAAATTTAAATGTTGAACGATTGCAGTAATTACCTCTTCTTTTCTCACAGACAAAGGCAACCCCAAATCCAGCTTGTCTGCCAATTCCAGCAGCTTTTCCTTGCTCACCTTTTGTAAAACCCCTACAGTCACTTCTTCCGTCCCCAGAAAACTCTTAGTGACTGATACAGCCATTATCTCACTTTTGATTTAACCATCAACAAGCAACTAAAATTAAACCGATTTTCCATTTCTCACCTAAGTTTTATTTAAAGATCTAGGACACTAGTCCCCAAGTCTGCTTAAATCTGCTGGTACCTTTCGTACTCTTAATATGTTCAAATCTGTCCAGATCCCTCCAGATCTGTCCAATCTGTCCAAATCCTGGACCTGATCTGTCCCAACCTGTCCAAATCCTGGACCCAAGCCCCTAATCAGCTATAAAGCAGAGGTTGGCCCCACTCAGAACCGAAACCGAAACACCCAAGGAGGAGCACCTCACCCTATAATCTGTTAAAAGGAGTATGAAAAGGGGTGAAACCCATCTTTCAGCAATTTCTAGTGGTTAAATAAAATAAATCCTTTACAATCAATAAGTAACAATTTATTTATGTAACTCTAACAGTGAACAAATGAACTAAACTATTAACAAATCGAACAAACCCCTTCTAACTACTAACTATTCCCAAATAACGCAAGATTCTAATGGTATGCTGTTCCAATAAATACAAATCCCACCTATATAATATCCTCTCCATCGATTCTTCTGCCAGGAATCTTAGCTAGGAGTGCTGTGGTACTGTTGTGAATACGTGGTGCTTTCTCTAAGAGCTGAGAGCTGTTATCTCTACCAAATGGCAGTTAGCTCTCCCCTCTCTTGTCAAACTGTGCTCTTCTATTATACCCTTGATGACATGTCAATTTTTTACAATAGGATTGGTCCTATGTTGTCAAAACCATTAGATTTAAATTTAATTTGTTTTTGGTATCTAAGTGCCTGGTTCAAATTGATTAGCTAAATTCAAAACTTTCTGTCTTGATAACAAAACAAAACTGCTGCTTGGCCTGCTAACTGTATAGCCTTTTGGTACAAATGGTTCAAATTCAGGTTCTCTCTATGTACTTTCAAACTTTCAAGCTGCTGACAGACATATTCTTTAAATCTCTGAGCATAGAAAAAGTGCAATCTTTTAAAAGGTCCATGCAATGCTTTCCCCCCTATCATTTTACAAACACTAATATTTTACAAACACCAAATTCTAACATCCTGCCTCCCAATCCACCAATACTCTACCCAACTTTGCAACAAATGACCTGTTCCTGCTCTTGTTTCTGATGTTCATCTAACATCTGTGGACCTCGAGAGGAAGCTAAGAAGGATCATCCACTTGGCACTTCTGGCTGAAGATTATCGTGAATGCTTCAACTTTCTTATGCACTGATGTGCCATTGTCTTAATCATTGAGGATGAGGAAATTTTTGCAGCCTCCTACTCCTGTGAGTTATTTAGTTATCTATCACTAATCACAATTAGATACGGCAGGACAGCAAAGCTTAGATCTGAGCTTTTGGTTGTGGAATTGGTTAGCCCTGTATGTACTTGCTGCATCTGTTGTTAGGCAGGTAAGTATCTCTGTGTAATAACTTCACCAGGTCGACACCTCATTTCTTTTAAGTATGCCTGGTTCTGTTCCTGACGTGCCCTCCTACACTCTTCGTTGAGCCTGGGTTGATTCCTGAACTTGACGGTAATGATAAAGTGAGGTTTACGCCAGCCCATGAAGCAGCAGGTTGTGTTGGAGTACAATTCTGCTGCTACTGCTAATAGTGCACAGTGCCTCATGGATGCCCATCAGGCACCTATAGAAATGAGGATCCACACAGAGGAACCCCAGAAGCTTTCTCTTAGAACATTCCACAGCTGTCTGGCCTCTCCATCTCCCCCTTGCCTGTGTTACCAAAGCCAGTAGAGTTCCCAGCTAAAGAAGGTGAATCTGAGCAGGACATTCTCAGTGGGCCTGAGCCCTCTACTTCCTAACATCCCAGGAATAACCACCCAAGTTTCCAGACCAACATAGCTGACTACACAGCAGGCTCCCTCCACCCAGCTGCAGAAGTCTGTACTGTAGTTAAATGTAGGGAAACAATTTTTTTAAATGCTCAGGGCACAATGGGGCTCAATTTTAAATAATCTTATTCTTTTCTAAATATTTATGCACTTGCAATCTTAACATGTCTTCTTTAGTATCTTTGTCAGTGTCAGATTTGGCTTGTTGCATCCATTTAAGAGATGAGCAATCTCTTCGGACATCCCAAGAATGAAAGAAGTTTTAAAGAGAAAGCTCATGTCTCAGAAGCCATCAACTCCTTGACTGCAGATAACGTTAGACATCAGACATTCTTGAACCATGACATTGATGACTGCAGCCTAGGCATTGCCCTTCAATATGGGCAACACTGCGGTTAAACAGAGTGTTCAGGGTTTTGTGTTTAGGGCCTAGTTTGTACACATTTTCCACACTTGCATTCACTTTGTGAGAGAGAATACTGTATCAATGATGATTTCACATGTCTCTAAAGGAGAATGTTCATCTTATTATCTTTGAACAGAAAATACCACCATTCAAGGCTGAAAGACTTATAATGGCCACTGCCCCCATAGCAAATTTGCACACTGAGAAAAGCTGCACAAATCATTGCCTTTTACAGGTTCAGTGCTGTACTGTTGGATGCTCAGGAATTTCAGGGCAACTTAGCAGTCTGCACTTAACTTTGAAACATTAAAGGCTAACTGATGATGAAAAAGCCAAAAGGAGCTGCCTGCGATTTCCTCTCAACCTTCTGCCTATCATGAGAGACTCCATTGTAAAACACTTGACTCATATATTGATTGAATCCTTAAGAGGTACCTAATGTTAGCACCTTGCAACTTTGGTGTTACTTTTTCCTAGCAGTCAGTAGGACCCAAAATATGTCAGTACTTGAAAGTGGGATTACCCAAAGATGATCAAGTATTCAATCAAATAGATTATGAAACATTTATTCAATGACAGAAAATGTCACAAAGAGTGTAAAAATAACAACAGGTCCTTTGCACTAAACAAGGGCTGCTTGCCATGTAACTAAAATAAAGTTTAACTATTGAAGAAAGTCCAAATCCAACTCATTCATCATAGAAACTGGCTTCTCTCTGGCATCTCAGGCTTGCTAATGCATTGCTGTCTTGGATGTTCTTCTCAGTCAATGCCCAGCCACTCATCCTCATCTGCATCCTCAGATGTTGATCCTGTTGATCTCATATTTCCTTTGATTCCATGCTCTTTGTCTACTCTAGTTATGAAGGGCACTATTATGTACTGGGCATTTGTCTGGGCTCCAGTCAGAACTAAAGAATATACAACCTTATAGTTGCAATCCAACAGGGAGATTTTATTCAAAAGCTATGCACTCTGTAAAGCTCAAAACAAGTCTGAACAAGCCCTTAAATCTGGCTGAATACAGTGTGGAGCTGGAGGAACACAGCAGGTCAGACAGCATCAGAGGAGCAGGAAAGTCAATGTTTCGGGTCTAGACCCTTCATCAGGACTGGCCGATGACTCACCACTGTGACTTACCAATGTTCATGTGACATAGCTCTTAACAGGACACTGCCCTAACATAACATACTCCTTCATAATAGGCACAGCATGCCACAATGATACAGGACATTCTGAGTTATATTGCAAGGTGCCCCACATAGCAATCCAGGGATCAAAACCTCATCTTAAAGAGGCCTGTGATCTGTTCCACTGTTGCCCTGTCGGAAGCATGGACAGCGTTGTATCTTGATTCTTATGAGTTTGTGGTTTTCATCAGGGTATCATCAGCAATGAGGGGCTACCCTAGTCTCCCAGCAGCCATCCCTGTATGACCTATGGTCCTCGGAAGGAAGCAAGAACTAAAGGAGTGGAATTCTAGCAGGAAGCCATAATAGCTTAGCCCCTCTACCACAAAAAAAAATCACCTTTACATATCACATGTCCCTGCGTAATTAACTCGAGTGCAAATATGGTAGCTGAAAAATGTTGAGTTCCACTTGTAGCTGTGGAATGTGTAGCAGAAGTTCCAAGCCCATATGACACTTTAAAGTTATGTTTAAGTGAGAAGAATACAATTGTCATGATTGGTTGAGGCCATAGTTTGAAATATGCATTCTTGGACAATGAATGACCTGGCAATCAATTGGAATTTAATGCCAGATGGGTGGCAAAACTGAATCAGTAGATGCTGGGTTACTGCAATTGCTTTAAGCAGAGCCTCAGATTAAAATAATTTTACTCTGTCCCCAAGAGAAAAATATTAACTTACTCTGTCCACTCTGGCAGTGATTTTGCATTGTTATTGCCCAATTGATGTGAAGATGGCAAGGTTTTACCGTTATGTCCTTTTGAGTGACTTGCAGTCTCCACCTGAGTTGCAGGATGACTCCCCCTTCCCAATCCTTCATGTTCTGTTTGGTGTTGCCGTCCATGTGTCACTGATAACCTTTAGGCCTTCCCATTTCCATTCAGTCCCTTTATTTAACCATTAAGGTCCCTGGTTTATGTCCAGAACCCATGGTTTTGTGAATTGCCATGCTCTTGTTGGCCATACACCACCCCAAAGTACTACTAACATATTAAATATCACCTTCCTTCCCAGTCCCTCCTATACGCTATGAGATCCTATTCTTCCATCTTGAATTGCCCCTTTCACTGTAATCAATCCTTCAGCAATTCAGTCCAATGAAGCCCATTCCCAGACTTGAGTTTCCCACTTTCCCAGAATTCCTTCGACTTTAAGAATCAAGTGTTATTGGAAATAGGCAGGAAAATGGAGTTGAGTATGATCAGATCAGCTGTGATCTCATTAAATGATGGAACAGACTTGATGGGCCAAATAACCTAATTCTGCCCCTATGTCTTATGGTGCTATGAGTCCAACTGCCCCATGACTATAATGTCCAAACCCATGACTAATTGTGACCCTGGACTGGCTCGACAGAACTACCTGGCTGAGCCTAATTCAGTCCCAGGACTGATTTCTTCACAGCTCCTGACTGACATACCTGTAATTCACCGACTTGTTACGCTTGATCTGTAGGACTGACAATGGCCCAGGGAAAGGAGTAACATAGTAGTAATGTCACTCCACAAGGAATCCAGAACCCTGGGTTAATGTTCTAAGGGCATGTGTTCAAAAATTCAATTAATAATCCTCATCCTCAAACTGAAAACTAGTCACACTAATGGTGACCATGAAACTATTATCAATTGTCATAAATTCCATCTGGTTCACATTTGGAAAAGAAACCTGCCATCCTCACTTGGCAGGCCTAGACATAACTCCAGAATCATAGCAAAGTTGTTGACTCCTAATTTCCTGCTCAAATGGACCAGCAAGCCACTCAGTTATATCAAACCACTAGAAATTCTAAAGAAAGGAATGAAAATGACAGACCACCTGGCATTAAACTAAATGCCACAAAAAGCAATGGCACTAGCAGCTATGTCAATCCTACAAAGTCTTTCTTATCAATATCTGGGGCTTTTGCAAGAATAGGGAGACCTGTCCCAAAGATTGGACATCGTCATACTCAGTGAATCACATCTTACAGACAACATCACAGATACCATTATTGCCAACCTGAGTGCCCTGTCCCACCAGCAAATAATGGAAGAAGCATTGAGAGTGCCAAGGAAAAAAACTATTCATTGGATGAGGGACTTCAATGTCCATCACCAATTGTGCCACAATTGACTGAGCTGGCTGATTCTGAAAGAACACAGCTACTAGACTGGGTCTGTGACAATTTGTGAGAGAACCAACAAGAGGAAAACCTATTGAATTCGACTTTACCAACCTACCTGTCACAGATGCAACCACCCATTACATTATTTGTAGGAATGATCACTGCACAGCCCTTGTGGAGACAAAGTCTTGTCTTCACAATGAAGATACCCTCTACTGTATTGTGTGACTCTACGACTGTGCTAAATGGGAGACACTTCAAACAGTTCTGGCAACTCAAAACTGGACAACCATAAGGCACTGTGGGCTATCAGCAGCAGCAGACTTGAATTCAACCACAATGTGCAACCTCATGACCATTCATATTCCCCCACTCTACCATGACCAACAAGCTGGGTTCAACACGGTTCAATGAAGAAGTGCAGAAGGGCATGTCAGGAACAGCACGAGACTAAAATGAGATATCAAAATAGTGGAGCTACAATACAGGACTACTAAAATGCCAAACAACAGAAGCAGCACACAGCAGAGAAGGCTAAATGATCCCACAACCAACAGATCAAATCTAAACTCATTTAGTAGTGATTGGTGGTGGACAATTAAACAATAACAGGAGGTATAAGCTCAACAAATTTCCAAATCTTCACCACTAAGGGATCAGAATACATCAGTACAAAGGATAATGCTTGGATATTTACATCAACCTTCAGTTAAAAGTGCTGAGCAGATGATCCATCTCAGGCTCCTCCTGAGGTCACCAGCATCACAATTGCCAGTCTTCAACCAATTCAGTTCACTGTATGATTTCAAGAAACAGCTGAATGCACCGTATCGTACAACAGCTTTGGGGCCTAACAACATTCTAACAGTATAGCACTGAAGCATTATGCTCCAAAATTAGCAGCACCCCTAGCCAGCTATTTCTGTACAGCTACAACATTAATATCTACCCAACAATGTGGAAAATTGTCCTGTATATAAAAAGCTAGACACATCTAACCCCCAATTACTGCCCCTTCAGTCTACTTCAAATGAACAAAGTGATAGAACAGGTCACCACAATGCTATCAAGCAGCATTGCAAAGGAACTAGCAATGCCTCATCCTGTTAATGAATAAAAATAAAGGAACTCCTGTAAAGATGTCCTGGAGCCAAGGTGACCAACCACCAACAACCACAACCATCTTTTATTGTGCAAATATGTATGCAATCAGAGGAGAACTACTCCATTTCCCCCCCTCCCCCCATTTCCTATTGACCCCAGTTTAGCTAGGGCTGATTGATGTCAAGATGTCACTTATATACCATAATCCATATATGTCAATACAATATATGATAATCTCATAAGAGTGCAAAACTAAAAGATCTACACCACTAATGAAATCATATTTCAAAGCTGAGCACAAGACATGAGAGTTCATGAAAGAAAGGAACTAAGTATTAAATATTGTGTTAAATATTTTAAATATTGCTTTTCTCCTTCTTAGATGATGCTAATGAGATTTTGAGAAAAGGCGAGGCTTCATTCATAATGTTGGTAAAGAGAAGGATTTCTGGAGGTGCTGCTATTCTAACAGTAAATGACGAAGCTTATCTTGATGGATTTAAAGTATTTTACAGAAGGATTTAATCCTGTCGTGCCAGATTCAATCTCAGTAAGTTACAGACATTAATGAAAACCAAAAGAACTGTGGATGCTGTAAATCAGGAACAAAAACATAAGTTGCTGGAAAAGCTCAACTGGTCTGGCAGCATCTGTGAAGAAAAATCAGAGTTAACGTTTCAGGTCTGGTGACCCTTCCTCAGTCACAGATGTTGCCAGATGTGTTCCACATGGGCAGTACCATTCTCTGGTAGAAGTGTTAAACCATACAATTACTATTTCAAGATATAAAATGGTTCTGTATTATATTAAATTCTTTATTGGAGACGTACAACTAATTTTAAGACATTTTACTCATTGACTATGTGCAATCCCTGTCTCATTGCACTGAGGTCAGACTTATCTAAATCTAGAATCTTAAAAAGGCAGTGTTTCTTAGCCCTTAGCAAGAGAGGTGACAAGAAATTGAAAGAATTTGTCAAGTTTTCCCTGGAGAGAAATTCACCCCTTCTCGCCTCCTCTACAATTAATTACTGAGTAAAATGATCCAAGGGCAACTTTCTCAACTTCACAGCAATTAAAGTTCTTATTTGGTCACTTAATGGTCACTTGAGGGCCTAAACATACCACGTCCTGGGTAATTACCCAGCTCCACAGTGGATGAGAAAGGTAGAACTGCTTGTCAAGTTCGAGGGCCTCCAATTGCCCCAATCAGAAAACCACTTCTCTCGCTGCAAGAAGAAGAAACAAATCTTCCCTCTTACTGCCAGAGAAGGCCTTGATCAGAGATCATTAAAACCTAGATGCTACGGGCTGTGACTGGTTGGCAGCTTCTAGTAACCTGACACATCAGTATCAAGGTGCCTAAAAGGGTAAGGAACTCACCTATGTACAACCTATCAGCTATTAATAAACTAATAAATGTGCAGTACAGTGAGTTACCTTCCTTACTGGTGTGGCAACATTAGTCACTCTCCCCAGAGTCAGTCAAAGTAATGGAAAAGCCTGGTTAGTGTTTCACTTTTTTCACTTTACTACACTACATTGAATTGATCCTATTATGATTGCTATTTGATAAATGATTATGCCCTGTTAGACTATTAACTAAATCTGCCTTGTCAGATATCATGCTTAATCTTGCAAACAAAACAATTTAACCACTTTATATGTCAATTCATGACAAACCAAATGGTGTTACTGATGTTCTCAGTAATAGCTTGGATAGAGGTTGAGGCAAAAATGGTGATGGCTTCTTCAGTCCTCTTTAGTTGCCCATAGTTGCCTTTTCGACCAACAGGTCAAATGACCCTCAGAGATATAAAATGGTGGTGGCATTAGGGTGTGGCTCAGTGGTTAGCACTGCTGCCTCACAGCATCAGTGACCTGGGTTCAATTCCAGTCTTGGGCACTTGTCTGTGTGGAGTTTGCACATTCTCCCCCTGTCTGAGTGGGTTTCCTCCAGGTGCTCCAGTTTCCTCCCACAATCTGAAGATGTGCAGGGTAGGTGGATTGGCTATACTAACTTGCCCATAGTTCCCAGAGATGTTTAGGTTAGGTGGGTTATACATGGGAAATGCAGGGGTAGGGGAATGGATCTGGGTGGGATGCTCTTTGGAGGGCGGTGTGGACTTTTTGGGCTGAATGGCCTGTTTCCACACTGTAGGATTTCTATGGTTCTGTATTATATTAAATTCTTTATTGGAGATGTACAACTAATTTTCAGACGTTTTACCCATTGATTATGGGCAATCCCTGGCCACTTGAGAGATTGAGAATTTCACACAGTCACTACCGTCTGTGAAATTAAATTCCTTCTCATCTCAGTTTTAATTGAGTGTGTCCGCTTATTCTGTCACTATGACCCCAAGTTCGAGATTCTCCCAGTTTGTGTCAACCCTTTCATCTGAGCAATCAGCCTAATGAGTCACAGTTGAACCATCCCCAATGCCAGTTTATCTCTTATAACTATGGGAGACCTAAAACTGTGCATTGTATTCCAGGCGTGGAGTACACCAAGGCCTCCTGTTTATAACTTCTAATGCCCTATCATTAAAGGTCAAAATTCCATGTCCCTTCTTAGTTACTTGTTGCATCTGCATGCTTTTTGTTTTTCATGCACAAGAATACATAAGTCCATCTGCATTGCACTTTCTTAGACACTCTATTTAAATAACAGCCTGCCTATTTATTCTTCATACAGCCTTACACTTTTCACGTTAAATTCCCTCTGCCACATTTTTGTTCACTGACTTAGCCTGGCTGTATCCCCTTGCAGATTCCTTATGTCCACATTACAATGTGCCACCCAGCCTATTTTTTTTTTCTCATCAAGAGAATTTAGATACTTTTGGATGAGCACTTAAAATGAGTGCTTAAAATGTCAGGGTATGGTAAGCAATGGACCAAGGGTGGTTAGATGGGATTAGTGTAGTTTGGTGTTTGTCGGTCAACATAGACATGGTTGGCTGAAGGGCCCATTTCCATTTTGTATGACTGTATGATTCTATTTCACATCATTAATATAGATAATAAATAATTGAAGGTATATGACTGATCTTCACTCGTGAAGTCCACTTGTTACATCTTTCCAACCTGAGAAAGGCACATTAATTGTGATTCTATGTCTTGTATGTGTTAACCAATCCTCAATCATGCTCATGAATTGCCCTGAATGCCGTGAGGCCCTATCATATGCAGTAACCTTTTATTTGGCACCTTAATGGCTTCTGAAAATTCAAATGCATTGCATCTACTGGTTTCCCTTTATCAACTCAGCTTGTTATATCCTCAACGAACTCTTGCAAATTTATCAAACATGATATCCTTTTCACACTGTTGTCACTGATTGTGTTAAGCTTTTCTAAATGCTCTGACATTTCTTCCTTAATAATGAATTCTAGCATTTTTCAACAACAAATTCTGGAGAAGAGTCATACTGAACTTAAAATGTTAGCTCTGTTTTTCTCTCCACAGATGCTGCCAGACATGCTGAGTTTCTCCAGCATTTTCTGTGTTTATTTTAGATTTCCCAGCATCTGCTGTATTTTGCCTTTATTCCAACAGCAGATGTTAGGTTAATTGGCTTATGGTTTTCTACTTTCTGTTCTCCCTCACCTCTTGAAAAATGACACATTAGTAATTTTCCAATCCACTGGAACCCTCCCAGAATTTATTGAGTTCTTGAATGTTTTGACCAATGCCTCCACACTTTCTGCCACATCCACTGAAACCTTTGGATGAAGACCATCAGAACTTGACAACTTGACTGCCATTAGTTTCATTAGGTTGTCAAATACTCTATTCCTTGTAATAAGATCTTGCCTCCCATCAGCAACGGCTTATCTTTATCTAATCATAATCTTTTGTTCTTGCGATTTCGTTTGATTGGTAAAGTTATTGCAATCAGTACAAATTCTAACCTGTTTCTGGATCTTGAATTCCTTGGCGACTTGTATAGATGAGACCCATCATGAATGTCATTACCATTTCAAAAGTCCTGACAACTTTCAGTTGTTTGTCACTGTTGTAAGAGAAAATGTTTGTATTGTAGAGAATGAGATAATGCTGAGATTTATTGCCTATCTCCCAAGACCCTGCCATATGCTTCAATATATAAGAGAAACCAATGGTCACTGTTATATGTGGCTATTAGCTATGACTCAAAGAGAGCACAGAAGTACATTCAAGTCATTACCCTCTACACTGTTTACATTCTCTTGTGTTTTAGATGTGGTACACACATGTCGCTTTACATTGCTTGTCAGCAGCAGAATATGGATTAGAGCCCAGATCAGACAGACAGTGGTAGTGGAGTGTTGGTTTTTGTACTGGAGGCCTGTGACCAGCAGTGTTCTGCAGGGATTGGTGCCGGGTTTGGATTTAGATGAAAATGTAGGAGGCATGTGAAATAACTCCACAGAGGCTGGTAACCTGTCACCAAGTCACCCTTTACTTATACGTGGAGCATTCTTAACACTGATTCAGCATCCTCAGAGCCAGCTGTCAGAGTGAACCGAACCTCTGACACTTCTGTTTATATCTGTCACCTGGGCTCCCTGATTGGACCATATTAAAGGTCCCATTCAGGGAACTCTTATACTATGAGGTCTACCTGGCTGACCACATTACAATCACTATATCCCTCCCCCTCTGAGTCTGAGGACATAGGCCAGTTCTTTTTTTTTTCTAGCTCCTCCTGGGGCATTTTGGCACTGGGTCATGTTCCTCCAACTGTGCCTCTGATACGGGTGATGTATAATGCACAGTAGCTCACCACTTGCGCCGAGAGCATCTCAGAAGAAATTCATTCTTACTTCAGGGCCAAAGGCGTCGAGATGGTGACATCCACTATGTCCATCTCAGATTCCGATGTATCTTCAACATTTGATGCAGGGGGAGAATAATCGGAAGGGCAGTTGAGGAGCTGGGCACATTTTGCTCCCGTACTGTTTGTAAGTTTACAGCTTTCATATGGTTCACATGCTTGTTCAGGTCCGTACACCTACCAAACTTTATATGTCACTGGACCTGACCTCATGTTGACCATGTCTCTAACCATGCAGGGCAGTTCCCGTTCTTCGTACAACAAACTTTGTCCCCTGAAGTAAACTGTCTCTCTCGCTTAGTGGAGTCATTGGCATTCCTGATGCCATTTCACCTTCCCCCCAGATCCAGGAAGATCAGATTTAACCTGGTGTGGAGTTTCTCCCCATTTACAAATCTTCTGGAGCTATCCCTGTAGTTGTATGATGGGTGGCCCTATAATCAAATAGGAACCAGGACAGTATGGTATCCAGTGAAGCTGTAGGCTGTTCGTTTAAGCCTGCTTTCAAAAGTTTTAACTCCTCTTTCTGCCAGACCATTGATTGATGGATGGTATGGAGTTGTCCTTATGTGACGAATACCATTTGAATTTAAGAAATTCCCTGCTGGTAAACAATGGCCCGTTTTCTATGACTGACATTTCTGGGAGTCCGTGTATTGCAAAGGATGCACACAGTTTTTCCTATTCTTTCCTGTGTTTGATGAATGAACTCAATGCACGTCCAGCCACTTTGGGTGGGTGCCCAAAATGACCAAGAACATTGAGCTGATGAAAGGACTTGCATAGTCGACATGTAACCAAGTCCAGGGTTTATCCAGCCAATCCCACAAATGTTGGGGGAGCTGCTGGCAGTAATTTTTGTCCTTGTTGTGACTCTGGACACTGTATCACCAACGCAGCTATGTCTGCATCCAATTTGGCCACCAGACATAACACTTCACCAATCTTCATTTGGAAACCCCTGGATGACTAGTGGAGTTCAGTCAGTATCTAGTGGTGACATTTGCTCAGAACAATCACTCTTGCTCCCCATAATAATAAGCCATCATCTACTGTGATCTGATCTCTCCAGGTCCAAAAAGGTTTTAAGTCTGGTTGTGATGTCCTTTTGGTTTCCCCCATCACCATCAGCTGTTTTGGTTTTGCCAGGACTGTATCTTTCTGCGTCCAAAGTCTGATATTGTCAGCTGTAACTGGAAGTGTGTTTAGAAAATTCAAAACCATTACAGACCCCTCCAGTGGCAGTACCACCAGTGATGTATCTGCCAATGGGAGGTGGCTCAATGCATTTGCATTCGCTACTTGGCCTTCTGGACAGTATTCCAACTTGTAATTATGGGTATTTAGTATTAGAGCCCACTGCTGAATTTGGCCTGAAGGTGTGGGCAGCACTGCCTTGTGCTCTTTAAGCAGACCTAACAGGTCTGTTATTGCTACAAATTTACGTCCATAAAGATATTGGTGTAACTTCCTGACTCCAAATATGACCGTCAAACCTTCATTCTGTTTCTGGACATATTTATATTCTGCACTAGCCAAAGTCCTGGAGGCATACGCTATTGGATGTTCCTCTCCATTGAGCCACCTGTGAGCTAATACTACCCGATGCCATATGGAGAGGCGTTGCAAATCAATACTAGACCTCGCTTGGGATTATAGTGTGCCAACACCTTAGAGGATGATAGCTGTTTCTTCACTTCCCTGAAAACTTTGGCTTGGCTATGCAATCCTTTCTAAGGCTAACCCTTTGTTAAGACTTGATGCAAAGCTGCCAAGATGAAGGCCAGGTTATGTATGATTTTTCTGTAATAATCAGCCCAAGAAAAGACCTAATCTGCAGTACAGATGTGGGAACTAGGGCACCTTTGATTGCCCTCACTTTATCTTCCAACAGGTGTAACCGGATCTTGTCAACTCTGTAGCCCACATAATCACGTGGGGTGCCTGGAACACACATTTTTCCTTCTAAGGTGCATGCCCAGCTGGGAGAAATATCTAATGAGTATGTACAAGTTCTCTAAGTGCTCCTTATTGGTCTTCCATGAGGACAACATCTAGATAAATGGCAACTTGGGGTAGACCTTGTAAAATGTTCTCCATTGTCCACTGAAAAATTGCACAGGCTGACACTACCCCAAATTGCAGTCTTGTATATTGCTACAAGCCTTATGGGTATTAATCATAGCATATTTCTGGGAATCCTCATCTAACTATAATTGCAGTTAGATGAGGATTCCCCCATACCAGCTTTGCATAAGTCCTCTATACAAGGGATTGAGTATTTATCCAGCTGCAAAAAGTGGTTTACCATTGTTTAAAATTTCCACAAAGGCAGACTGACCCTTTGGCTTCACAATCAGTATGGCAGGTGCTGCCCATTCTGCAAACTGGACTGGTTTGATGATTCCTTCACTTTCCACCCTCCTGATTTCTGCCTCTACTTTTGCCTGTAAGGCAAATGGCACTGGCCAGGCCTTGCAGAATCGTGGAATTGCTTCCTGGTCAACATGCAAGGTGGCCTTGGCTTCTTTGATAGTCCCTAAACTTGCCTGTAAATCTTCTGTGTATTTCAGTCCAAGAGGCCTTCACTCAGGCAGCCATTTTCTAATCAAAAAACGTTGAGCTAATATCTCTTTCTCAACCAATTTCACCCCATCAAGCTTGGGCCCAAGCCTTTTACTACAATCAGTGATAACTGAACCAGCTGCTTCTTATAAGAGACTAGAACTGCAGTTGTACCCTTAACTCTTGGGCGACTGTCTGTGTGGAGTTTGCACATTCTCCCCGTGTCTGCGTGGGTTTCCTCCGGGTACTCCGGTTTCCTCCCACAGTCCAAAGATGTGCAGGTTAGGTGGATTGGCCATGCAAAATTGCCCATAGTGTTCAGGGATGTTTAGGTTAGGGGGATGGGTCTGGGTGGGATGTTCTAAGGGTCAGTGTGGACTTGTTGGGCCGAAGAGCCTGTTTCCATACTGTAGGGATTCTATGAATCTGCCAAGGTTCCCCAGTGTAGGATCTCAGTCTAACCAAACTTAAGGGTTGTAGTCCAGAGTGAATTTTATCAAAGACTAGTTCTGTGATCACTGAAACGGCTGTGCCAGTATTGACCTCAATTAGAACCGGATGACCATTTAACCATTAAACAAGAATTTATTTTGAGTGGTTTTGATTTGGATGTTGCTAAGCAATTTAACTGTTACTAAGCATATATATATATTGACTTTCCAGGGTATGCACTCTCCTAGATACTGGGGTACAAGTTCTGTTACTCAATTTGGGTATAGGGTCTCTTCTGCTGTCCACATACCGGCAGCAACTACAATGGTTTGCCAGACCGGATCCTGAAGAAAATTTCAACCGTTTGGCCGAGGCTTGACTTTGTTTTGGTGTTTTGCTGTGGGCTGACTTAGAGTCCCTGTGTTCAGAATATGTCCTGAGTGAGGCTCTGCAATTGTCTGCCCTTAAGTTGTGTTCCCCAAGCTCAGTTGAACTGGCAAAGATGTCCACTTCCATCGGAACGCATTGCAACTCATATGCTCCACTTGCCGCATTTTCTAATGATAAAGCCAGATGTAATGCCTGTTTCAAGTCCACTTAGACTTCAGCTCGTTGGTAATTTTACATGGTTACATCATTAATTCCACTCTTGTTGCCACTGAAATAACTTCACAAAGGTGGGTATCCTGTCACCAATTTACCCTTTATTTACATGTGGAGAGTCCTTGGCACAACACGGAAATAGGCATTTTGGCCCAACTCATCCATGCTAACCATGTTTCCTAAGCTGAACTAGCACCATTTGCCTGTGTTTGGCCCATATCCTTCTAAACCTTTCTTATCCATGTACCTGTCCAATTTTTTTTTAATGTTGTACCTACCTTTACCACTTGGCTGGCAGTTCGTTCCATATATGCATCATCCTCTATGTGAAAAAGTTGCCCTCAGGTTCCTTTTAAATCTTTCCCCTCTCATCTTAAACCAATGACCTCTCATTTTGTACTCCCCTACCCTGTGGAAAAGACCTTGGCTATTCATCTTATCTATGCACCTCATGTTTTTATAAACCTCTGTAAAGTCACCACTCAGACTCCTATGCTCTAGGGAAAAAG
Source organism: Rhincodon typus (assembly GCF_021869965.1). NCBI lineage: Eukaryota > Metazoa > Chordata > Chondrichthyes > Orectolobiformes > Rhincodontidae > Rhincodon > Rhincodon typus. Next base: position 2,600,952 of record NC_063359.1, read on the forward strand.
TCCTAGCCTATCCAAGTCTCTACTGTAACTCAAACCTTTCAGTCTTGGTAATACCCTTGTAAATCTTTTTTTGCATCCTTTCCAGTTTAATAACATGCTTTCTGTAGCAGGGTGACCAGAATTGTTTGCAGTACTCCAAATGTAGCCTTACCATTGTCTTGTACAGTTGTAACATGGCGTCCCAACACCTGTACTCATTGCTCTGACCAATGAAGGCAAGCATGCCAAACACCACTTTCACCATCCTGTCTACCTGTGATGAAGGCTTTTGGTAAGGTCCCTCATAAGAGGTTAGTGGGCAAAATTAAAGCACATGGAATAGGGGGTAACATATCAATATGAATTAAGAACTTATTAAAAGGCAATAGACAGAGCAGGAATAAATGGGTCTATTGACAAAGATTCATGCTTGGGCCCCAGCTATTTACAATGGTTATAACTGACCTGGATGAGGGTGCATAATGCAACATTTCCCAATTTGCTGATGAAACAAAACTGAGAGGGATTGCGTATTGTGAGGGTGATGCAAGGAGACTTCAAAGTAATTTAAACAGGTTGAATCTGTGGGCAAACGCACGGCAGATGCAGTACAATGTGGATAAATATGATGTTATACACTTAAGTATGAAAATAGACATGGAAAGTATTATTTACACGATGATACTTTGGGAAATATGGATGCACAAGAGGATTTGGGTGTCCTTGTACACCAGCCAATGAAAGTAGACAGGCAGGTGCATCAATCATTTAGGAAGGCAAGTGATTTTTTTTATTCACTCATGGGACATGCGTGTCGATGGCTTTTTTTGCCTATCCCTAGTTGCCCTTGGGATGGTGGAGGCTAGCTGCTTCTTGAATTGGTGCAGTCCACGTGCTGCAGGTTGACGCACAATGCACTTGGGCATTCATTACAAGAGGATTGGAGTTCAGAAGTGGGGATGTCTTACTGCAGTTATACAGGTGAGACTGTACCTAGAGTATTGTATGCAGTTCGTTTCCCTACCTAAGAAAAGATATACAGGTACTTGCTATAGAGGGAGTGCACCAGAGGTCATGAAGCTGATACCAGAGATGGTACGAGGGATGGTACGCTGCATTCACTAATGTTTAGAAAGATGAGACAGGATCTGATTGAAATCTATAAAATTCCAACAGATCTGGACAGACTGTAAGCGGGGAGGATGTTTTCCCTGCATGGGAGCCTAGAACCAGGGGTCATAGTCTCAGAATAAAGGGTAGGCCATTTAGAACTGACTTGAGGAAACATTTCTTCACTCAATGGGAAGTAAACATGTGGAATTCTCTACCGCAGATGGCTGTGGAAGAAGGTCACTGAGTATAATCAAGAAAGAGATGGATAAAGCTTTAGATATTAAAGATATCAAGGGTATGGGGAGAAAGCGGGAATATGGCGTCAAGATAGAGGATCGTCCAGGACAATATTAAATTGTGGAGCAAGCTTGAAGGATCTGCTCCTAATTTCTATGTTGTTTCTTATTTGTTAGTGGGATGTGGGCATCGCAGACTGGCCAGCATTTTATTGCCCATCTCTAGTTGCTCTTGAGAAGGTGGTGGTGAGCTGCCTTCTTGAATTACTGCAATATACATGCTGTAGGTTGACAACAATGCCCTTAGGGAGGAAATTCCAGGATTTTGACCCGCAACAGTGAAGGAGCAGAAACATATTTCCAACTCAGGATGGTGAGTGGCTTGGAGGGGAACTTGCAGGTGATTATGTTCCTGTGTATCTGTTGCTCTTGTCCTTGCAGATGGAAGTGATCATGGGTTTGGAAAGTTTTGTCTAAAGATCTTTGGTGAATTTCTGCAGTGCGTCTTGGAGATGGTACATACTGCTGCTGCTGAGCATCGGTGGAGGAGGGAGTGGCTGTTTGTGAATGTGGTGCCAATCAAACAGGCTGCTTTGTCTTGGATGGTGTCAAGCTTCCTGAGTGTTATTGGAGCTGCACACATCTAGGCAAGTAGGGAGTATTCCATCACACTCCTGACTGTTGCCTTATAGATAGTGGAAAGACTTTGAGAAGTGAGGAGGTAAGTTACTCACTGGAGTATATCTGCTCTTGTGGCCATTGTGTTTACATGGGGTTGGTTTAGCTCAGTTGGCTGAATGGCTGGTTTGCAATGCACAGTGACAGTAACTGCGTTCAGTCAAGTTTCTGGTGAATAGTAATCACAAGGATATTGTGCTGTTGACATCATTGTGATGGTAACATCATTGTATGTCAAGGAGCAGTAGTTAGATGGTCTCTTATTGGAGATGGTCATTGCCTGGTGTTTGTGTGGCGCAAATTTTACTTAGCACTTTTTAGCCCATGCCAAGATATTGTCCAGGACTTGCTGCATTTGAACATGGACTGCTTTGATATCTGAGGAGTCATAAATGGTGCTGAACCTTGTACAAACATGGGTGAACATTCCCATTTCTGATCATATGAAGGAGGGAAGGCCATTGATAAAGTATCTGAAAATGTTTGGGCCTAGGACACTACCTTTGAAGAACTCCTGCAGGGATGTCCTGCAGCGGAGATGAATGATCTCCAATAACCTCAACCATTTTCCTATGTGCCTGGCAGACTCCAACCAACAGAGAGTTTCCCCCATTTCCTATTGATTCCAGTTTTGCTAAGGTTCTTTGATGCCACATTCGGTCAAACGCGGCCTTGATGTCAAAGGCTGTCACTTTCACCTCATCTCTGGAATTCAACACTTCTGTCCATGTTTGAATCAAGGCTGCAATGAGGTCAGGATGTGAGTAGCCCTGGCAGAACACAAACTGAGCGTCAGTGAGCTGGTCATTGCTGAGCAGGTATTGCTTGATAGCACTATTAATAACATCTTCCATCAATTTACTGTTGATCAAGAGTAGAATGATGGGTAAGTAGTTCACTGAATTAGATTTGTCCTGATTTTTATTTACCTGGGAAATTTTCCACATTGTCAAGTAGATGCCTGTGTTGTAGCTGTACTGGAATAGCTTGGAATGGATGCAGCAAATTCTGGAATATTGTCAGGGCCCATAGCCTTTGCAGTGTCCAGTGCCTCCAACCATTTCTTGATATCATGTGGAGTGAATTCAATTGGCTGAACTGGATTTGTGATGCTGGGGACCACTGGAGGAGGCTGAGATGAATTATTCACTTGACACTTATGGCTGAAGATTGTTGCAAATGCTTCAGCCTTATCTTTTGCACCGAGTTAGAGACAATAAAAACTGCAGATGCTGGACCCGCATCCAGTCCTAAAGAAGGGTAATACCTGAAACATTGACATCTCCTTTCCTCCAGCTGCTGCCTGGCTTGCTGTGTTTTTCCAGCCTCCTGTTTGTCTACCTTATCTTTTGTACTGATGTGCTGGACTCTTCCATCCTAAAGAATGGAGGTATTTGTGGAGCCTCCTCTTCCAGTGAGTTGTTTAATTGTCCACCAACATTGCCAACTGTATGTGGCTGGACTGCAGAGTTAGACTTGATCCACTGATTGTGGGATCACTAAGCTTATCTATCACTTGCTGTTTTTGCTGTTTGGCATGCATGTAGTCTTATTTGATAGCTTCACCATGTTTGTACCTCATTTTTGGATATACCTGCTTGAGTGGGGCATATACTGGGCCATGAGGTCTCAGATTGTGTTGGAGTATGATTCTGCTGCTGTTAATCACCCAAAGCACTTCATAGATGCCCAGTCTTGAGTTGTGAGATCTGTTCAAAGCCTGTCCCACTTAGCACGGTGATAGTGCCACAGAACATGATGAGGGTGTTCTCAATGTAAAGGTGGGACTTCATCTCCAAAAGGACTTGTGGTGGTCACTCTTACTTATACTGTCATGGACAGATGCCTCTATAGCAGACATCTTGGTGAGGATGAGATCAAGTTTGTCTTTCCTTCTTGTTTCCCTCACAACCTGCCACAGATACCAGTCTAGCAGCTATTGTTAGAGACCTTGCTGATTTTTCATTCTTTTTATTTTATTCTTTCATCAGTTTCGGATTGGAGCTGTGAACTGGGAGCTGTGAGTAAAGATGTCTTTTGGACTAAGACAGCTTGAGTTAAAAGGAAAATAAACCAACCAAGCTTTTGTTTATGCATGGGGCCAGACCTGGAAGTTAATTGCAGGTTGTTTCTTGATCAAAAGGTCCTGCAGACAGTTTGTTACAGGGGAAGAGTATTATGTTTAAACAGAAAGCAGAAGTTAGCTATTAATGAGGTCACTATCTGGGAATTGGTTCCAGCAAATCTGGAAAGACCTTATGTTCAAGCAGATAGCTGATCTTGAATGGTAACTGGGATCTTGTGGAGGAGATAATAAGTCTGTCAGAGTAGTCAGAGTTTGAATTAGGTTTTGGACTGTTTTCTGTGAGAAAAGACTGGCTGTTGATGCTACAGCATGAAGATTTGAAAGCTCCCTGCCTAATATTATCAGTTTTGGAAGTTCAGATAATAGAAAGTTATAATACTGCTTTTATCTGAGTTAGTTGTAAAGGTGACCCTGATTGACATGGTCAGAAAATCAACCAAAAAACCATTATCTATGCCTGTGGAGCAAAGCATCATCTAGCCAGTTTTGTTATTTATCCTTTAACTGTGTTTGTTCGTCTATATGTATTTTGTGTGAATGGGGCTGAAAACAAGGTTTTTGGGTTTATAGCATAGACCAAATAGATTACTTTGTTGTTTAATTTTTGCTGTGCTGAAGTTACTATATTATCAATAAATTGCTAGCTCTTTTGTTTAAGATACAAACTAGTGTCTAGAATAGATTATTCGCAGAGTCTGGAATTAATTATTTAGAAGTCTGGTTAGGAACCATTGGGTCAATTTTGAGGGATCTTGAGGTTTTAATTGTACTATGTTGTAAATACAGAGGTAGAAAGACTGATCTGGCTCCGCTGCCTGCCTTTGTGTTGTAACACAATGTCCTTTAGGACCCAACTACTCAGTCAGTAATGCTTCTGCTAAGCCATTCTTGGTAGTGGATATTGAAATCCCCCACCCAGAGTTCATTATGTGCCCTTGCTACCCGCAGTGCTTCCTCCAAGTGTTGTTCAATATGGAGGAGTACCGATTCATCAGCTGTAGGATGATGCTATTCAGTAAGCAGCAGCAGATTTCCTTACCTATATTTAATCTAATGCCATGAGTCTTCATGTGGTCAGGAGTCGATGTTAAGGACTCCCAGGGTAACACCCTGGGAGTATACCACTGTGTTGTCACCTCTGCTGACTCTGTCCTGCCAATGGGATAGGACATATCCATGGGTGGTTATGGTGATGTCTAGGATATTATCCATAAGGTATAATACTGTGACTATGATTACGTCAGCTTGTTGCTTGACTAGTCTGTGAAACAGTTCTCCAAATTGTGGTACTTGCTCACAGATGTTAGTAAGGAGGAATTTGCAGGACAAGGCTGTTTTTGTCATTGTCATTTCTGGTGCCTAGGTTGATGCTAGGTAGTCAGGTTTCATTTCTTTTGAGTGGCTTTCTAGGCCATTTCAGAGGATGGTCGAGAGTCAACCACATTGCTGTTGTTTTATGTTTCTATGAACAGTCAACTCGACAGCTAACAGCTCTGACAGCACTCTGATTTTCTCAAGTGCTTTTCGGCATAATTGACTAGAATGAAAACTTTTGTTTATATATGCTTTGATTTCTCATTTGACAGGTTCAACATCACTGAAGTTACATTTAGTTGCTAGCTGCCACATTCATTTGTAATATTAGCCAATTGTCATATTTGCTTCTTGCTTAGTATATCAGAAGAAATTTGTTTTGTAAATTGTACTTGTACATGAAATACATTGTTAGTGCATTATTTGCTGAATTGTAGCATCTGAATTAGATGCAAGCTTTTCAAAAACATCTTTTAATTCTTCATCCCTACAGTAGAGAAGTCAGGCCACTCTCATTTTGCTACCTGTAATTGCAATGGGCAGTCACTGTGCCTTCAAAAGGTCACAGCCATTTTTATCAAAATGGGAACACGGATACAAACAGAAACAGAAATTGCTGGAGAAATTCAGCAGGCCTGGCAGCATCCGTGGAGCGAAAACAGAATTAATGTTTTGAGTTCAGTGACCCTTGTTTAGACCTAGAAGCAGGTAGGAAAGGGTGGTATTCATATTGATTTTTTTGGGGGGTGGGGTGCATAGTGTAGTGAAAAGGAGTGAGCTGATAAGTGGAGATAGAACCCAGAGAGAAAGAGAGAGAGTAAAAAAAGGAGGCAGGCAAAGGAATAGTTGATAGTAAGCCAGGGAAAAAGAGAAGCTGGGTAGTTTATGAAAATGGGTTGCATGTGTTGAAAGCAACCTAATACATTTAAGGACCTGGGGTTATTGGAGCAGGTAATAGACATAGAAGAAGGTGTTCATGCTTCGAAATTGTTAAACTTGATGTTGAGTCCTGAAGGTTAGAAAGTGCCTAAGCAGAAGATGAGGTGTTGTTCCTTCAGCTTGCATTGAGATGCAATGGTTTGAGGCCATGCTACTTCAGTACAGAAACAACCAGTGTCTATCCACCAAAGCATTTCTTTTTCTTCAGCATTTCCACAATTGCCATTGTTATCCTAGAGAACTAAGGCAGGCCTTCTAACCAGTCTGGCTCTCTCCTGCTCCCACTGAGTAATCAAGTCCATTAAACAAAAGCAGGTCTGCCAAATTGGGAAATTTCTTGACATGAGCTACCAGTTTCTATAGCAACAATCTAGGTCCAAGAAATTTGAACAATCCCAAAGTGTTGACTGGTGAGGTTTGAAGTATTGGCTGCACAAGGGCAAACTTAATTTTTCATTAGGGCTGTTGGACCAATAAGCTGATCTGCAAAAGCACTAGCAATTGTTTCAGGCATGGCTAATGCAGACAAAAGTTTTGGCCTCTTCCAGCACAATAGTTATACATGTCCTAACAGCATTAACATACATTATGATGTATACAATTACGACAAAGAATAACCCAGATCAATTTCAACTAAGATAATTAAATGTCAACATTAATAAACAACACGGTCTTTCCAGAAGTGTGTGACTGATATTCCTGACCGTGCCTTAAAACTCTAAGCACAAAAGAGTAACATTGTTGCTTTCTATCTTAGGCTAGCACATGATTAATTATTAGGCAGTATTGAAATAGTGCTTGTTATAAAATGTTGGGACCGCACATAGGGCTGAAAACTATCGTGAAACACGAAAAAAGATTAGGTTGATCCAAAATTTGTAACAAGTACAAAACGTAATTGCCCAATCTTAGAATCCCTTGTGCATGATCTGCTCCTGTTGAATCAGTCTGGTGGGGTGAGTAAAATCAAGCAATTAATATCAGTCGGCTAATCAGTACTGATCTCACTAATCCATCACTGACTGGCAAGCACCACTAAGTGTTAAGTGTTTCATAAATTGAGATTAGTGTTTTTTCCAAACCTGTGTCAGCAATACGTCATTTTTTTTTTATTCTGATCCATGTGGATCCCAGACCAATGCAACTTCTCTTTTAAATTATATCTGCTGCATACACTTCATTATCAATATTAGGGGAGGAGATGGCCTAGTGGTATTATCACTGGACTGTTAATCCAGAGACCCGGATAATGTTCTGGGGACCTGGGTTCAAATCCTGCCATGGCAGATGGTGAAATTTGAATTCAATAAATACCTGAAATTAAGTGTCTAACAATGACCGTGAATCCGTTGTCGGAAAAACCCATCTGGTTCACTAATGTCCTTTAGGGAAAGAAACTGCTATCCTTACCTGGTCTGGACTACCTGTGGCTCCAGACCCACAGCAATGTGGTTGACTCTTAACTGCCCTCTGGGCAATTAGGGATGGGCAATAAATGCTGCCTAGCCAGCAACACCCTCCTGAATAAATAAAAAAAAATGGAGAAGGAAAACATTAGTAAGCAATCCTGACTGCATTTATTTCTGTATCTGCAGGAATTTTCGTAAATCTGGCATTTTGGCTATCAAAATGGACAAAATATTAATACATTAATACTAACAGCACTGATGCCAAAAGCTGCCAGAATTAGATCTAAACCAGAGAAAGTGTACCATTCTTCTTGGAAAATTATTTTGATTCTGAAATCATCTTCAAGTTAGTTCAAATTTGCACTGTTTTGTTTATAATGTAACAAATTCTGTACCTATAATATCAATTATTTGTTAAATTTTCCTGCACACCTGTTCAAAACTTGCAGCCAATTTTATTGTTATTGTTCGACATTAATTTTAATGTCAATTATTCATTAAACTTTCCTGCATGCCTATTCAAAACTCTCAGCCAATTTTATCATGTTTTGTTCTGCATCAATTAAAGAATTTCATTGACTGAAGCAAATTTGCCTAAAGTCACACTTGTTAAAAGCAAACAAAACTCTCTGGCACCCAGCAGGTAATATTTTGCACGACAATATTGTTTAATGTACAAATAGTGAAGCTTCCAAGAGTCATACAATTTGATTATGCTTGCAGCTAAGCAACAGTAATAGTGAGATGTCTACTTTTGAGGACAGGGCAAGGTTTATTTTTATTCAGTAATCATGAATGGCTAATAACAATGCTGTACTGCATGTTTTTAAACCTTGAATTCTGGACAAAGCGATTTCATTAGCAGTACTGAGGAACTCTTGGTCAACAACAGTGAATCTATAACAATGATCTGAAGACATCCAGCTACAAAACTGATACACATCTATATAATGATCATGGCACAACTACAGAATTTAAAATTTTGGCAGAGAATAACCTAATTACAACCAAGAACAGTTGATTTTGGCAATAAAGGACAGCAATTAACTCTTCTGAGCACTGTATTGAAATAAATTTACAAAATCTTTGATGGACAAGGAAGGGTCAAAATCTGGAATAACTTTCAAACTTATTCTGTCATAAATGCCTGCTTCCCACTTGCTCAATATCACCTCTTTGTTGATCTACTCAAGGGAATATTTTCTGCTTTAGAGCTGTAGTAAATTAAAATTAAAAGTTGAAAATTATGGGATAGAAATTGTTGAAAGAAAGTTGCATTGACATAGTGTCTTCCACAACCTTGGAATGCCCCAAAGCTCTTTCCAACCAATGAAGTACTTTTGAAATGTAATCACGATTGTAGGGAACACAGCAGCCAAGTTGCACAAGCAAGACCCCAAAAACAGTAATGTGATTTCTTCATGACCACATCATCCGCTCTTGTAATGTCCAGTGAGGGTTAAATATTAACTGAGTCAGTAGGGATAAACTGTAAATAGTGGCATAAAATCTTTTATGTCCATCCTAAAGGTAAATGAGGCATTGCTTTAACAAAAAAGAATGTCTGACTGTGTGGCATTCCTTTGATAATATGCAGTAATATTAGCCTGGAGTTTAATGCTTAAATTCTGTCATGAACTTGAACCCAGACCTGATGCAGAGTTGGGAGCAACCAACTGAATTATTGCTGACACCTTGACATGAAATCTCTTTTCATGTTGGAAACACTGTAGCAGAAATTGTTTTTCTTTCATGAAAAGGAAAAGCAGGTCATGACTTTAATAGCTCAGGAGCCTTCAATGTCTTTTATCAAATGTTTCAATGAGGTTTGTAACATGCTGACCAGATAGCCTAAATTAATCAAGTCCCATTTGCCAGCATTTGGTCCATTTCCATGTAAAACCTTTCTATTCATGTACCCATCCAGATGCCTTTTAAATGTTGTAACTGTACCAGCCTCCACCACTTCCTTTGGTAGCTCATTCCCTGCACGCACTACCCTCTGCATGAAAATGGTGCCCCTTAGGTCCCTTTTAAATCTTTCCCCTCTCGCCTTAAACCTATGCTCTCTAGTTTTGGACACCCCCATCCCCGCGTAAAAACCTTGGCTATTCACCCTATTCATGCCCCTCATGATTTTATAAACCTCCATAAGGTTACCCCTCAGCCTCCGATGCTCCAGGGAAAATAGCCCCAGCCATTCAGCCTCTCCCTATAGTTCAAACCCTCTACTCCTGGCAACATCCTTGTAAATCTTTTCTGAATCCTTTCAAGTTTCACAATATCCTTCCAAAAGCAGGGAGACCAGAATTGAACACAGTATTCCAAGAGTGGCCTAACCAATGTCCTGCACATGACCTCCCAACACCTATACTCAATGTAATGACCAATAAAGGCAAGCATACCAAATGCCGTCTTCACTGTCCTATCTACTTGTGACTCCACTTTCAAGGAACTGTGAACCTGCACTCCAAGGTTCAGCAACACTCCCCAGGACCTTACCATTAAGTGTATAAGTCCTCTGATTTGCCTTTCCAAAATGCAGCACCTCACATTTATCTAAATTAAACTCCATCTGCTACTCAGTGGCACATCTGATCAAGGTTCTTGTTGTACTCTGAGGTGACCTTTTTTGCTGTCTACTATGCTTTCAACTTTGGTGTCATCTGCAAATTTACTAACCATACCTCCTATGGTTGCATCCAAATCAGTTATAAAAATGATGAAAAGCAGTGGACCCAATACCAATCCTTGTGGCACACCACTGGTCACAGGCCTCCAGTCTGAAAAGCAACGTTCCACCACCATCCTCTGTCTTCTACCTTTGAGCCAGTTCTGTATCCAAATGGCTTGTTTTTCTTGTATTCCATGCAATCTAACTTTGCTAACCAGTCTACCATGAGGAACCTTATCGAATGCCTTACTGAAGTCCATCTAGATCATGTCCATTGCTCTGCTCTCATCAATCCTTTTTGTTACTTCTTCAAAAAACTCAATCAAGTTAGTGAAACACGATTTCCCACGCACAAAGCCATGTTAACAATCCCAGTTGGTCCTTGCCTTTCCAAATACATGTAAATCCTGTCCCTCAAGATTCCCTCTAACAACTTGCTGACCACTGATGTCAGGCTCACTGGTCTATAGTTCCCTAACTTTTCCTTACCACCTTTCACAGATAGCGGCACCCCATATTAGCCAACCTCCAGTCTTCTGGCACCTCACCATTATTAATGATATAAATATCTCAGCAAGGCGCCCATCAAACACTTCCCTAGCTTCCCACAGAGTTGTAGGTTACACCTGATCAGGTCCCAAGAATTTATCCACCTTTATGCATTTTATGCCGCCTTGCACCTTCTCCTGTGTAGTATGGACTTTTTTCAAGATGTCACGATTTATTTCTCCATGTTCTCTATCTTCTATATCCTTCTCCACAGTAAACACTGATGCAAAATACTTCTTTAGTATCTCCCCTATCTCCTGCGGTTCCACACATAGGCGGCCTTGCTGATTTTTAAGGGCCCTATTCTCTCCCTAGTTACTCTTTTGTCCTTAATGTATTTGTAGAATCCCTTTAGATTCTCCTTAACCCTATTTACCAAAGCTATGTCATGTCCCCTTTTTGTCTTCCTGATTTTCCTCTTAATTATACTCCTACTGCCTTTATACTTTTCTGGGGATTCACTCAATCCCTGTTATCTATACCTGGGATAGATATGCTTCCTTCTTGTTCTTAACCAGAATCTCAACTTCTTTAATCATCCAGCTTTACCAACACCTACCAGCCTTGTCCTTCACCCTAACAGAACATACTGTCCCTGGACTCTGGTTATCTCATTTTTGAAGGCCTTCCATTTTCCAGCCATCCCTCTACCTGCAACTATCCACCCCCAATCAACTTTTGAAAGTTCTTGCCTAATACTGTCAAAATTGGCCTCCCTCCAATTTAGAACTTTAACTTTTAGATCAGGTCTATCCTGTTCCATCACTATTTTAAAACTAGTAGAATTATGGTCATTGGCCCCAAAGTTCATCCCCACTGACACCTCAGTCACCTGCCCTGCCTTATTTCCCAAGAGTAGGTCAACTTTTGCACCTTCTCTAGTAAGTAGGGAGGTGATGGCCTAGTGGTTTATCGCTGGACTGTTAATCCAGAGACCCAGATAATGTTCTGGGGCCCGGTTTCAAATCTCACAATGGCAGATGGTGGAATTTGAATTCCATAAAATATCTGGAATTAAGAATCTAATGATGACCATGAATCCATTGTCGACTGTTGGAAAAATCCACCTGGTTTACTAATGTCCTTTAGAGAAGGAAATCTACCATCCTTACCTGGTCTGGCCTACATGTCACTCCAGACCCACAGCAATGTGGTTGACTCTGAACTGCCCTCTGGGCAATTAGGGATGGGCAAAAAATGCTGCCTAGCAGCGATGCCCTCATCCCGTGAATGAATAAAGGGGAAAAAAAAGTATATTCACATACTGAATCAGAAAATTTTCTTGGACACACTTAACAAATTCCTCTCCATCCAAGCCCTTAACAATATTGCAGTACTAGTCTATGTTTGGAAAGTTAAAATCCTCTATCATAACCAGCCTATTATTCTTACAGATAATTGAGATCTCCTTACAAATGTGTTTCTCAACTTCCTGCTGACTATTGCGGGATCTATAGCACAATCCCAATAAGGTGATCATCCCTTTCTTATTTCTCACATTCACCCAAATAACTTCCTTGGATGTATTCCCAGGAATATCCTCTCTAAATACAGCTGTAATGTTATCCCTAATCAAAAACACCACTCCAACTCCTCTCTTTCCCCCTTTATACCCTTCCTATAGCATCTATAGCCTGAACATTAATCTGCCAGTCCTGTCCATTCCTGAACTATGTTTCTGTAATTGCTATGATATCTCAGTCCCATGTTCCTAACCATGCCTTGAGTTCATCAGCCTTACCTGTTAGGCCTCTTGCATTGAAATAAATGCATTTTAATTCATCAGGCCTACCTCATTCTCAGCTTTGTTCCTGCTTGCCCTTGTTCCTTTTCCCAGCTCCACCAATGCACCAATCACAATCTTCCCTGCACCAATCTCAGACTGATCTCTTTTCTCACTGTCATCTTGGGTCCTACACCACCTCCCCAACCCTACCCCCAATAGTTTAAATCCTCCCGAGCAGCTCTATCTAATCTCCCTGGCAGTATATTAGTTGCCTTCCAATTCAGGTACAATCTATCCATTGTATACAGTTCACTTCTATCCCACAAGAGATTCCAATGATCCAAAAATATGAATCCTTCTCCTCTTCAACAGCTCCTCAGCCATGCATTCATCTGCTGTATCCTCCTATCGTACGCATACTAGCTTGTGGCACAGGAGTAATCCACATATTACTACACTAACTTCCTATATTCTCACCTCAGAATCTTGTCCTTTTCTCTTCCTATGTCATTAGTTCCAATGTGTACAATGACCTGCTGATCCCTCACCTCTTTGAGAATATTCTGCACCCTCTCCAGGATATCCTTGATCCTGGACCAGGAAGGCAACACACCATTCTGATGACTTGTCGGCTGCAGAAATGTCTGTCTGTGTCTCTGACAAGAGAGTCCCCATCACAATCGATCGCTTGGAACCTGATGTACCTTTTGTTACATTAAAGCCAGTCTCAGTACCAGAAACTTGGCTTTCAGTACTACATTCCCCTGAGAGTGCATTGCCCCTACGTTTTCCAGAACAGCATACTGTTTGAGATAGGGCTAGCTACAGGACTCTCCTGCACTACCTGCCTTCCTCTCCTACCTTTCCTGGAGGTAACCCATCTACCTGACTGTATCTGCGATTTTTCTCCTTTCCTGCAACTACCATCCATCACACCCTCTAGCTCCTGTAAATTTCTCATTGTGTCTAACTGCCGCTCCAACCGATCCATGCAATCTGATAGGACTCACAACCAAGCACACCTTCTGCAGACATAATCATCAGTAACATGGAAACTCTTCCTAGTTTCCCACATTTGACAGGAAGAATATAAAGATAGATAGGAAAAGTTTCTATAAATATATAAAACGAAAAAGAGTGGCTAAAGTAAACGTTGGCCCTTTAGAGCATGAGAAGGGGAATTTAGTTATGGGAATATGATGAAATGGCCGAGGCATTGAACAGGTATTTTGTATCGGTCTTCACAGTGGAGGACACTAATAACATGCCAGTAATTGACAAAGAGACAAAGGTAGGTGAGGACCTGGAAACAATCATTATTACGGAAGAGGTAGTGTTGGGCAAGCTAATGGAGCTAAGGATTGATAAGTCTCCTGGCCCTGATGGAATGCATCCCAGGGTACTAAAAGAGATGGTGGGAGAAATAGCAGGTGCACTGGCGGTAATTTTCCAAAATTCGCTGGACTCTGGGGCAGTCCCAGCAGATTGGAAAACAGCAAATGTGACGCCACTGTTTAAAAAGGGAAGTGGACAAAAGATGGGGAATTATAGACCGGTTAGCTTAACCTCTGTAGTGGGGAAGATGCTTGAGTCTATTATGAAGGAAGAAATAGCAAGGCATCTTGATAGAAATTGTCCCGTTCGGCAGATGCAGCATGGGTTCATGAAGGGCAGGTCATGCTTGACAAATCTTTTGGAATTCTATGAAGACATTACGAGCAAGGTGGACAATGCAGACTCAGTAGATGTGGTGTACCTAGATTTCCAAAAGGCCTTTGACAAGGTGCCGCACAAGAGGCTACTGCATAAGATAAGGATGCATGGCATTAAGGGTAAAGTATTAGCATGGATAGAGGATTGGTTGACTAACAGGAAGCAAAGAGTGGGGATAAATGAGTGCTATTCTAGCTGGCAGTCAGTGACTAGTGGTGTGCCTCAGGGATCGGTGTTGGGACCGCAATTATTTACAATTTATATAGATGATTTGGAGTTGGGGACCACGTGTAGGGTGTCAAAGTTTGCAGATGACACTAAGATGAGTGGCAAAGCAAAGTGTGCAGAGGACTGTGAAACTTTGCAGAGGAACATAGATACATTGAGTGAGTGGGCAAAGGTCTGGCAGATGGAATACAATGTAAATAAATGTGAAGTCATACATTTTGGTAGGAGTAATAGTAAAAAGGATTATTACTTGAATGGTAAAAAGTTGCAGCATGCTGCTATGCAGAGGGACCTGGATGTCCTTGTGCATGAATCACAGAAGGTAGGTCTGCAGGTACAACAAGTAATTAGGAAGGCAAATGGAATTTTGTCCTTCATTGCTAAAGGGATTGAAATAAAAAGCAGAGAGGTTATGTTGCAGCTGTACAAGGTGCTGGTGAGGCCACACCTGGAGTACTGTGTGCAGTTTTGGTCTCCTTACTTGAGAAAGGATGTATTGGCACTGGAGGGGGTGCAAAGGAGGTTCACTAGGTTGATTCCGGAGTTGAGGGGGATTGGCTTATGAGGAGAGACTGAGTAGATTGGGATTATATTCATTGGAATTCAGAAGATTGAGGGGGGATCTTATAGAAATATATAAAATTATGAAGGGAATAGATAAGATAGAAGTAGAGAGGATGTTTCCACTGGCAGGTGAAGCTAGGACAAGAGGGCATAGCCTCAAGATTAGAGGGAGCAGATTTAGGACTGAACTGAGAAGGAATTTCTTCACCCAGAGGGTTGTTAATCTATGGAATTCCTTGCCCAGTGAAGTAGTTGACGCTACTTCAGTAAATGTTTTTAAAAAAAAGGTAGATTTTTTTTGAACAATAAAGGAATTAAGGGATACGGTGAGAACGCGGGTAAGTGGATCTGAGTCCACGAAAGGATCAGCCATGATCTTATTGAATGGCGGAGCAGGCTCGAAGGGCCAGACGGCCTACTCCTGCTCCTAGTTCTTATGTTCTTATGTTCTTAAAGGCCATCTTTGCCCCTTAACAATCTACAGATCCAGAAATATAGCTTAGTCTTACTGCTCTAAAAAAAACTCCCCAGGCTAACTTAGTACCAGTGTTTTATATTTTTGAAGTTTAATCAAGAAACAGATTGCAATTAAAAACATAATCAAAAAAGAACCCACTCTACTCACTACTGTAGATTTATAAAAAAAATGAACAGTAAGGTTACGCTTTAAGAAGCAACTTAGCTGCTATCCTGCTGTGATCTCCCCCACTCAGGTTTCTCCAAGGTCACCTGTGAATTTCACTGTTTATGTTTCACAGAATCATAGAAGCCCTACAGCATGAAAACAGGCCATTTGGCCCAACAAGTCCACACTGATTCTACAAACAGCATCCCACCAAGACTTTTCCCCCCTACCCTATCCCTGTAACCCTGCATTTCCCACGGCTAATCCAACTAACCTGCACATCCCTGAACACTATGGGCAATTTAACATGGCCAATCCACCTAACCTGCACATCATTGGACTGTGGGAGGAAACTACACAGACGTGGAGAGAATGTGCATACTCTACGCAGTCAGTCACCCAAAGCTACAATTGAACCCAGGTCCCTGGTACTGAGGTAGCAGTGCTAACTGTTGAGCCACCATCAGAATGGACTCTGATATCCAGAGATATTTGAAACCAAATAGCAGAGGCAGTCAGCTGTGGAGGTTCAGTGCTGACTCAGACAGCTATACAGGTGTATTTCTCCACTTGATCCACTTCCATGTGTTCACAGCCTTTGTCTCTCTTCCTCCTTTTTAAAGTGCTGTTGTTTTGATCTCTTTTTTCCAAAGTTCCAAAACAATGCAACAGTTTATAAAACAGTAATTACTGCTCCTAGAATTCAAGGATATCATCTTCAACACTGAAAATACCTCAAAAAAGGAGCAGGTCTTACAGCCGCAATTTTTTCCTGTCCTCCATCTTGGATTACCCAGAATCCTCAGAGGATTCTGGCACATTAGGTCAAAGGCAACATCCTATACTAGTCTAGGCCATTTTTGGGGTGGTGAGTGTCAGAATAAGGAGCAAGAAGCTGAATGCCAGACAGCACACCACCCATCTTAGTTCTTTCTGCATTATTGCGGCTGTTTTGCTCCTGGAATGAGAGAGTGGCAGATAGTTAATTAGCTTTATTATCATGTGCATTCAAATGATTGCAATGAAATGTTTGCAATGTTGCCACTTATGGCGCTATCTTAGGTACAAGATGCCTAGGTACAGATACTTAAGTATTTAGTACAAAAATTGGAAGAATAATAAATAAAAGTCCAGCATAAGAATACAAAGGAAAAAAACTACCCGATTTATAGCCATTTCACCCCAGTCTGTGCCAGCACCGAGCCTCCAAACTGCACCAGGCCAAAACCCCAGGCCACATGTCAGGCTTCAAACCTTGAGGCCTTGCTTCCAGTCCACAAGGAACTTGCCTCCTTAATGGCCTTCAGTTTGAGACTTGCCTCCTTGCGCCAGCCTCCGGTCTGGATCTTACCACCCCGTGACCACCTCCAGTCCTGGAGTGACTTCCTCCATTCCCCTCCGAATAAGTTTTAAAAGTTAAAAGAAACTTGAGAAAAGAGAAAAAAAAGTGGATGACCTCTGCCACAGGAGCCCTATTCCACTGCCATGTTGGCCAGAAAAAGGAAAAGAATGGGTGGAGTAGAGGCGCTCCAGCTGGAATGTCCAATTCTGCTGCCATAATTATTACTTTTGATATTCTAGAAGATGAAAGTGGGTGGCTCAGCAGTGGGCAAGTTTCCCTAGCAACTGTGGAAGTTCTGAGGAAGGGTCACCGGACCCGAAACGTAACTCTGTTTTTTTCTTCACAGATGCTGCCAGACCTGCTGAGCTTTTCCAGCAACTTTGTTTTTGTGTAGATGATGTTGCAGGCAATAGCATGAAATGGTGGAACATGAGCTATGGTGGGAGGTGAATCCAGTAGAAGGGATACATTAAGTCTGAGCTAATGGAGAGAAAATGTTGGCACATACACCGGTGAAGTAGAGGACATTGAACTTCTTCCAACAATGCTGGGCATTCCATTGGACTAGGTTGTCATGGTTTGGTTTTTTGCCCTCATTGCTGGAAATGGGGGATGATGAAATGCTACTTTCATGCTACTCCATCCTACAGCAGTTCCAGGACAGTATCTGCAAAGCAGTGTGCCAATTTCTTTCTGCCATGTCCAGGGTACCTGTCAGGAACTCTGCTGGGCAGCTCCAGATTAACAGTGCTTGTCTGGGTGGATGACAACTTTTAAAATATAGTGCTGGCAATAGGGATGCTGGGATCATTTCTGCAATCACCCAGAGAGTGGCAAGTTGTTCCAGGAATGTTTGCAGTAAGATGAGATGTGATACTTGTCATAGGGGTTGAAACACAAACTAATGTGGTATGGTATGGTAAGAAAACGAGTTTGACCTTGCAGGAAACATCACTTCACCAAACCCAATGTGACTCCTAGTCAAAGAACTGTAAATTCAGCCCGACTGCTCCTAATCACTCAGGGAGTCCAAGTTGCTGCAGCAACATGCATTTTTACATGCATGTTATAACATGGAGCTTTGGGTGCTGTGGTACAAGCTCCAACTTTCTTTCCATCACATAACTGACAAAGAATTTCTCCTGCTCTTACCACCTGCCACTGGTCAGTGTTCAAGAGTTTGCAAGAGGGAAGAGAGAGGCCTGGGACCCTGGCTAGGGTATGCTTGTGTTACCTTCTTTAAAGTCAGTGAATTCTTATTGCATGGGGTAGGATTTCTTTGGATGCTCAGGCTCTTCCATAATATTTCAAACCACATCACTTCACATAAAGTTACAGCCATACACTTGCCTTCATTCAGCTGGTCTGATTTCCGCAGCTGCTGAAATCTGACTATCTTGTTATAAATTAGAAACTTAACAGATCAGGTTTTTAATGAGTATATAATGGTGCTAAGTACCTCATTAATAAAAACAAGTCTGTTCTGAAACTTGGTCCTTCTATCATTCTTAGGAAAATGGTTGAGGGTGGAAACAGAGGCTGGAATTCTGGCTGAGCACCTCAGCAACCATTTTTTCTTGGCTGTCCAGCCTTCATTCTCATCTCAGCAGAGACCAGCAGGTGCATGGGAAAGCTGCCAACTCCAAGTTCCCTCTCAAATAATTAGCAATAGTAGCATAGTGACAATAGTAATTCATGGATCCAACTAATGCTCCAGAGACGTTATTTCTTGTAACACTATTCAGTTGGTTAACTAAATCCACATTTAAAAGTTAATCTCAGTAATGATGAGCATGAAATTACCAGATGTTTTGAAGACCCATTTCATCCCCTGGACCATTTGGGGAAGAAAATCTGCCACACCTACCTGTTTCAATTGATATGAAACTCCAGACCCAATGTAATTGATTCTTTACTATCCTTTGAAATGGTATCACAAAACACATAGTTCTATTAAACTGCAGCAGAAAATTTTGACTGTAAATCAAGTCATATGGATTGCAGAAATTCAATATGGTGGCTCATCACCACCTTCCCAAGGATGATTAAGGATGGGCAATAAATACTTGACTTGCCAGTGTTATTGACCTACATCCCATAATTGAATAAAAAAGTGACACACTGTCTTGAATTGAAAATATAGCAGGTTAATATCTCTTTAACAGCACTGTGAGAGAACCTTCGTTACATTGGCTGCAGTAATTCAAGATACCTTCTCAAGGGCAATTATGGATGTGCCGTAAATCTTGGACTTGTCAGAAATGTATCACATCCCCTAACTGAATAAATGAACATTGGATAGCTTCATGTTTGCTTTGTTACCTGCATACCAAGCTTGCATCATGCCATAAAATCAAAACTTTGATGTAATTTGAAAAATACTGAATGTTAATTAATGTTAAAAGATTTTTTAGAATAGATATCATTGTATAGAAGGAAAGTTTTAATTTGAATCAAAATCCAGAGTTTCAGAATGTTTATAGTTGAAGAATACCACATAAATGGCAAACACCTTTTATAATGATTCATTTTAATTGCTCCAGAATTGTTGAAAAAATGTGTTTATTTCAGTACCGTGCATTACCTATCACCAGATCCAATACAGATTAACTATGAACTAATATTGATATTCTCAGGCACTGTATATTACTCACTGGCTCAAGGAGCAATAAAGACAAAGCCCCTTTATTTGTATCAGCATCCTATAGCAGTGAATGAGACAAATTAAGTACATTACAGGACTTTCCCCAAGAAAGCAGGTATGACAATAGCTCCCTAGTGTTAAATTACAATCACAAATTCTATTTTACAATTCAACTATATAAAATGATTTAACAGATCTCTAGTTCTTATTATAAAAATGGAATCATAATTTCTATTATGTTCACAATGACTTGGAAGAATTATGTAAGAATTCCCAAAGCAATTTAGTCCAATAAAATAAAATATTGTTCAATGTTTCTCTATAATCATCCTTCCCAGGAACAAATAGGAGAAATATATTATTGTTTATGAGAAAGTACAAATGCACATTTAAAGTGAGAGTACAGCTTTTATTTTTGTGGAAGGAATGCAAACTTTTTTTAGCTTTAAAGATTCATATTACGAGCTGTATCAAGGATGTATAAATTAATTTTAGAAAGATTATTGGGTAAGGTGGATCAGTAATGATGCTGTTGGACTTCAATCGCAGCTCTAAACAAGTTTGTGAATATTAGATGCTTTATATAAGACCTGATAAAGACAATATTTCAAAACAAATAAAGTTATTTTTTGGGAAAAAGTTGTGTCAATACTGTAAATCTGAAAGAAAAGTGAAAATACTGGGATCGGTGCTGGAACCCCAGCCATTCACAATATATATTAATGATTTGGATGAGGGAACAAAATGTAACATCTCCAAGTTTGCAGATGATACCAAGTTGGGTTGGAGGGCAAACTGTGACGAGGATACAGAGATCCTTCAGCATGATTTCGACAGGTTGGGTGGAGTGGACAAATCAATGGCAGTATAATTTGGATAAATGTGAGGTTATTCACTTAGGAAGCAAATACAAGAAGGCAGATTACTACCTGAATGGCTGTAAACTGGGAGAGGGGAGTGTGCAGCATGACTTGGATGTCCATGTGCACCAGTCGCTGAAGGTAAGCGTGCAGGTACAGCAGGTGGTAAAGAAGGCAAATGTATGTTGGCCTTCATTGCGAGAGGTATTGAGTACAGGAGCAGGAATGTGCTGTTGCAGTTGTAAATGGCCTTGGTGAGACCACATCTGGAATATTGTGTGCAGTTTCGGTCTCCTTTTCTAAGGGAGGATGCTCTTGCTCTTGAGGGAGTGCAGCGAAGGTTTACCAGTCTGATTCCAGGGATGGTGGGTCTAACGTATGAGGAGGGATTAACTAGGTTGGGATTGTTTTCGCTACAGTTCAGATGAATGAGGGGGGATCTCATAGAGACTTATAAAATTCTAACAGGACTGGACAGGGTGGATGCAGGGAGGATGTTCCTGATGGTGGGTGTGTTCAGAACCAGGGGTCACAGTATGAGAATTTGGGGTAGATGATTTATGATGGAGATGAGGAGACATTTCTTCACCCAAAGAGTGGTTAGCCTGTCAAATTCATTACCACAGGAAGTAGTTGATGCCAAAACATTGAATGTATTCAAGAGGCGACTAGGTACAGCACTTCGGGGAAATGGGAACAAAGGTTATGGGGAGAAAGCAGGATTAGGCTATTGAGTTGGACGATCAGCCATGATCGTGAAGAATGGCAGAGTAGGCTCAAAGGGCCGAATGGCCTCCTCCTGCTCCTATCTTCTATGTTTCTATAATCTGCTAGCCTGGTTGCATCATTGAATTAAGAAAGCGTTTGTGTTTCAGATCAATGACCTTACAACCAAATTGAGGAAATTCTGATGAAGTGACATTCTAAGACATTCACACGGTTTCTCTATTGATGCTGTCAGATCAGTAAGGTGTTAGTGGCATTTTCTGTTTGTAAATTCAGAGCTGTCAGTAAATTAGAAGATGGTGATTTGGTTGAGTTGAGATGTGAAATGTTTAATTAATAGTGTCTTGCATGAGACAGGACATCGCAAAATTTCTAGTTTACCTGGAAGATATTAAATGTTCTTCTAAGCTCACCCCATCTGATTCCCCCCAGTCCATCCATTTATTTCCTTCCAAAGAAGGATCTCTGCCTTATTTATATATGGAACTGTCAGAACCTAATGGTTTCAAAGCCCTAAAGATCTTTGGAATGATTCCCACAGACTCGGCCTAGTTTGGACAGTTCATAATCTCTGGGAATTTCTACATTTTGTATCAGGTAAAGGACATGCTGCAGAGGCTGGGGAACCTTCCTGATTCTGCTATTTTGTGGAATCCTATTGTCCAAAGAGTAAGCCAACACTAAAGATATGAATAGTTGCCAGTACATCATGATACTGGCCCAGTGCACGGCACATGATAACTAATGATATCCCACTAAATTAATGTTTCCATTCACTGATGTTGGTAAAGCAATTGATTTGACTATAAAGTAAGCTTTTCCACTTTTGTAGAAATCACAACACAGAAAGAACCTTTGGCTCATCACTCCTGTTTTTTGATAGGTGATAGGTGAAGTTATCTACTCTAATCCTTTTTTCTCAGCTTTATCATATGCGTTTATATTCTTGCTTTTCAAATACATATACAATTTCATTACAAATAAAATTATGGCCTGATTGCAATTACCACTTCTAGTGAAATGTTCCATGTCTGAATGACCCAGTGAAACAGTTCCTCTCATTTCCCCTTCATTCTTCAGAAAATGATCTGGGATATGCTTTCTCATAATTGATCAATTATTAGCGTTAGAAACATTTGGACTTAGGTTTTTCTGTTGGAGTTGCGAGCGGGCATTGGGCCGATTTCCAGTTTGTGAACCTAGATTTGGATATGACAGAACATCCACTGCAATCTTCCCAGAGGAAGCCAATTGTGAACTTCTTCCAGTTGTGCACCCAATTAAAGATGATGGGGGACCAAAGCAGGACATTCACGGGAATCAGAGCTCCCACTCCAAAGGGTGGCCAGCAAACTCACTGTGTGCTGCTGAGTTGAATGCAGAACATTATATCAATGTTTGGAGGTTACCAGAACTAACAGTAATTCCTCATGCCCAGCACTAAACAACAGATTCATTTGCAAGTAATAAGTGTTTGTCTGTGGATGTCCTGAAGATTGCCAATTTTGCTCTTTAGATTAACGATACAAGATAAATATAAGTTGTTTAAAATGACAACTGCAGAGGAAAGACATGGCTGTCCGACCACTTGCTCTGTTCTCACTTCCTCTGGGTAGACAAACTGTTGACCAGTGGGGGTTTTGAGTGCCACTGACAGAATGACATAGCATTCCAAAAGTGCCTGCTAAATTGCATCTGTAGTTTCTTCAGTTTGCTTCTTGGGACTGAGAGATGGGTTGCTGTCACCAGTCTGAAACTGTATTAGGTACAAATCTAGGGAAGCATGACTGTGCCAGGAAGCCAATCCACTGCATTTTTCTTTTTGCCATTTTCCCAGTTCCTGATCTCTAAATTAATCTCTAAAGTTCTGGAAAAGCTTCCATCAATGTCTTTCAAAATATCCTTTCTTTTATTAATCCAAGTGTTTCAAAGAGAAAGTCACAATTTTTCTCACTTTCTTTCAGGATTACCCTCCCATTCCCTGTAACATTTTACTGAATGTTTGCCGCATTCTTACTGAAATTGACTTTTTCACTAATATTAACAAATGGAAGAAATCATGCTCCCGTTGTATTAGAACATAGCTAAATAAGTGTGGTGACAAAAAATTAACACTAACTGTAGATTTTGAACAATAATCTTCACTAATTCAACACAATGTTTGTACTCTTTTCTAGCTCATGAAATTCTACAATCCCCTAGCATCCCTTCAAAATGCCTACCATGTCTTGCACTAATGTGATTTTTTTTTCTTACAGTAGCCCTCCCTTTCCTGCCTGTGATTGAGTTTGCCAATTACGTGTCAATTTGTGCTGAATAAGTGGTCATTCTGTGCCTAATGCCTAATACTGAATTGAAACAGTCCCACCTTTGTCTGGGATTGGTTCATGTTAGGTCCCAGAGGTGTACTGTGCTAACTCACCATGCCACCCATTTTCCTCTGTGTTAATAATTTGCTGAGTAACTTTCATAAAAATTGTTCGGTGAATAAGAGTTTTTGATGAATAATTTTAACAATAAGTTTGTTGAATAATTTGTACTAAAGATTTGATATGTCACCAAAAATACTGATAAGGCGGAGGTAGATAGATTCTTGATAGGCATGGGAATCAAAGGTTATTGGGATAGATGGGAGTGTAGAATTCGGGACAAAAAACAGATCAAACTTGATCTTATTGAATGGCAGAACAGACTTGAAGGGCCAAATGGCACACTTCTGCTCCTAGTTTGTATGTTTGTATGAGTAATGCTTTGCTGAGTAGCAGAGAAGGCTCAGTAACTTTAACACTGCAGATTTTCAGAATATACTAACACTGATGATTTTGTGATTCCATTGTAGCTTTTTACTTTCCTTCCCTTTCACTCTGGTCATTGCTGGTGTTCTAAACTCTTGCTGCTTTGGCCAGTAACTCTTGAGTCTCATATTTCTTTCTGATTTTAAATCAGAATCACACCACTGTGCTGACAGAAGGGTCTGAGAGGTTCAGTTGCCCACTTATATCAGGATGGTATTGCTGTAAAATAACAGAGAGAGAGAGAGAGACAGAAGTTACTGCCAGTATTCCACATTTCTATTGAAGAATCAGTATGTTCTCCATCCCAAACATCTGCCTGTAAGACCATGCCCCCACTCAAGGCATGAACTATACAATTATTATTCAATTTTGACAAATATATGTTGAATTTGTCAAGAAATATTACTGGAAGTCAAGTGAAACAGTACATTGGAAAATGTTTGGATCTAATATGTAGCTGCCTCAAAGAAATTTCTCCTCATCTCTAACTAAATAAGAAACCCTTTATTTTGACAATAGAGAGGAATTTTCCATTTCTGTCAGGTGTCTCACTTGCTGCTCAAAAGGTGGACTCTTCAGAGCAAGGCCTATCTTATTTTCTTCCAGTCAGACAATTTGGAGGATAGCGGCAAACCTACCTCTGAAATCAAGTTCCTGGTAGGACAGCCAGAACTGCCAGCTAGTCAGAGGGTGGCAGCTCTCGCACCTGGCAGTGCCACTGCAAAAACCATTGCTGCTACAGAAGGACAACAAGCTCATGAGAACCAAGAGCTCAGATGGAGGTTGGATTCTGGAGTTTGATGGTGCATGCAGAGGGGATAGGGGATCAGAAGTAAAGGCAGGAGGCTTGCTGTCACCGCTTACCTCCATACCCTTTGTCCGGTCCCTGGGTTATACATATCAAGAGACCCTCACTCCCTGACTGACAGGCAATCCCTGGATTGGTTTACCAGCGGGTAAGCCGCTTATTTGTGTTGCATGGAGCTCAGATAATTGTAACCCTGGCAGGAATTTTAAACATGAGTATTCTAGACTGAATTACACTACTGTGCTGACAGAGAAGTCTAAGAGATTCAGTTGTCCAGTTATATAAGTAGGGTAGTATTGTTGTCAAATAAGAGAGTTTAACACATGGTTGTCCTTAAGTGGTCATTATCTGACTACCTAAGAGTCTTAATTTACAGCAAAGGTGGAAGGTCAAGCATAGACCTTCTTGCTGAGAACGTGATTTGGGAGGAGGCAGGCAATAAGACAGGATTATGGGTACACTGCCAACCTGCCCAATTTTTATTTGTCTTCCTGCCTCGAGGACTAGAAGACTCCACCCTATGTTCCCTAATTTTAGATTCCCCACAACCAAAAATTCAAAGAAATGTAAAAGCATTATCCTTTTCAACATTTGATCTCTCAAGTCCAGTTTCAACCAAGCTTATTTCTTGTCCTTTTTTCCTTTAATTTCTTTCTATTCTTTATATGTTACCACTTTGTGTTTGTGCTCTGTGTTTATTCTATTTAGCCTATCATTGGGTTGATGTTTGATATGAGGGAGGGAGTGTTCACACTGTAGAATCTGTATCAAGTACAAACAGTAACATGCAGGGAGAAAGATAAGGAAAAAGAGACAGTAGCGTTCCAACAAAATTAACTGGATTGTTCAACTAAAATGTTGATCTTAACAGGGCATTTGATCTGTCAGGATGGAAATTATTTCAAACCATTAAATTTGTGCATCAAAGCAAGTTTATTTTAAAATGTATCAGAGATTAAAAAGTGATCCAAGTTCTACTAAACTAAACATGCTCTGATAGTTTGCAAATTATGAATGCTGTTATCATGAAACAATAGTACATTCAAAACTCTTCCAGCAATTACGAGTTGTGAACATTGTTTCGTGATTGGGAATGAGGTGAAGTTGAAGGCAGGTTGTGTCATTGCTGGTGATAAAGATAGGTGCAGCATATCCATGCATGTAGGAAACAAATGACTGGTAAAAAATTCCAACTTCTGACAGAATTGCTGAGAATCTTGTTTAAAAATCCCAAATTTTACAATCAACTTGAATGATTAAGTTGATACAGTTTACAATCACAGCATCGCCAATGTTGTTGCCAAATATATTGTCTAAAGTTTTTGTGGTTTTTGAAATATTGACTGCACCCACGTTTACTGCATGGTGTTATCTAATAGGAACTAAGTAAGAACATTACAAGGTATTCTATCAGAAATACTGTGCAAGATCACAGTTCTCAGGTAGTGTTACACTCACAAGAAATAATGGCTTTAAAGTTACCTTAAACTGGATTTTAGCACCTACAGTTTAATGGTATTAGTTGAACTTCTGATCAACCCTAGATTTTGCCAAAACTCACTGTCACAGAAACCAGATAGGGCCAACATTATTTTCATTACTTCACTAAGGTAATCAACTGAACTATCAGATATTTTTGACTTTTGAACTTCACATAGTCAGTAGTTGTTGCGACCATGGTGCAGTGCATGAAGCTAGGAATCATAATCATAGTCCTGAAACCTAGAAATCATGGGAAACAAAACTAGAGAACAGTACTGCCTGTCAAAACCTAAAAGTCATTGCAAGTGACATTTAATTCAGTTAATAGCTGTAGGGTCGGACAAAAAAATATATTAGAAAGGAATACATAAAAAAATTATCAAAACTAATTCGTTGTTCTGTGGAATTTTCCAAATGAAATGCTTCCTTCTCAGACCCAAATGTTTATATATATAACCCTTCCTTTTTAAACACTGAGGAGTAGTTAGTGCATACAGAAATGATTGCTATCTTTATTCCACTCGAACCAGATGTACTTACGTCAGGTGATGATGGCTATACTTGTTTCCATTTTAAAATCTCTGTAAATATTTTTAAATTACATGATTGAGGTAATGAATAATATTAGGTTCACCCCCTCATTAAGGTGAACAAGATCATCTCATCCATATTGTTCACTGCATTCATAGTGGCCTCAATTAGTTTCTACTTCATACTTGCTGTTAGAAATAAGTTTTTTTTTCATTCTTATTATTTCCAGTGTTTTAACAACAGATTCATTTTATTGTTATATCAGTCATAGAGGGAAAAAAATTGAGAGATCTGGAATTAAAATGAAGTATATTAATCTAAAACACAAATTACAATACAGTATCTATTACATTAAATTGTGCTTTACGCTTCATTTAATTCATAGCACTACACAGTCTGAGCTAATGTAAAGATTAGTTGTAGTGTTGCAGAAATAAACACCCAAGATTTCATGATATGGGTGAAAATGTGAACAAGTGTCTATTTCATTAATATCCTTTCATCAATTCAAACAAGGATTTCTAACTTTTGCAATACCACCTATGTACAAATGGCCATGTGAAGTTGCCATTTTCCAAGCAACTGTATTATATTCCATTTTGGATTCAAAGAGAAAACAGAGTACCCAAGATGCATTTTACTAATATGAATTTTATAATGCCTAGCCTGTTGGTCCTCATAATAGTTCTAGAGAAACATACTGAGATGAAGAAGTAGTTCACAAAAGGTATGCATTCACTGTCATTGCTTGGGCAGTCTACCTTCTAATCTAAAGAAGGAGAAGAAGAAAGAAGCATCATTGTTCAGTCTGAAAGCAAGGAGAAAGAGAAATGGTTTCTTGTCAGAACAACAAAATAAATTTACAGCATACAAAGATTCTGCCTTCTTGAGGACTGCCAAGGTGGTTGGGTTTGAGAAATGACAGCTAGCAGGCAGAGTTTGCACAATGGAGCAGAAGATATGAGAGACACACGAGGTTAGCAATGCTGAAGTTTGTTGAAGATGAGATCGCTCAATTTATATCAAAGACTAGGAAGGCACATAAATCAGGCTGACAGACAAGACAGGTATTTTTGCATTTTATTTTATTCAGAAAGTAAAATGCTTCTTCAGTTTTAAAAAAAAGTACATTGAATTTCTCTAAACAATATCTGAAAGGATAATGGCACAGTGTACAATTAAGGGGAATGGGAACGAAAAATTTCTGATGCAGATTTTCTGATGTCACATTGTCTGAACTAAAAAATACAAATGAAGTTTAAAACACTTTGAAACAAAATGATTTTAAACTATTACTGATGAAGTGATGAAAACATATAAAATGATGGTCCCTCAGTAAGAAGGCAGCCAGAGGAAAATGAAAGAACACAACTTAGAGCCCTGTATTTGGAATTAAAAGTGCATGTTAAGCAATGGCAAACATTTCAGAATGTGTGCAATTGAAGAAATACAACAGCATGATCATTCAGGACTAGGGTTGCCAACCCTCCAAGATTTCCCTGGCATCTCCATCAATTAAAGTCTAATCTTCAGAATATGGCTATAAGGAACCCAGCACAAAAACAAGGAAATAAAGACTGAGTTTTAAAAATGCCTTCATGAGTTATATTAAAAAATGTACATGGGCCAAAATGTTATTTGACTGATGGTCAAAAATCATCCATATAAGTAATGAACAGTCCATCCGTCTTTCAATTGGCATAGGAGTGTTGTGCATCAGGAGAATGGACATGCTGGCTGATTAATTGCAAGGTGTTGGTTGCAGCAGGATCTGATGAACCTCCAGGAACCCTGGAGTTGGCAACCCTAATTAGAATCATTGGCACTGCTGCATAGTTGCTAGAAGGAGAGAGCATAGATTCATATACATTGCTCACATAGCAGTACATGAGAACTGTCTTTTGTATTGTGCTTGCTAATAACTGATTCTATTCAAGATGGCAAGTCAACAAAGCAACTTCCAACCTTGAAATCTGCCCAAAAAAGTGCAATCAGGGTTCAACAGCTCTAAAGAAGAGAAATTATAATGTAGTGTGCCAGCAATGGTGGGGTTCTAAAATTTTGGCATTAGAGTTTATTGAGCTTGTATTTGTGATTATAATTCAGGTACAGTATGAACTAGGCAGCCTGATTCAATGCTCCATGCCTTACATGGCCCTTCACAAGCCCAATTTAGCTATTCTGTTCTGCTATGGGTTCATTAATTTATTTTACATTAGATTGTTTGGCTGTATTTTTCATATTGTTATTCAGCTTTCATAATAGCATTCATGCATTCAATCTAAATGTCATAAATGTTCAGTTTTTCCAAATATAGCCAATGATTCTGGGTTCAAGGCTTTTAAAATTATTTTTCTCAAAATCTATTTTATTAAAAGGGAAACAAAGCTTTAACTAAAAAATCAGTAACATAAACATTGTGAAAAAGAACACTACTAAATTACAATAGAACCAGAAAAATGTTGAAACTGCCATAATGATTTTGTGATGTAATCATGTGCATGGACATCAATGCTGTGATATTTGGAAGTCAAATTTATCTTTTAATGAAAAGCAGGAGAATGCCCATTTTCCTCTATGACACAGTGTAAATTACCAAAGCATATATTTTCAGTTACTACGCAGTTCAAAGCTGTGCATTCCTGCTGTGCATTTTATTGGTCTGTTATTAATTATAGAGAGAAAAAAACATTCATCATGATGTTTTTCTTAGTCCATCTTAGTTACTTTGGATGAAGTCTAGATTTAACAAACCAGATCTGCTTGATTACAGCTCAGTTTATTTTGTGGTGATGTGAGCAAATTCAGTTTGGGTGTACCATAGGTCCAACACCTATTTGTCCTCTGTCTCAATAACGGCCTAGCTCACTTTTGTGAGAATCCTGTTTTTCAAGCTCAGTGTGAGCACTGAAAGAAGCAAAGGTTAGCACCTTCATCTTGTGTCTGCTCCCCAACCTTCTGTAAGATCACATTGGAAAGGCAATATTTCTGAATTTAATGGCAGCCAAAAACACAGATCCACCCTCCAAATCAACACTATATATATGGAAAATAAATCTAAAGTAGGAGGTGAAAAATGTCAAAATGAAAGTAAAGAAAGTTTGCAACTGACAATGTGTGATTACTGTGTGGTTGTGATGACCTTACAGCAAGAAGCCAAGATAAAGATAAAATTGGTCAAGAAAAAAATCTAAAAGGAAGAAAAAGTGTCTGCAGAGAGAAAAAAAACATCATTACATCATCACAATTAACAAATGTATCAAAAAAGGTAATGCCAGTAATTTAATTTAGAAATTTCATCCTCATCATCACCATTATCAAAAAGCATTTGAAAGAACATGATTCTTGTAAATGATTCTTGTGAATGATAGAGAACATGATTTGTTGGAACTGTGTAAAACATGATACTTGTACATGGCAGAAGACATGATGCTTGGGAAGGATGAAATATATGAATCTTGGGAATGAACCTAGAGTCTTGTGGTGGTTATCGGATTTAACTGAAAGTTATTCTCATCATGAATGGATCAGCAATCAGCAAGGGGAATTTCCTTCAAATCAACAGGGAAACTAACAATGGCAATGACAGCAAGAACAAGTGTCAGACATAAACATTCAAGGATGTTATCAACACTTCTGGAGTTCTCCCAAGTTCGCCTCCTTCCTTTGCCCAGTGTTAAAGATGTAATGCAGCTGTTTCATATGGGCATGTGGTGAGGTGGATATGTAATAGTACTGAATGAACTTTGGGCTAATGGACTCATGGCATGGTGAAAGGAGTCCCAATTCCTCTTACCGTGTCTTTGGAAGACCTACGTCTCTTGAAGCTGGAGGTCAGTGTTGAAGTGAGCGATCTAAAAGGTGCTTTCTTTTTAGGGTCAGGCTCTGCGCTACCACTTTTTCTATCCTAGAACAGATATATTTGAGGTTATTGACTTTTTTCTGTTGGTAGTAGCTATTTATAATCTAGCTAATAACTGTTCTGGCAAGCAGAAATCAAATAGATGTACACTATAGATATTTGGCTTGGCAAATATATGTGGTAACTTGGCCCATTAAAAGCAGTTCCAATGAACTGTCTAGGAAAGGAAGTGATTAATTACTAAGAGGGTTCATATTGTTATCTGGCAAAGGAGGGTCTGTCAAGCAACATTAATGGTAGAATCAAAGCAAAAAAGTTCACCACAAGCGAGATTTGTGAAAGAGCAGTGAATCTAATGAATGTAGCTCAGATCTTGAAAATGAGAATGCATGAACCTTTGTGTATGTAGTGCGCTTGTCACTAATACACTTGTGTTCTTTATGTGATTTCTAAAGCAATTTTAAAAGTAAAATAAAATCTAACAAAATTATTAGAATCAAAATGAACTGAAATCAAAATAGTACTATTTAAAACACTGTAAAAAAGCCACCATTATAATTTAATTGCATTTAATATTATGTAATTTAATATTTTATAATTGTGTTCATTTTTTAAAAATCCATGCCTTTGTGTTGGGAACAGCAGTGAAAGGTAAATTACTTTGAGGCAAAACAACCAGGTCCTTCCAATGCAGAACTGTCATTCCAAATTGATTCCTCCACTAGTGTCTTGAAGAATTGCCGTCCTTTTCAGAGAATGCAGAGGAATGCATTTGAAAACCGTAACTGAAAGAGCCAGTTGTAGGCTCCACTTCATGTATTTAGATTGTGATGTCAGCAGTCACTATTTCCTGTTTGAAGGCTGGACTCTTCATTTACTTGGATCCTTTACTATTTGAAATAATGTTTCAATCAAAATAAAGATATTTATTTAGTATTTTCTAATCTTGAGCTTTGAAGTGTGGAGTCAGAGGTAGAAGAGTGCTAATGTAGACAATGTCTGCCAAGTTTGCAAACAAAACTTGAGTTCTTTTAAAATAATTTTCACATTCAAAAGACTCTGGCAGAGAGACAGTTGCTAATAAACAGGCACAGGGACTGATAGGACAGTCAAGACAGTCAAAAGACAGACACCAGACCAAGGTGATTTGCAATGTACTGATCCAGTTTATGCAATGCAAAAGTTAAATTGCACTAAAAAGCTTCAGGTAACTCAGCTTTCTATCACTATAAAGTCTCTGTAGGATTGAACTTAGCATTGAAACTGATTAAGTTCCCTACACATAAGCAACCAACGTAGGCTACATTTCTGTTTTGTACTGCCTTCAATTACCGACTAAATAATGAAGAAAATAAGAATCTTCAAAAGCAGCCTTTTTTAAAATCACTGATCCTCATTCAAATTGATTTTAATTTTCCTAGTTGTTTTCAATTATGCCCTAGCAATCATACTGTGGCAATATGACATAAGAAAGTTACACAAACAGGCATTCTATAGGATATATAATCAACGTTCTTTCAACGGTAATGCTGCTCACCTTATTGTTAAGGTTCAGAATGGTGAAGTGCAATAGCCAATGGTGGAAATTATACATAGCACATTTAGCAATGGATATGATCAGAGGAAATTTCTTTAATCACAGTTTTAATGAAAGTGTTAAACCACTTAATATACATAGATTAATGCCAGTATTAAAATAGCAGATAAAGGAATTTGATACAAATGCACGAACATATTATTACTAGTACCACACTAGGCAATTTAAAACTTTTTCTCATAAATGGATGACACTGTCTAATCCACTGTGCAAAAACAGTTTCCCTGGTTCTTTAAACTAAAACAAAATATCTTACCTAATACTTAATCTAAGGTGTTAAATCCAACTTTTGCAGTACTGTATTGAAAAGAGGTGTCCTATCTAGCAAGATTAAAGGTCTATTCCTTTAACCAAGTCAGTAGAGGTAGAACAAGATAACAACTTGAGGTTCCAGGTGAAAAACAAGGAGATTAGCTGACAATCAGCTATTTTGCAAATTAATTTTAGTATGCAGAGTTATTTTTAAATTGTGCTGTTCCTACCTAGCACAAGGAAAACTGGTTGTGCTTGTAGAGGTCAATCATCTCAGTCCCAGGACATCACCGCATATGGTCCTCAGGGTAGCAATTTTCTAATCAACCTGTTCGGAGATGTTATTACATACCTCTGGAACAGTGAAACTTAACCTGAGCCTCCTGACTCAGAGGAACGGACACTAGTACTGTTCCACAAGAGCCCCAAGAAGAGCACAGGAATTGTCTTCAGTAGGTTGTTCTTAATCAACCTGTTCATAAGAATATAAGAAATAGGAGCAGCAGTAGGCCATCTGACCCCTCGGGCCTGCTCCTCCCTTCAATAAGATCACGGCTGATCTTTTCGTGGACTCAACTCTACTTACCCACCTGCTCACCATAACCCTTAATTCCTTTACTGTTCAAAAATCTATCGATTTTTGCCTTCAAAACATTCAACGAGGTAGCCTCAATGATTTCACTGGGCAGGGAATCCCACAGACTCATAACCCTTTGGGTAAAGAAGCTCCTCCTCAGCTCAGTGCGAAACCTGCTCCCTCTTATTTTGAGGCTATGCCCCCAGTTTGAGTTTCACCCGCCAGTGGAAACAATCTCCCTGCTTCTATTTTATCTACTCCCTTCAAAATTTTAGATGTTTCTATAAGATCCCTCCTTTTGTAAATTCCAAGAAGTATAGTGCCAACTACTCAATCTCTCCTCACAAGCCAGCCCCCTCAACTCCAGAATCAACCCAATGAACATCCTCTGCACCCCCTCCGGTGCTATAGTACATCCTTTTTCAAGTTAGGAGACCAAAACTGTACACAGTACTCCAGGTGTGACCTCACCAGCATCCTACACAGCTGCAGCATTGTCTCCCTGTTTTTAAACTCCATCCTTCTAGCAATGAAGGACAATATTCCATCTGCCTTCTCAATTCCTTGTTGCACCAGCAAACCAACTTTTTATGATTCATGCATAAGGACACCCGGGTCCCTCTGCACGACAGTTTGCTGCAATTTTTCACCATTTAAATAACAGTCAATTTTCCTGTTATTCCGTCCAAAAGGGAAATCCTCACATTTACCAACATTTTAGTCCATCTGCCAGACCCTTGCCCACTCACCTAACCTATCTACATCCCACTGCAGACTTTCAGTGTCCTCTACACACTTTGCTCTACCACTCATTTTAGTGTTATCTATGAACTTTCACACACTACACAAGGTCTCCAACTCCAAATCATCTATGTAAATTTAAATTGCAGTCCCAACAATGATCTCTGAGGCACATCACTAACCACTGATCGCCAACCAGAAAAACACCCATTTATCACGACTCTTTGCTTTCTGTTAGTTAACCAATCCTCTATCCATGCTAATACATTACCTGTAATGCTGTGCATCTTTACTTTATGCAGCAGCCTTTTGTGTGGCACCTTGTCGAATGCCTTCCAGAAATCTCTGGAGCATGTGAGACTGGAACCCAAATCTTCAAGCCCAGAGGTAGGAACACTAATTCTGCACGACAAGGGCCCTGCTCTTCAAGTTAGATATTTTCCAATCAATTATATATCTCTGGAGTAAATGAACCTTGAACCCAGGTCTCCTGGTCCAGAGGGTAGGGACTGTATCATTGCGGAACAAGAGCCCCGAGAAAAGAATATCCCATGGTTAACCACCTCCAGGTGCTTCATTAATTAACTAAGGTCAGAAGTGGTTATCTCTGATGATCACACAACACTCTACAATATTTACAACTCCTCAGTTGCAATGTTCAGCAAGATCTGGACAATGTCCAAGCTTGGGCTTCCAACTGGCAAATAATAACCATTGCACACAAGTAACTGGCCATGACCAGCTCAAACAGAGAACCGAACCATCTCCTCTTGATATTCAATGGCATGATTGCTAAACTCCCTCACTATCAACATCCTGGGGGTTACCATTGACCAGAAACTGGAAAGGGGCTACCTTTTTTGAGAAGTTTCTAAAAGGCTGTCAAGGAAGGGGATACAATATTCAGGGGGTGCCCTTCTGCATCAGAGGCCCCTGAAGTTAGTAATCCACTTTCTTCCTACCCACCTGATCTCCAAACCCCATCTTTATCACCCACCTCTTTTCCACTACTCCCCATCCAAGATGACCAAACCATCCCTGTCAATACCCAACTTACATACCTTGGGGTTCCATTGAAGCCTTCACCTTGGGACTGCCTGCACGCATCTGGAGGTTTTGTCTCAGCAGACAGGCAGACATTGCCCTCTGTCGCATAATATACCAGAATTGGAACCAAACACTAGGGTCCCCAACAAATGACCATGATTCTGAAGGAAAAAGTGACTTTCAATTCATACATCACAGGCTCATTCCAGACTGCAGTAGGTAACATTAGTAGCATTCACCAGTTTGCTGTATCAGATGTCTGATTTTCCTTCCATGCATGTTGCTTATCAGCTCTTAGATTTGTCTAGAACATTGGATTTCTCTCAGTGCGAAGTTTAACTGACTGCACATCTGCGACCCTGTTTTCCCCTCCACCCCAGCCCACTCAACTAACAATGCTCCCCCACAACACACCACCTAGAATTACAAAACAACTAAACAGTTGTGTTTAATTTCAGGAAGAAGTTCTACAGGCAGGGAATAATATAGGTCTCTCCCTAGTTTATTGGCATTAGTTAAGGAGCTTTGATATGGTGCCATTCAAGAGAATGGGACATTAATTAAATCTCTTGAGCTTGCTCCTCAATTTGATTTGGGTCACGGGTGAATTGTGACCTCACTCCATTTTCTCCCTTTCCTTAAATAGCATTGGTTGAGAAAAATGTATCCGTTTCAGTTTTAAAATTAACACTGCATTTAGAGTAATTACCATTTGTTCAAAAGAGTTCCAAATGTCTGCCTTCCCTTCAAACGTACTAACCCAATTTTCCTTTTGAAAGGTCTGACTCTAAATTTTAAATTTGGTTACCAATAACCTATATATAGGTTCTCTCTTTCAAACCTGTTTCCTTAGTAGCTTGAAAACCAAATCATTCCTTAATGTTCCAAATTTAAGAAAATACAACCCAGTTTGTGTAATTTCACCTCATAAAGTCCACTAATTTAACACATAGAGCTGAAGTACCATTCTGGCAAATCAATACTGTTCACCTTTCTTCTTCTTAAGCTGTCCCTGCAAAAGCAGGTCCAACATCAGCACCACAATCTCCACCAGTGGTATGGCAAGAAGACATGTCTAAAATCCACCCCAGCCAGAACAGGAATCAGACCCTGGGCAGTTGCTAACATCAATCTGATCCACTCTAGTCATCTAGCTAACTGCCTCTCCCCGCTCACAAACATGATTTAACCTGGAGCTATGGATAGTATGGTCAAAGCTGCAAGTTTCTTTCCATCATATGGCTGACCAGGATTTTCTTCCATTCCTGCTGCCTGCCATTGGCAGGTGTTAGAAGGATTTGCAGGTTGATGCTCAACCCATTTGATCATATTATGAATGTGCCTTACTTGATCCTGGAGTTGGACTTGAACTATGAGCTTCTGACTCAGATGCAGGGATGCTCCCAATCCATGACAAGACCTCCTCACATTGCTGTCCCTCCAAATCCATTATAACCCAAGGTGTGGTGCCCAGAATCACTCAATGTAACTCAAAGACTTTGTAACGCTGAGGTACCATTTGATTTTGTGATTCTTTTCTATGCCTGGTGAAGGCATTTCAATGATCTGTGTTTGGACTCACCAAGTCTCTTTGTATCTTCACTGTTTCTCACCATTTCACAATTTAGAAAGTACCCTGTCCTATTAATTTTAGATCCAAAGTGGAGGATCTCACAATTGGCCATTCTGAAATCCATTTGCAACAGTTTGCCCATTCACTTAACATTAACAAGAAGATGTTGATAGAATATGCTACAATCTATACTGCTTACAATACCCCTATCTTTGTGTCACCAGGATCCACAATCCACCTCTTTTTGATCTAGTCTAGCAGATGGGAGCATGGTCCTTGGGAGGTCACAGGTATCCCTCTACATCTGGTTCAGAACTCCTGCCTGGAATCCAGGCACATATGAGTAGTGCCAAAACACTGAGAGCCACATTTAAGCCAAAACTCTACTGAGAAAATCATAGGTGTCTGGATCCTGGATTAACCCAATGGAGTTCTGCCTAACTGACCTGTTGTGTTTTGCTGCACAATCCTATCAACCAGAAGGGCTAAGCTGCAGAAGGAAGGTGTGCTTTTGAGGGTGAAGAAGGGAATGGAAAAAGAAAAGGCAAATGAGAAAGAGGAATGCTAGCTGGAGCAGCCAACTGACAGAATTAAACAGCAACTAATTATTGGTGGCAGATTCTCTTGACAAATCCTCCCCTCCCTTTAGTAGCCCTACACCTCCTCAATTCTAACAGCCTCTGAAGGCCTTCTGTGCCTACTATCTCAAAGGGGAGAATATGAAGACCAACATCAATGCAAGACTAATGTCAGAATTTTACCTTCCCAGTAAGCACACTGAGGATTTAACATTTCCTTCTTTTAGTATTGAATTGTAATCATCTTGGTGTAATGTTTTAATGCTCTATTCCACTGCTGCAAAGACATTGTTCCCCTATTGTAGGAACCTGATTGTTCGGGGAAAAAACCTTTGGCTTTAGTGAGCCGAACTCAAGCTGCTGTATCTTGGCATCAATCAGGAGCAGTCAGGGCCAGCTAGTTTTAAGGAACCAGTCAAAGCACTAAACCACTAGGTCAGAGACTGGTAGGAATGCAGGCCTGCTGCCAAAATAAAAGGAAAACTTACATTAAATAGTGCTTTTCACAACCACCACACAGCACTTCACAACTAATGAAGTACTTTTGAATTAGTCACTCTTATAGGAAACAACTTGAGAAAGCTCAGTTTTAGTCAGTCCCTTAAAGGGCCAATTACCACTGTGATAGTGCCTCCACACTGCCTCCCCTCCATGTGACAACAGAGTAAAAAAGTAGTGGTGTCTCCATTCACGCTCCCCAAATTCATATCCATGCTTCTGTTCATTGATTAAAAAGCTGACAAGATATTCACTCACAGAGCCAGATAACAGCAAGGTGAGTTTCCAGCAAAACAGTAGGAATTCTCACCACAGGTTTTACTATTTTGGGCCCATTGTGTTTGACAATCCTATTTAAACACAGACATTGGTTTGTGCTAAAATATAGCAAGAACCATTCCCACCACACAAGTGGCAAGCAGGGGAAGATGGTAGCATAATGGTTATGTCACTAGATTAGTAATCTCGTGGTCCAGTCTCTTGCTCTGGTGTCATGGACTGAACTTCTAACTTGGCAGCTGGTGAAATTTAAATTCAATTAATAACATCTGGAATATAAAGCTAGTCTCATTAATGATGATGAAACAACCATGAAACTATAGTCAGTTCACTAATGTCTCTTAGGGAGAGAAATGTACCACCATTACCTAGACTGAACAACATGTGACACTAGACCCTCAGCAATGTCCTTGACTTAACTGCCCTCTGAAATGACCGAGTAAGTCACTCAATGAAAAGGAAATTGCCAGGGACAGCAATTATTGGCATTGCCAGCAATGCCCAAATCATGAAATATTAAAGAGAGAAAGGCAACGTCCATTTGCAATAAAAGAAAATTGAACATCTCTTTATTACAATTATGAGATTGATAATATTGTAATGCTTTCTGTTTGTATCTATTAATTTAAATCCCATTTGATTTATGTTGCCACGAGGAAGGATGCAGAAGAAGTCAATGGAAAGATCAGGTTACACTCACTCCTAGAATATCACAGGCAGTATTTTGAGTCCATTCAGATCCTGGAGAGAAGGAACAGCTAGAAGCCAAAAAGGTTCCTATGGTTCACTGTGCAGGAATGTGGGTGGAAATTCATACTCCAGTTGAGATGGCCAAATTTATGGGGAGTTAAAACAAACTAGCTTGACCTAGAAAGAGAATCTCTGGGGAAGGAAAATTTCACTGCCAAAGCATGCTCTAAATTTGCAAATTGTCACAGATAAAAGGACTGGAATAAGCCATCAGGAGCTGGGAAACCCTTTGGATTGATGCTGGAAAAATTGAACATTTACACAAAGAACAGTGCAAAAGACAACCGTGAAATGTGCTTTTTTCCTTTTGCTGCTCACATTCTATGAGAAGAACAAACATAATATAAACTGGAGTTGGACTATGCCATTCTGTGCTGTGACGGATGATGTCTCTGTAGCCACCAGGGCAATAAAAGATTCTGATGTACAGGAAGCAGGCTTAGAAACTTGTGCCCTTGAGATCTTCATCTGTGCATTCTATTGCAGGACTAGGCTGTGCCTTCTGCCTTTGACTAGTAACTCCCTTAGCTGTATCATCCTACAGTTCATACTGTTCTATGCTAGTACTCTGTGCATATCCCAGTGCAACAATCTTTGCTACTCTACTGCATGTGCAGTGTCATTTTCTGAATCCATGCTTGCTAAAGTAACTGCATCTCCTTGGCTGCTGCTTTCTGCTACATCCTCAACAGTTGAGAGCTCTACCTTTTGTTGCCCTGGGAGGAAGAGAGACATAAATCTCTCTCAGCTCAGTGGTTAGCATTGCCACCTCACAGCACCAAGGACCTGGGTTTGACTGCAACCTAGGCAACTGTGTGTGGAGTTTGCATGTTCTTTTTGTCTGCAACAGTTTCCACTGGGTGCTCCTGTTTTCCTCCTACTGTGCAAAGGTGTGCAGGTTAGGGTGGATTGGCCATGCTAAATTGCCCATAATGTCCAGGGATGTGTAGGTTCGATGGATTAGCCATGGCAAATATGGGGCTATGGAGATAGGATAGTGAGCTGGATCTGAGCAGATGCTCTTTGTAGCGTTGATGCAGAATTGGTGGGCAAATGACCTCTTTTAATGCCACAGGGATTCTATGATAAAGATTAACTCAAGCAGAGACACAGGAGAGATTGTTGTCATGCAAATTGTGTGAGGTTGAGATTTTAGTGAGAAGGAAGGAAGTGTGCAGTAGGTAAACATGTCCTCAGGCTGCACCAATTGACATGCCCTTGATCCAACCAATATGTATAGGTTTAGGGCAGCACGTTGGCTCAGTGGTTAGCACTACTGCCTTACAGTGCCAGGAACCAGGGCTTGATCCCACCCTCATCCCTGTCTGTGTGGAGTTTGCACATTCTCCCTGTGTCTGCGTGGGTTTCCACCGGGTGCTCCAGGTTCCTCCCACAGTCCAAAGATGTACAGGCTAGGTGGATTAGCTATGCTAAATTGCCCATAGTGTTCAGGAATGTGTAGATTAGGTGGGTTATAGGGGGAATGGATCCGGGTGGGATGTCTGAGGGTCAGTGTGGACTTGTTGGGCCGAAGGGCCTGTTTCCACACTGTAGGGATTCTATGATTGGCATTACTTGCTCCTTGCGCAAGAGGGAACCTAAATGATAACTAATCCTCCTCCTATCTATTATAGTTTGTTAGTTTCCCTAATATCCAAGAGGGAGAGTTTTTATGTTAGCCTAGCAGAATGCTCTGAGGTTCTGCCTGTCGTGGTCGAATAAAACTCCTGGTATGTGAGGCTTAGCTGAGGTGTGTGGAAATGAGGCAGCAATATTGAGGACAGATGGAGATGCAAAATGTAGCAGAAGGAGCTGGAAGAAAATGTGCTGCAGTAATTGGAGGCTGGTGGATGAAAATCTGGTGAGTTCTGGGTCATGCAGAGTTATACAGAGACTGATGCATGATAAGAATTGGAAATCTTACCTTGGCAATCTTGCCCAGATAACTGAACTTTCTGCATTGCAACCACGTTGTTGGAGAATGCTCTTGGAGCTGATGTTCCACCCCTGTGTCCACTTGCTGGCAAGCCTTCCTACTCTGGCACTTGAGTACATCCTTCCTCATGGTAACTTCCTCCACTAGGATTTCTAGTTCTGTATCTGAGAGGCAGGAGACCCATAAAGCTATGCTTTGGTCTGCCATCTCCTGAACTGGCATCTGGTTGCTTGTATTGAAAGTACCCTTTATGAGGTGATGATTGCCTTTAATAATGCCTGGGACACAAGATGCTAAAATCCTCCAAAGACAAGATACCAATCAACATTGGGACCCTGGAAGTCTGCTTATTTCATGATATTGAGGGCCTGACTAACTTTGTATGATAATTGTTCCTATTTGGTCAAGAAAGTGCAAGCCATGCAGCACCTGATCTAGGTCCACGCAATATACTCATGTAAACTATGACACACATTTCAAAATGTGGGGACCTCGTTCAAACAACATTTATTGATTCAATAGCAAAGTACAAAACCACAACTCACAACTACAATACAAACTCCAAATCAAAAATGCATATTCCACAACACTGTGTCCATCCCAAGAAATGTGTACTTTGCAACTTCAGCGTAATCCAAATCTAAATCCAAATCCACAGGTAGAAATTCTCATTGATAGTATCTATTCCAAACAATGGTATACTTTTCAAATCCAGGTACACATTCCAAATGATAACATCTCAGTTGAAATCACAGCAGTCAACCTAAAGCAGATGTTACAAATTCCAACTACAAGTAGACATTCCAAAAGCACAGCA
Source organism: Rhincodon typus (assembly GCF_021869965.1). Classification (NCBI taxonomy): domain Eukaryota; kingdom Metazoa; phylum Chordata; class Chondrichthyes; order Orectolobiformes; family Rhincodontidae; genus Rhincodon; species Rhincodon typus. The sequence goes on from NC_063359.1 coordinate 2,642,480, forward strand.
TGAGTTCAGATAACGTGAATCATTGATGGGTTATATTGGAGGACACCTTGAATATGTATATGAAAGCTTAATGGAGATGCCAGACTTTAAAGAAAGAATAGATATTTCATTTCTAGAAGAACTGATACATGCTCCCAGGGAATGTTTGAAGTTTACAATGAAGTTGACCAATTCTTGCTCATTTCAACCATTAGCATTACCAGAGTTCACAATTCAGAGATAGTAGGAACTGCAGATGCTGGAGAATCTGAGATAACAAGGTGTAGAGCTGGATGAACACAGCAGGCCAAGCAGCATCAGAGGAGCAGGAAAGCTGACATTTCGGGCCCGACATTTCTAGGCCCGAAACGTCAGCTTCACAATTCAGGTTTTTCAAGTTTAAAAGGAAGAGAAAACAGTGATGTGGCATTTCCAACAAACTAATTAGTCCATCATGTCTCTAAAATTTATCTTGTTGGACACCCTCCATTATCTAAAACACCATCCGTCTATTGTCCTCAATTCGCAGAGGCACAATCCACTTAGCAAGCCCAGGTCAGTGAGACAGTGAAGTAGAAATTACCAAGACAGGAGACTGGGCCAAATTTCAATCACTTAGATGATCCATCAGCTTGATGTGCCTGTCATCTGTCCAGAATCTGATACCCACTCCTTGGGGATCGATTGTGACCAATGGCCTGCCTTGCATGCGGTGGTCCTCCGATATGCCCTGGGGCAGTTTTGATGACTTCAAGCAAGGTGAGGGAGGATGAGCACTAAGGGCTTATTGCAAGCTGGCAGCAAACTTCAGGAGGCCTGTGGAGCTGGAAGATTTCTCATAGAATCATTGAAACCCTACAACGTGGAAACAGGCCATTCGGCCCATCGAGTCCACACACCCCCTCCGAACAGCATCCCACCCAGATTCAGCCCCCTACCCTATGTTGCATTTCTCATGGCTAATCCACCCAGATTGCTCATCCCTGAACACAATGGGCAATTTAGCACGGCAATCCACCTAGCCTGCACATCTTTGGACTGTGGAAGGAAACCAGAGCACCCAGAGGAAACCCAAGCAGACACGGGCAGAATGTGCAAATTCCACACAGACAGTTGCCCAAGGGTAGAATCAAACCCAGGTCCCCGGTGCTATAAGGCATCTGTGCTGGCCACTGTGCCATCCCTCAATCCTACTATCTTCACATCACATCTTATAAAAGACAGGCACACATTTTTTTAATGGTGGTTGCTGCTTCACAGCAGAAATCACTGAAGAACTCTGATTGGAGCAGGCCCAACCCAGTGTTATTTTAGTTCGGAGAGGTATCTGCTAACAAGTGAAAGAGCAGCACAATTGATCTCAATGCCATGTACATAGTATAGGGAAACAGAACATTAGCTACTCCTATTCTTAGATGAAATCGAGAAATTTCTGCTAGAAATGATCCAAGGTCAAATGTTAAAGTAAACGTGTATCAGGATTGGCTGTAATGCCCCTTATTGTCAGGTAGCCAAAACATCATTCACTCAACCTCTGTGGCAGGATGGTGCATCATCGTTCTTAGATTTATGCAAATGATTCCATACACGTCTCAGAAAGGAATGAATTCTCTGCTGTGCTAACTGAGGGAAAAGTATTAATTAACAGCTCTAAAATAAATAATAACTGCTGTTTATGTTGTTTTGTGAAAATTAATGATTTGCATTTGTATGCGACAGAAATTACACCTCCTTTCCGTTAAGTTACAACAAAGAAGTAACAGGTTGGGAAGTTACCAGAAGACACTGAGGTCTGTGCAACTACAGCCCAACAAAAGTCATGATCATCTGGGAAGAAAAATGTACTTAACAGGTGGTGGTTCAAACCTGCTTTGGGTCATAATTTAATATATCAGACTCGGTTACCTGCACAGGGAACACTTGATGAAACAACAGCAGTTTTACTGTGAGTTTCTTTGGTGTAAAATCCCATCTGTTTGAAGCAAGTCTTATCTCTAAACTCCCTGTGGATCTAGAAACCTGCAAATATTTAAAGTTACAAAGAATATCGGTAATGTGGTAAATTTCTTAATACAAAATTTGCTCCCAGGTTTTCAGAAGTACTAAATGAAGAAAGCAACATATTCCCCTGATTACAGGATCAGCACTGCCAGAAAGCACACAAATGTTCATTTGATTTTATCATTGATTTTTAAAACTCAACATGATTAATTACCCAAAATGGTCACTCCAGAGGCTATCCTGGAAATCAACACCTCAACCGCTTTCACTTCTGTCTTGCTCCATTTGTACTCCTAGGAACCTCCACTAAATAGCCAAAGTACCAAGGGCCACTGCAACAAATCTCCACAAGCCACCAGAGAATCTACATTCCATACATTTCTGACCCCTACTTCAGTCCCTCTCCTACTTCATATCTCTCAACATACTCTTCTTTCCAAATGGCAGCCAAGACTGGTTAGAACAGCACTTCTCTAAAACCATGCATGAAGTTAGTTTCAAAGTCTGAACCAGGCCAATTTGTAACTATTTCTTGAGCTAATGTTCGCAAACAGAAATTAGTTCAGTGCTCACAAGCAGAGGAATGGTCACTTACCTTTTGGGTGCTGTTGACAGCCATTATGGAAATCACAGGCGTGTCATCACGGGGTTTTCAGTACAGCATTACTCGAATGTTAAACAGTTTGACCAGAACTCACCAAGAAAATGCATATTTAAGTAAAGTTCTAAATCAGGCACTATGGTGCCCATTCTCTCACCTTTAGTGTCTCTGCCTCACTTGGAGGGTATAAAGGCCTCTGAATCAATGCAATACATCAATGCTTCGATCATGGACTCTATATGACATATGGAAATATACACTAGACTTAAACATTGAGGGAAGAGGAGAAACTACACTTTAACCAGGTTTTAAAACAAATACAATTCCATCCCTGACAAAATTATTTTAGGGATAGTAGGAACTGCAGATGCTGGAGAATCTGAGATAACAAGGTGTAGAGCTGGATGAACACAGCAGGCCAAGCAGCATCAGAGGAGCAGGAAGGCTGACGTTTCAGGCCTAGACCCTTCTTCAGAAAATTTCTGAAGAAG